>NC_137954.1:12781690-13112431 GCF_963924665.1 Micromys minutus | reverse complement strand
ATTTCCTTCTTGTTTAATGCCAGGATTCCATCTTGCTTGAGATGGTAAAATATCTGTCTAAAACTACTCCTTCCTAATTTCCTTGAAAGTAGATGCCAAAGTTCTGACCAAAATAGGTTGATTTATTTTTTCAAGTAGCATTCTTTCTTGAGTAAAAGGGTAAAATATCACTTTGCAAAGGCTTTTTCCCACTCTCCTTCCTCACCATACACCTGGAGCTACTATAGCCATCTTGAAAGAGTGAGGATGAGATCCAGTGAGAGATGGTGAAGTACAACTCAGTTTTTGGCTATCTGGTGGAATCGCTGTGCTTTGAATACCTAGCTCTAGTTTATTACATGAGGAAAAAGTTTTTATTGGCTTATTCCAGTGTTCCTTTAGTATTATTGAATATGATGTTCTGTTCAACCAAATAGAACCCAAAGTGGAAATTTTATTCATCATCATCATTATCACAATCTTATCAATGGCATACTCCAGCTGACTATATCTGTGTTTTATTCTTAGGGGTCATTACAAATGGGTTGATTCTGGCTCATGGAAAAAAAATTAGCAGGATGTACTCAAAATTTTATAGGATCTTCAGTTCCCCTGTGGGGTTGAAGATGCCCTAACAGCCTCTGAACCCAGGAGAGAAAAATCAAGCAATAGTCAGATCAAGGTATAAGGTCCTAATGTGACTGCTAATGTAAGTAAAACATGTGAATGTTTTGAATCATACAGATTCACTCAGAACCTGTTATCTAGAAATCTATACCTAGTATCAGCTAACAATTAATAATAGGATCCATTAACAACATCTGGGATGGAATGAGGCTGAAAGATAGCTCATCCATTAAGAGCACTGTCTGCTCTTCGAAGAGACCTGGGCTCAATTCTTAGCATCCACAGTGTCTTATAATCATCTATCTCTACAGTTCTGGGAAATCTGTTCTTCTGGCTTTTGTAGGCACCAGGTATGTACACATGCACACAGTGTATAGACATATATGCAGGCAGACACTCCCATGTACATTAAAAAGAAAGAATATGAGGAATGGGCAAGAGAGAGCCCATGGCACAAGGCTTCTCCCCAGTCAATCAGATGTTTAAAGATTTCTATTCCTCAAATAGGTTGCTTGAACAGTCCCTATTCAGCTGTGAAGAAGTTCTGAAAGTTGAACCTTTTCCCTCCAGTAAGGAGAAAGAGATCCTCAAGAGGGAAGAAAGATAGTGATCAGGATAATTATGGGACCAAGCAACATGGCTCTCCTGTCCTTAATACCTAATTTCTCTCCTTTTAATCATGTATGGATTGTGTCTATCTCTTATCATTACAAGGAAAAACTCAACAGGGATAAGATAATGTCAGAATTATCTGTCAACTGGCCATTAGTCTGTATTTTACATGGGAAAGTCACCTTAAACCCAGAGGAAGAAACTTTTCTATATTGCTCCAAGAACTCAATAAAATGCCTGCTCTTTTCCCTGTCATTGGGCAGCCTGAGTTTTCTAAGTCAAGTTCTGTTCATTTTTCCTTAGCCCGTTCCTTTCCAATTAAAAATTTCCTGTGAGAGTTCATAATATATATCTACAAATATATTTATTTATATGGGATAAGGCTAAATGGAGATTAAACACTGAACGAAGAGTAGTAATGAACTTTTTTCAAATAACAGTAATCACCAATAATTAGAGATGGGTAATGAGTGTCAACTCTCCCTATAACCTCTTTTGTTAGTTTATATTAAAATTAAATCCCCAAGCAAATCTGGCTTCAGATAGAGGCAAATATTGAAAATTTAATAGGAACCCAGCACAATCCAGTGCATACAATCTATTCTACAAGTTTGACCATAGTCTAGCTCTAGGTCTTTAGATATTCTAACAACTGGTACCTGCAGTGACTTGAGGTCCACAGGGCCAAACTCTAGAGGCTGTGTTCAACTAACCTTAGAGGATCCATCACACCCCTAGAGGACCGATGACTCAATCAGTGACCAAACACAGCTCGGTCTAGAAAGCAGCCTCCAGAAAACTTATTGAATGGTCCAAGGTACAGGATGTTCTTCTATATGACCCTGCAAGAGCTGAAGAGGACTCTAGAATGCATAGCCAACACATTTTCACCTGCTAAGTTCCACATGTAGCATCACTAATGCAACTTGGCAAGCAATTAATTTTACAACTGAAAATCTATTTTAACATGAATTATGCTAACTAGGAACCCTCTGATGTTCTTGGGAGACTGAGCTAGTCTATGCACCTCAATGACACCTAGAGTATAAATTTTTGGCCAGGACAAATGACCAACCAGCCTTATGGTGTAGCCTAAGCAAACTAACATTTATGTAATTTTATATTCCCTATAAACTGGGGAGGTTTAAATGGTAGACATCCTATTAAGTAGGCTACGTGTTAATAACATGCAAAATGAGAAATAAGCCTTTTATCTTAGGACTTTCAAACTTGAAACTCTTACTGTTGTAGCATCCAAACTTGGCATTAATCCCCAAAACTGTCCAAGCCATTGCTTTGAGAGGTGAGCACTTCTCAGCCTACTAACATCATCCTGCCTTCTCACTTGAGTAAAAACAGCAAATTTAGTTGACGATGTCTGTCTTGAGCAGTACGTTAATCGAAAAGACGGGATTCAAAACAACATCCAGTGGTGAAAATTTGGATCCATAGGAAACGGAGGCAAAATAACAATGTTATTAGAAAAACAAAAAGGGGAGACAAACTCAGCCCAGCACCAAGAGGCTCGGGCAGGGCATGGTACTTCTGAGACGACCCCAGAGACCCACAGGCTCCAGGCACCACAAAGATGAGCAAGTATTAGAGAGGCAGGAGAGAGAGAAGCAGAATGCTGTGTGTACAATGAAGAAAGGCAGAAGTGGAGGCTTGAAGGAAGAACAGCCTGATGTGAGTAGCCTGGGATGTTACCTAAGGCCATGGTGAGGACCTGGCCCATGCTGCTGGTGGTACCATGTCTGGGTCAATGACCCTACAACAGTAAGGGGGTGAGACTGTCTTTTACCACCAAAGGGCACGCAGATGTTCCTGGTCGGGGCTACTGCTTGGCGCCATGTTGATATCTGAGGGTTATACAGAACTGGATACAGAAGCATCCCTCACCTGCTGTAGCACTCTGGGAGCAGCCCCCACCTGGCCCTGGTGTACTAGATCTAGGGAGAGCTGTCCCTGCCCCCTCACCTGGGCAGTGTGGAAGAGCTTTCCCTGAGGGCATAAGAATGAGTGAATTGGCCTCATCTTTTGCCTAGACAGTGCTGGACAGCTGGCCCAGGTGATGTGGATGTTGGACAGTTGGCTCCAATGGCACGAACATGGTAAAGCTGTTGAGCAGATCAGTTCATCTACCACCCAGGCCTAGATCCAGGGCTTTGGGTTGGCCCACCCCAACATCCACTCCATCTACGATCTGCTGGAGCAGGAGGGCTGCTCCTCCAGAACCAACACTGCAGGACTGATATGACACAGGGAAGCAGCAGGTCATCTGAGAAGGATCCCAGTGAGGATCTAGTACTGAGAGTGTAGCAGAAGCCAGAGGCCAGACCAGTAATCATTTGCAGGAAAAGCTATTTGGACAGAGGGGTATATTGTGTGACAAACCTTGACACACCATGATGTATCAATGAGATGACCCCAGAGACCCATGGAATGTCTTACTGATATTCCATGGTGACATCCATTTGCTTGTTTTCTTTTGAGGGGTGGTTGCAAGGACGGGGGGTGTGTATGAGGGACAGAGAGATGAGTGGGAATGGAGTGCCATGATCAAAAATTTACAAAATCAATAAAATGTTTAAAAAAAAGAAAACTAAGAGGGAAACATAATAAATGAAGGCTAAGAAGTTCATAGCAGAGGGCTGGAGAGATGGCTCAGCGGTTAAGAGCACTTCCAGAGGTCCGGAGTTCAATTCCCAGCAACCACATGGTGGCTCACAACCATCTGTAATGGGATCTGATGCCCTCTTCCCGTGTGTCTGAAGATAGCTACAGTGTACTCATATACAAAAAATAAATATTAAAAAAAAAAAAAAAAAAAAAAAAAAGCTCTTGGCCTCTCTTGCCCTTGTGCTTTTGCAGCCTTGCTCTCCCCTTTCCCTTCCCCCCTCTGTCCCACGTGCTCATGGCCATCCTCTACTCCTCTACCTCTCTCTCTCTCTCTCTGCCTCTACCACCCTCTAAACTCTCCCATGACCTGAATAAACTCTATTCCATACTAAAAAAAATAAAATAAAATAAAATAAAAGAAGGTCATAGCAAGCCGTATTTTTTTTTTAACTGAAGACTGTGTCCAGGATGTCTTCAATCTTTTCTAAAAAATATTTATTTATTTATTATATGTAAGTACACTTTATCTGTCCTCAGACACACCAGAAGAGGGCATCATCTCTCATTGCAGATGGTTGTGAGCCACCATGTTGTTGCTGGGATTTGAACTCAGGACCTCTGGAAGAGCAGTCAGTGCTCTTAACCGCTGAGCCATCTCTCTAGCCCCTAGCAAGCCGTATCTTATCTTCCCCACAATAACTATATTTTGCAGGCTTGCTATGATTTCATAACCACTTATATACATTTTTTTTCTTTTTATTTACTCCACAGCTTCTCATTTACAAAGGAAACAATGAGAAGGCAAAAAATTACCAAATGGGATAAGTGGATGATAGTGGCATTATTTATATTTCTAAAGAAACTAGGCTCCTGATTAGCAGATTCAGTAGATAGTCAATATCTGAAGAATACTTTACATCTATAGTCCCCACACCTATGTTTTAGCACACTCTGAATTGGTTATAGCACACTCTGAATTGGTTATAGCACACTCTGAATTGGCTATAGCACACTCTGAATTGGTTACAGCACACTCTGAATTGGTTACAGCACACTCTGAACTGGTTACAGCACACTCTGAACTGGTTATAGCACACTCTGAACTGGTTATAGCACACTCTGAATGGGTTATAGCACACTCTGAATTGGTTACAGCACACTCTGAACTGGTTATAGCACACTCTGAATTGGTTATAGCACACTCTGAATTGGTTATAGCACACTCTGAACTGGTTACAGCACACTCTGAATTGGTTACAGCACACTCTGAATTGGTTATTTTTCTATATAGCTATGAGAACTTGATGGAGGACTTTGTTGTTGTTCACAATTTCACCAGGATTTAACCATGGCTGCTTGGCCCCATACACTTGGGGCAAGAAGGTTATGGAGACTGAAATATATGGTAGAAAAGAGATATTCATGTCATGACCAGCCAGAAACCAGAGAGCCTGACAGGAAGGAGAAATGGATACTGTGACCCCAGGATCCCCATTCAGTGACCCACTTTCTCTAGCCCAATTATAAAATTTCCACAGCCTCTCCACACAGTATGCCTTGTTGAGAACCAACATTCAAAATGAGCCTATAGGAGAGGTCTTAGCTACAAAGCATGACACACCATACTCAGAGGCCAAGGCTGAGCACCTGCATGCTCATACGCTGAAAGGGATGAGCTCATTCCTACTTAGGGCTCTTTGCAAATATGGTTGGTGCATCTTGGCTGGACTTTGGATGGAAGCTCATTCCTAGCTGTCCTTGTGTATTTATTCAGTCATTGCAGAGGTGGAGCCTGAGCACTGCCAATCTAGCACATGTCACTCCGTTTTCTGCCATGAACAACTCAATACCATGGAGTAGGTCACTTACAAATAAAAGTGTTTTACTTTGACATTTGAGCCTGGTCTAAGGCTGAAGGGCTACATCTAGCGACAGTCTTCACCTGGCAGAGGCTTGAGGCTGATGGAGAACATCATAGGACACGAATGGGGAGCTCACTGTAGACCTAGTCAAACTGGCTTTTATAGCAGATGCTCTCTCCAGATAATCCATCATCACATCAATCCGTTAACTGTACAAATGGATTGATCCGTTCGTGAGAGTATCCCTCAATCACCTCTGAAAGGCCGTCCATGGTACTGTATCTTCATACTCACATGCCACTTAAATTTAAGGGTGGGTTTTATAGGAAACAAACTATTTAAACTATAGTAGAGACTATCAAGATTTCTTTAATGGAGACTTTGATTCACTAAGAATACACACATTGATTAAGCCAAAGCTACACAAAAATTAGTTAATATTCTCGAAGGCGTGGTGAGAGACAGGTAGAAATCATTTCTACCTAAGAAATACCACTTCACTTTATTCTCCTTCAAAAAAAAAATGGCAACTTCATATCTTATTTTTTCCATCTGTAAAACAAAGATAATTTTTATTCTACTTCCTTGTAAAAAAAATTAACAAATCTCCCGTACTCCTACAAAAGGCTTATTTAGATACTAAATATTAAACCAGTTCTTGATGATAATCTACTGACGTCTTTAGGGTTTGCTCTTCTGAGAATTAAAACCCACTAGACCCTCCTCGAAGCTCTCTGCTGGGAATAGCATATGGCTCTCAGGGTGGTGATTAAACTTCCTGAAAAGCCTGGTGTGGGTGTGGGGGAGGCCTGGGAGACTACAGACCTCAGGATGAATAGATTAAAAAAAAAAAAAAAAAAAAAAAAAAAACAGCAGAAGCAATAATCAGCAGGTAGAGAGGTTAACCGGTTAAGCCGTGATCCATCTCTACAGTGGCCCTTTCTCTAGCAACCCTATCAAAGGGCGAATGTCCTGATAAGGCACTCCAAAGTACCCTAAGCTTGCAACAGCTTTGGAAACCCTGAGCTGGTTTAACTGATATAATTATTGTGGATTCATTGAAGTCTGCACAGGCAAGTATTTAAAGCACTGTCAGGAAGTATTAAATCTCCCTTCCGAGACCAAGACCGAAAGAGGTAGGACAGCTCATTTTTTACATTAAAGCCGGATTGAGCCTGATTAGTATTTGAAATATTTCTTTCCCAATTTTGGGCAGCATTAGATTTTGGCTAGTGAAATATAAATGAACATCAATTGTACATGACAACCGCTGACCCACAGCACTTAAAATTCCCAGAATGTTCTTTTCTCTCTTAGACTGGCTGCCAGGGTCTCCTCATCAAAGCCAGCAGCTACCAGAGTCAGATCAGTGGGGGAGGTCCCCTGTAATCCATGAGGGGTTAGAGAGATAGCTGTTTGTTTTGTGAAGACATGAATCACTATCAGGGCCATTACAACCCTTCAAGCCAGGTCACACTACTCCAAATCACTTTGCATTTTGCTCAGAAAAAGGAGCCAGAGATGGGGTTCCTGCTTCTTTGTTTCAGTGGAAATGATACCCCCTGAGCCATTCCTTCCTCTCTTCCAGGCTGAGGCCAGAGAGCTTAAGAGGAAGCACTAGCATCCTATGTTCAAGTCACAATGGGAAACACAGCCTATTTACCTCATCATTTTTTTTTCCCTCCTGACTTAGGAAATTGGGTAAAGACTGAAAAATGTTAATGGTCCTTCAGTTTGTCATGAGAGAGAAATAAAATCATCATCAGACTCTGGCATTCTAATGGGTCCTTTGCAGCAACCTCTTGGCCAAAATAAACAGTTCATTAAATACAAACCAACTCAACAGATAAGAGTGATTCCCCTCTCCAGAATCAAAGCTGTTATCTTTCCATTAGTCTAGGATGAAAATATGGGAACCAGATTCACCTAAGACACCAACCTCACTCCAGCACCCTCCTCCCAAGTCTTGATTTCAAGATGGAAGCTTTTAGATCTCTTAGAACAAAGAACCCAGTAATTAACCAGTGCTGTTAGGATGGGCTGGGGGTGGGGAAGTGAGAGGCACTTGCTTTCTTCTATTCCTTAAAGAACTGCTGCCTTACAGCCAGTCATTGTCAGCGTATGTCTCTATCTACCTGTTAGAAGAAAGGAGACACCATAATTCACCTTCGTGATTTAGACTGATTTAAACCATCTTCTAACGGTTTAGACTGGCTAGCCCAACGTGTTTCTTTGTTAGTGAACTGGAGGAAGTGCCTTTTGGGTGTTTCAGGAGAACCTTTCTCTTTTATCTATTGCCCATGCAAATGTTTTGTGTTTAGCTAAGGCTGCAGCTGATAGAACCAAATGCGTAGCAGATTTGGGATCGATTCTCCACAGCCCAGTCTGCTCTTTGCTATATGACTTGACCACGGAGGTCACAGTGAATCAATTCTGGCCCCGGTTTGGGGAAAAAAAATGTGAATAGAAGGTAGTCAGTCATGGTAGCTCCCTTTTGTGAGGAGGTTATTAAAGTTCACTGGAAAACAATTTCCCCAATCTCACATTTATAATTGAATACTGCTGTCGTGAAGTTTCAGTGAGATGAAGTATGTGGAAAGGCCCTGTAAACGCTGCAAAATCAAAGTTTGAATGAAGACCTGCATAGCTATTAACTGTGCTGCATATTGAAGATCAGGGAGGTGAGAGAATTCACTGTCTTTTCTTTCCTTGCTTTCATACATGAGTACTATATCTAAATCATTTCCATCCCTCCAAGCCCTGCATTCCCATGACTCCCTTTCAAATGGTTATCAATTATTATTGATGTTCTTGTATATGTTATGGCGGGGTGTTGGTGCTGGTGGGTGATATTCTGGGGAGATTACCAGGCAACGTCGGCTCAGGTCTGAAGCAAGCATACCTTTTCTTGAAGTGGGAAATATTAAAACCACAACGATGATTTACTTACAAAATAAGAAACGTGTATAAGAATTTTTCCTTTTTCAGTGAGTGTTTCATACACAAAAGAATGTAATAATAGTCTGCTGTTTATCATTCCAGCAAAACCGACTCCAACTTCTAGAGCAGGCGTGGTTAGCAATGGTTTTTCAAAGGAAAAAGTTTAATATCATATGAGCAGTAGAAGAAAATGATAGATTTTTTTCCATGAGCAGAACATACGCGTAGTTAGAGGTAAGGACTTGCTCTGTTACTGCATAATACCTCTCGCCCAGTAGTTATTCTAACCCTGCACCTTAAAGCACTTGAAACAAAATCTCACACTAGGGTTAAAAATATCATGGAACTTCAGGGATGTCTCATTGAGAAAAGTATTGGTCCTGTAAGTGTAAAGACCTGAGTTCAAACTCCAAGAACACATTCAAAACCAGATATGATAACTCTGCTTAGTAATCCCGGCATTCTGTGGTCTAATGGGTGGCAGAGATGCTACTGGCCAGCTGCCCTGGAGCACATACAAAGCACACACAAGGACCATCCCAAAACAAGCAACAAAGAAACCACAACTGAAGTTGTCCTCTAATTTCTACTGTGGCACTCATCTATCATAACATGTGTGTACCCAAACATACATTCATAAAAACATATACACACATATAAGTAAATAAGTAAATATTAAACAAACTTATTCTTTTCTATTCTATTAAGTCCTAAAGTGAGAATTATTTGGAAATTGAACATTGAGCCATTCTAAGCCCTAAAAGGCTTGTCCTTGCTCCAAAGTAAATATGATATGGACAAATACAGACACCCTAAGATATTCTAAAGGCCGACATATGGAGGAGAAAAGCATCCTACTCCCAGACCTTTGGTAAACCCTTACTCTGCTGCCCTGTCATTCTCTGGTGCAGACATCCAGGCAGCCACACCTCATCTGTGCTGTGGAAACTTCATAGATTGGAGTCCAGTTCCAGCTCTGCCATTTTTTGAGTTCCTTGAGGTGGGATCCCTGCTTGAAGCTTATTGAGCCTCTTTTGTTAAAGGTCTGTGAGAAGTAAATGAGATTGGCCATATAATGCATCCAGAAAGGTTCATTCACAGTCACAAACTATTGTAAAATGGAATATCATTTCATTTTCATATTATCTCATGGGGCAATATTTAGGCACCTGGTGCCCCCGCTCCCAGGACCTTGTATCCCTTTGCCCATCTGCTAAGCTACCTGTGTATGTGCTGAGTTAACTTAGTGCGACATAAGTCAGGTTCTGTATTTATACTCCATGACAATGGGAACAAAGTTTTCTTGATTGGGTTTGGAAAGGGGAGAAGAAAAAGGCAGGGGATCAGCTGGCTCACAGATGCCCTTCTAGAAAGAATTAGCTCCACTACCTCTGCAGCTTCTCTCCCTTCCCAGACCAAGGCAACCTGAGTTAAGGCTTTTATTCTGCCTTATATTAATAAGTTGTTAGACTCAGAGACCCCTCCCCTCTAAAGTAATAAAAGGAAGGAATCCTCTTTGTCCTGCAAGTACCTTTGGGTCTCCTCTTTCAGCTTCTCTGCCTATGGGTGGCTGGTCCTAAAGGATATTTCCCATAAAAACCCATCTTAGTACATCTCTGTATCAGATCTGAAAATAATCATTTTTTATTTAGAACATTGTCTTCACTCAGTACCTTTTCTGTGTGCCACAGGAAACAGATACGCCTTGTTTTTAAAATCCCCACAGCAATCCTGGGCGGTATGTATAGGCACACGATTTCAAAAGAAGTTCTGATGGGTATATCCATGCATCATCTCATTAGGGAAATGCTGGGGAGATTACAAGACCCAATCAGAATCCAAAACTATGGTTGAGAAGTTCCAACCCGGGAGAAAATGTTGTCGCTTGCAATTTAATTGTGTCATCTAATGTTTTCCTTATCTTAATCATAGATAATCAGAATTATAAGAATGTGCATACAACCCAAGGCTAATAGTGGTGTTAAAGAGGGGTAGAAAACAAAAAGAAGCCCCTAACATTTTCAAAAATAAAACCGAGATAGAAAAAACTATGGTGAAATTCATACAGCAGTTCATTCAGATTCAACACTGAGATATTCTCTCCCGGCTTCTGCTCATTCCATTTCTCATTCTGAAATCTTCTCAAGAAAATCAGAGACTTCGTGTTATTTCAGCCTTAAAAAATGATGGTGGAAAAATGATCATTTTTCTTAAAGGAAAACCTTTCTTTCACTAACTTGAATTAATCACTTACCCTATATATTAAGTACATCATTGTAGGAGAGTTAAGTTAAATATTTTCCTCCAGAATGGTCAATTGTCAGAATGAGATGTTACATACAAGTTACTTCCAGTGGTTACCAAAAGGGCGGGTATGTGGGTGAGCTTGTATGCGTGTGTGTGTGTGTTATTTTGACTTTTTATTGGTTTGTCCTCCTTTAATATAATACCATAAGGGATTCATATTCATTTGGTTTTAAGTTCTTAATGTTATACTAGGCATTGTCTATGCTTTGCCAATATCATTTCAACACTCAGGAATTTCATATTCCTGAATATGAAATTATAAGTATTGGTCACTCTCACCCATTTTAGTCCACTTTATTCATAGCACCAGAACACTGTTCCCCTGGAAACTATAGCAAGACCAGTCTGAGTTGTACCCCACATGTTTCCAGGATGTACTTTATTCATAGCACCAGAACACTGTCCCCCTGGAAACTATAGCAAGACCAGTCTGAGTTGTAGCCCACATGTTCCCAGGATGTTCTGAGACTTGAGAACCAATGTCCTCTATGGCAATGTGTTTGTTTATCCACTTCTAAAACAATTCTTATTATCGCCTTCCCACCTGTCTTCCTTTGCTGCTCCCTCAACCGTCTTCTCTCCTGGGATCATCCCCCAATATATATCACATGCAGTCAAATTGTGGTATCAGGATCTGCTTCTGAGAGAATGTAAGAACGTTCATCCAATAGTGACTGCAGAAAGTGGAAGGCAGCAAGAGAGACAGGACAGCCCAGTACTAGTGCATATGGCAGTGTTTACCTCTGGTAGGGCTTGCAGTGCTTGATCTGGGGTTGACGGAGATGGAGACCATTTGGAAGATGTACTGGTTTAGACAGTAGACCCAATGTTTGATTACAGGGGCAATTAAAGGCTTTAAGATGAATTGGCAATTGTTAATGTCCACAAGAAGGAGGAACATAAAAGTTAAATCAGTAACCTATGACTATACGATGCGGTATAGTGATGACCCCTCGGTGGTGGTATTTAAGAAAAAATTCATCTGCATTTAGAAAGATATGATAAAAGTCAGTTTTAAGGTTCAATCTGAGTCTAATGGGAGGCTGAATTCTCAGCTCCAGTGGCTCCTATACTGAAAGTAAGACCCAGAGACCTAGGATGAGATCCTCTGGTTGGATATCCATGAAGCATCATGACCAAAGATACTCCCAAACCTTCTGGAACACAAAGACTGGTCCTCTCACACTGACTACTGAGGAGTAAACTTTCATTTTTTTGAAGACCACAAAAAAAGTCCAAGACAATGAATGTTCTCCCAAAGATCTCTGATATTCGATGTCTTCTCATTGCTTCTGGGCTCATGTTCAACCCACAAACTTAGCGATGTGCAACTATAAATCAAATACAATGAAACAGAATAAAGAAAGCACTTTTCTCTGGTTTCAGTAGCTGAATTTAAAGTAGTTAGGAAGTGCATGTGGCCAGTGGCTCCTATGTTAGATGGTACAAATGGTGGAATGTCTCAATAACTTCAGAAGGTTCTATGAGATGGCACTGGGTTAGACTAGATATTAGCAAACTCCTTCTGAAAGAGTCAATATAGTGACTACTTCACAGTGTTTGCAGTAGATGCTACCTGTGGCTATTACTCAACTCTGCTACAGTCTTCTAAAAGCTGTCATAAATCATACATACACAAATGGGTGTGGCTTCATTTTACAAGTTTTCAGTGGCCGTCCCATGTGGTTTGATTTTCCAAGCCTTTCTCTATACTCTTCTGTATGGAAAATTAGTACCAATCTCTAGCATAGTGTTAAATGTTAAGCATTCCCCATGCTATGGAAACAAAGTGTTTTGTTTTTAAGCATATCCCAACATGTTTGAGGACAAAATGCCTGGAACATAACTTGAGACTGCTGTGAAAGTTGATTATAAGGTTAGATACAGAGGAGTGTTGATATGAACGCAGGCAAGATAGAAAATCCTGGCAAGGACTTCTGGAGCCAAGCCTAATGTGCTATAGGGGTAGCTCCTTAACTCTCAAGCCTAACATTTTCTGGAAGCCTACAGTAAATGAACTGGAGAAGCCAGAACTCTCTCAGAGTATTAAGAAAGGGGCCAAAAGAATCAGCAATGTTTAAATGGATTTATGACATTACATTTAAAAGCTCGGCTCTGTTCCCTACAAGAACCCAGAGGACATCTCTTCACTAGCTGGTAAGAATGATGGAAACTAATGGTTGTTGTCATTTGTGGGCCAGGAGGTGGAATGGGAGGTTGTTATAGACCTTGGCTTTTTAGTATCAATGGCACCAAAAGCTTCTGGCATGTAAGAGGGCAGTGGATGGCACTTAACCATCAGAAACAAGGTGAATATGATTTCCATAATGGGTAGCATAGAGATGACAATAAGAAACTCTTGACCTGCAGAAGTCTGTTAATGCATCTGATAGACCGTGGCATTTCTACAGCATTCTTACAGTAAGAATTTGGTTTACCTGATGACGGTAGTGCTTTACTTACACAACTAAAGAAAACCAATGAGAGGCAAGCAAAATACTGGGGGATCTAGTGCTATATTGGAAAACAATGATCCCTCACACTGCTTTTGGATAAGAGTACATCAACTGAAGAAAAGGCTATTTGCCCTTGAAGAACTCTGCTGTGATGCTATGAATAGCAGTTCCTTGCTTTATTCCCAAAGGATGAGGGCCACCGGCTAGATAACTGTACCATAGCAGAGAAAGTGAATCTTTCAAGGACTACTGAGTACTGGATTACAGGTGATACTGGTGAATAAAAAAAGAAAAAAATGCCCATGAAACTGTGAAAGCCAGGAGGAGAAAAGGCATCTCATCCTAGGCCATTTCACAATGAGTATAATGGATCTCTAGCCCTACCCACTAGGTGAGTTTTTTTTCCCAGTAAATAAATAGTATTAGCATAATAGCTTTACAAAAAGTTGGCAGAACACTCATGACCTGCTTTTGCAGATTTGTAGTGTTGCAATAAGTTAGCACAAGTGTGGCAGGCAGCGTAAGAGTACCTTAAAACTGCTCCCGTCCTACTTCCAAGAATGTGAGATTACGTTACAACAGGACATTAAAAATCACAGGTAGAACTAACCATCAGCCCATAAGATGGAGATTATCTTACATTATTTACTTGGCTCAGTGGAGACACAAGATCCTTACAATGAAAGAGGAAAGTAGTAATTAAAGTCCACAGGAGATATTTGAGGAGATGCTGCTGCTGAAGGTGCGTGGAAGAAGGGTCATGAACTACATTAAACTTTAGGGAATGGAATTCCTAGGTTCCCCTCCTGTGCCAGATGTAAAAGGTGTCTTTGCCAGAACATATGATAGCAATTTTTGGTACTTGGAACACAATGACCTGATAGATAACATTCTTTTCTGTCCCTGTCATGAGGGAGGAAAAAGGAGTTTTATTTCACCAAGGCATGACAATGGTATGCATCCACTCACAGTATGTCCCAGGGATGTGCTCCTGTATTCTAAAGAACATCACATTGGTCAAACATATTGTCATGGTAAGAAGTTATAACAAGCAAGAAATAACTAGTGCTCAAATGCCCTGAAACACACAAGCACAGAGTGGGAAAGGAATCTTAATGAAACCCCAAGATCTTCCTTCATGGGTAGTGTTTAAATGGATGCTGTTGTCTGGGGTGTGCCAGGACACTTCCCCCAGTACAGAAGAAAGTTATTTCACCTTAAGCATTTATTTGTTCAAATTTGCATATATTAAAAATATAAATCCTTAAAATAAAGTTGTTCAATAAAAATATATAAATCTTAAGTGTATAACTTAATGGCATATGTCTAATTAAATTATATTTAATTGATACATGAAGTAAAAAAAATTGAAATATTCATGAGGTAGTAAGTAATGTATCAATACATGTGTACATTACACATATATACATATATAAATAGAAAAGAGAGAGAGAGGAAGATCTCTAGATGTCCTGATCCAGATGGGAAGCAAACAGTTTGATCATACCCTTACCAGTCATTGACTTGCCCTCAGGTGCCAGTTATCTTAATTCTAACACTATAAATCAACTTGACCCATCTTTCTCTTCTTCTTCTTCTTCTTCAAAAATGGAAGCACTGTGCTTGCAACCTTTGGACTTTATTTTCCTCAGTATGATGTTTTGAGATTCATCTAGATTATATTACATTTTTCTTTCTGGAATGACTTCTGTCTTAGGGTTTTACTGCTGTGAACAGATACCATGACCAAGGCAAGTCTAATAAAAGACAATATTTAATTGGGGCTGGCTTACAGGTTCAGAGGTTCAGTCCATTATCATCAAGGCAGGAGCATGGCAGCATCCAGGCAGGCATGGTGCAGGCAGAGCTGAGAATTCTACATCTTCATCCAAAGGAAGCCAGCAACAGACTGGCCATCCTCAGACAGTCAGAAGGAAGATCTCCAAGCCCACCCCCACAGTGACACACTTCCTCTAACAAGGCCACACCTTCTTACAGTGCTACTCCCTGGGATGAGCATATGTATCCCAATGTATGTGTACACCAAAACATGTTCACGTGAGCTCCTACTAAAGGATGTGTAGGTTGTGTTGAGTTTGGAAAGAGTGTGAATGAAGCTTCTGTGGACATTTTTGAGCAAACCTTTTGTGCACATGTATGCTCTCATACATATTTTAAGTATTCATCTAGGAAAAGTATCTCTGGTCCTAGGAAAAGCATGAGTTTACCTTTGCAAGGAACTACCAAAGAGGTTCTCCAAGCAGTTATTTTATACCTCTGCCAGCCACACACTCCACATCACAGTCTTGGGATCAGTGCTCAAATTCATCCAAAGCTTCAGCATGTTAGTGATTTCTGTGGATATGCAACAGCTTCTCATTGTGGCTTTACTTTTTCTTGTCCTAAAGACTCCTGCTTCTGGTGCCTTTTCATATATCACTGACTGTGTGGATATCTTATCTCATGAAATGTCTATTAAACTGCTTGTCTATTGTCTTATTATGATTTTTGTCCTTTTTCTTATTGGTTTGTAGCTCATTATATACTCAGGATATTAATCCATTGTCAGATATATGTATTGCAAATATTATCTCTTAGCCTGAGGCTTCTATTTTTACTTTCTTAAACATGTCTTTTTGATGAGAACTTTTAAATTTTGATGAAGTCCAATTATAATTTTTTGTGGTTAGTGCCTTTTGCATTCTCCCCATGAATTCTTTCTTCACCTCAAGGTCACTGATACTTTTCTCTAGAAACTTTATGAAACTATATTCTTCCCTGTATGTTCATGATCCATCCCAAGTTAATTTATATGTATGAGTTAGTGGTCAAGGTTTACTTTGCCCCTACAGAGCACATTGTGTTGCTTCAGCATTGCTTATGGTAAAGACCTTCCTTTCTTTGACAAAATGTTTTGGGTCTTTGTTGAAAATTAAGTAAAGGCCTATTTCCAAAACTTCCCTTGGTTTTTAGACACCACACTGTTTGAACTGTGTAGCTTCAGGGGCAAAGTCTGAGAAATTGACAGTGCAAATATTATGATCTTCATATGTGAGATTATGTTGGCCATTCTAAGTCCTCTACACTTTCCATATAAAATCTGAAATTGTGCTGTCAATTTGCATAAGTAAATCTTGCTGGGATTTTGGTATAGATTATATTAATCTATAGGTAAATTTGATTATTTGAATAGATTGTTTTGATAGATCATGGGTTCCCTTGACTGTGTACACAATTATATCATATGCAAACAAAGGGAGTTCTACATCTTTCTGGTCTACATTTAGTTATGTCCCATTCGGTTTTTTAGCACTGGCTAGGACTGTGATTATAATGTTGAAAGACAGGAGAGCCAATGAACTCCATTGCCTTGCTCAGAGTTTTATTAAATTTATCAACCCATAAAGGGATGCATTCCATACCTTTGTGGGGAAAGAGTTGGGCATGTTCAAAACTTTCAACTCTCTGAATCATTTAGCCAACTGCTTAGAGCAATAGTCCCAAATGTGACATATGCTATTTAGGTTCCTACCTTCAGTTAGGGTGGAGACTTTTGTGGTATATTGTTCCCAGGATAAATTAAAAATTAACTTTAGTAAAGTCATATATTAATAGATTTTTTAGAGGTTTTTGGGACCTCAGTTAGATTGAACAGAAGTTTCAAGGAGTTTCCACATACTCTGAATCTCTGAACACACACACACACACACACACACACACACACACACAGCCTTTTATACTATCAACATGTATACCAAAGGGGTATTGTTATAATTTGGTCTTAAATGTTCATTCAAACCCCTATGCTGAAGACTTTAACCTATTTTAACACTGGAACTTGTAGAACTCTAAGGAAAAATAGTCTAGGGGAAGCAAATGAAATCATTAGTACATGCTCTTGGACTCTGATCCCTTCCCCTCTCTTCCTGCTTCTCAGCTTTCCTGTGCTCCTTGCCACAGTACACTATCTCAGCACACCACAATTTTAACAGTATCAAAGCATTCATGAGCCAGAGCTTTTAAAAACAAAAGCCAAGATAAATCTTGGTGATTTGTTTTTTATTTAAGTTAATTTTGTTATAAGTGGATTCTCCTGGAAATTTTGTCACAAAGACAGAAAACGGTCTAATATGGGTACTTTTTTTTAAACATTATTTTCCACCAAATCCTGTCATTCAATTTGGTATTGATTGAGTCTTGGTTTTTCTGTTCCTTAGTATACACTTACATCTCTTCTTGAATGTGTTATGACTTGATATCTCATTTATTTGGTCATTAAATACAAATCTGTTGTTTGGACTTATGACAGTTTATTTGCCTACTGACATATGAATGAGACCCAATGACATGTTCTTGGTTCTTCCAAGTTACAGTGAGAATGAGTAAAAAATAAAATCACTAAGTGAAGCTGATATAAGCATTGATGGGCCAGTTTCACACAGAGATACATTTCCAAGTGGTTCAGGCTGAGAACCTAAAGGCTTGCTTCTTTCAAGGGCTACTGGATTGCACCATAAAAGTATGTTAAGTGTTCCAAGAAACTATCAAACTGTCTTTTGGCCTCCATTCACACAGCAATGAAAACGCACCCCCGTTGCTCCATGGCTTCTCTCACACTTGAGTGCTTTGGTACATGTGAGGCACTAGCCCACTGTATTAATTTGCAAGTCTCTAATGATCTATACTGTTGATCATGGTTTACATGCTTAGCATGTGTGTGCTTTTCTCCTACATGTCTTATTACCATAGATGAAATGTTTGGGATCTTCTAAAATTCTTTGGTGGAAGCCAATTCCCATTATGATGGCATTTGGGGGTGGAATCTGTGGAAGGTGATGGGCCAAGAGTGTGAACCCTTGTGAATGGTGTGAGTACTTTTATAAAGCACCCCCAAAGCCTCCTATGCTTATCTCTTAAAACTATTTTTGATCTGAGTTTGTGAATATTCTTTTCACTCCCCTGACAGTGTTGCTGTGGATCACAAACTTTTAGTTTTAGCCAGACTCAGATTATTCGTTGTTTTGTGATTTCTTTCTACAGTGTCATGTTTAAAAAGACAACTCCTGGCTACCTCAATGGCCTGGTGGGTAAAAGTGTTGGCCACCAAGCCTGATTACCTGGTTCAAATCCTAGGATGTGCATAGTAAGGAAAGAATCAATTCCCATAGGTTTTCCTCTGACCAACCATACACACAGGGCATTCAACACACACACACACACACACACACACACACATACACACACACACACACACACACACACACACACACACACACACACACACACGAAGTCAACCACATAATCTATTCTATAGGTTTTCTCCTATGCTATCTTCTGGGTTTTTATGTGTGTGCTTTTACATTTTAGTCTGTAAGTTAATTCTTGTGAAGGATATAAGATCTAGCACATACTTTTCCCCTAATAAGTCAATCTGATCACATAAATAAACATTCTACCATTGAGTGACATCCCTATCCTTCTGTAAGAGAATGTGGTGGTCTAGTTGTCCCAGCACCAGCTGTTGAAATGATGCTCTTTCCTCCAAGGTCATATATTTGAAAGCATACTAAAGCACAGAAATGTCCAGAAGTAAATTCCAGAGAGGGCCTGTCTGATGGGCAGAGACCTTTCATACCAGCACTGTGAAGTAGCAATTGTTATTAAATTACTTGTTCAAGGTCACACAGCTCAATTCCCACTAATGCAGGGTAAATTAGGAAACAAACAAACAAACACCCTAGTTACCAGAATCAATGGAGTACTTTAACTCTTTCCTTACCAGTAGCATTTTTATAGTGTGAACTGAAGTCCCATCCATTATCTGCCCTGACTCCTAGACACTGGCTTTTGCTTCTCTTTCTGGCTTCCTGTACACTTCTCCCAACTCTTCGGTTATTGGAGATCTCCAGACTTTCAGCCTTAGCCTTCTTATCCCCAGTGTCTTCCCTGGGTGGTGACATTTCCACATCTTCTCTTGGTCCCAATTGATGCTGATGATTACCCTAATATTTACTTAAGAACATAGCAACATCTTCACCTGGAGTTTGCTAAGGCTCCAACCCCACTGCCCAAGACTGGCCCTACATGTTACACCATTCCGCCAACAACAGGAATCTGAAAGATTCTCAGGCACCAACACTGGGATGTCAAATAGTCTGTTTTAGTTCTGACATTCTTTTACTTTTCATTTCTTTCTAGATAGTCCCCATTTCTTGCTAGTTTATTGGTAGGAAAAATCCCCTAACTTTTCTCCTGCCTCCAGCACAATTCCTCTCCCATCCCTCATCTGTCATAGCATTTAGGAAGACAGCTCTAAAATCCACATTCTTCATGCACCTCTTCTATTTAAACCCCTAAAGGGCATCCTACTGGCACTGGGGAAGAGAAAATGCATCCTTTAATGTGGTATCTAACCCCTTCAGAAGGCAGACGCCAGTTCGTCTCTGATTTGCATTCTAAGGAAATGGCTGATGCCTTCCCCCTAAGAACCTTCTGCGAGCTATGTTTTTGGGAGGTGGTTCTTTTTATGCACCCATAAGCTCATTCTGTGCCCTCTAATGTGCTTTGCTGTAATTAGGTGTTTACCATTGTCCTTCCCCGAGACAAGATGGCCTGTAGGGACAGGCACAAGGTGGCTTTAGCCTCCCCAGTCTCTCTGATCTGATCTTTGCCTGTTTTGTTATTGCTGTTTTAAGCTGGAAATACCTTTTTTGTTTCGTTAATTAATTTATTTATTCACTTTACATCCTGATCACAGTCCCTCTCTCTTCCCTGTCTCCCCTCACACCCACACCCCCATGCTTTCTTCCCCTTCTCCTCCAAGAAGGCAGATTTCCCCCTCTCCTCTCTGGTACCAACTCACCCTGGCACATCAAGTCACTACAGGACTGGGCATATCCTCTCCCACTGAGGCTAGACAAGCCAGCCCAGTTAGGAGAATAAGATCCACAGGTAGGCAACAGAGTCAGGGACAGACAGCCTCTACTCCAGTTGTTGCGGGGTCCAAATGAAGACCAAGTCTACTTCTGCTGCATGTGTGGGGGGTATGGAAGCGGTGGCAGGAAGGCCAGGCCCATGGTTGTTACCTGTTTGACAGATGAGTGAAACGGGACATCTCTGCACTGCTGAGTATTGTGCCCAAGTCGCAGGGACCCCAAAGACCACCAAAGAGCTAATTCCGATGTAAACACACAAGGGTCTTTATTGTGACCAAGGACTCTCACTGCCACAGTTGCAGCGGGTCAGAAGTGAGAGTCTCAAGTCTTGGGGTGCAGGGTATTTACTGTGATGGCAGCAAGCCTCAGGAATTTCCTGACGGGTCAGCAAGTTAATATTTTTTAAATTGCAATTGTGGTATAATTGGCAGAAACCAAATCCAGAGGCAAAAGCAACTGACAAAACGGACGTCTAGGTTATTTTCTTGGAAGTGGAGTTTAGCCCCTGGTCATGCCTCGCACAAAATGGAGCTTTTTCTGAAAAGTTGGAGATGGTTGGGCTTTTACACTGAGCTATGGTGGCTGCTACTGGCTCTCCTACTCTTTCTTCCTGCTTATTTCTGTCCTAATGTAATATCCCAGCTCCTTGCTGCTCTGTGGCTTGATTTCACCACATATAAACAGTCATTCTGTTATTTCTACTTATGGTGGTCTATGATCACCCCTCCTTGTCATCAGACTTTCTGTCTGTGAGTATGAAGGCACTGGACAGTAGACTGGCTATCCTTGTAAATGGCACTCCTTCCCCCGTGACCTTTGTAGACCCAGTTTATTTCAGATTGAAGTTTCCCGGGCTGCATGCTGAAAACGGGAGACAGCTTCTTCCCAGGGAGCTAACCTCTGCTTCATATCCTGGCCCTGCTCGCCATCTTAATCATAGCTGACTTTTGGAGTCTCAGCTGCCTAGAAATAAAAATCACTCATCAGCATGATCATTTCCCTAAGGGTTTTGAATAGCTGGGTGGCTATTGATGTATCATTTAAAATTATAACTGAGGTCGACTATCCGAGGAGAAATCCTTGGCATAAATAAACAACAAAACAAAGTAGCTTTCAAACTAGCAAATGGAAAAACTGGATATTCTCTCTACCCCTGCCCAGACATGTACTGTGTGCCATTCTATAAGGAAGGAGAGAGCCAAGAGTGAAAACTCTATAGAAAACAGCAGCCCAGAAACAGAAGAACCAAGAAACAGGGTTGCATCCTCGGCTAGACTTAGGAATTGCCTTTGGGAAGCTACGAAGACTTCTAATTCATAGTGGGAAGTTCAGAGCCCTGTGCCAATGGAAGGTGAGGGGAACCAGCAGAGGGATGATAGGTAGGGCTCAGGGCCCAGGCTGTGTTGAGTGGTGCTGTAGTTAGTGGTTTTGAAAGTGCTCATGGCTAAACCAGGATGTTTTAATAGTTCTATCATTATCAAGGGGGAAAAAGTCCTTACTTCTTCATGCCTCCCATGCCTCCCCTTTCTCATAGGCTTCGTAGGCTCATCATGGTGTACCAGAGGGAATGAGAATGGTATGATATGAGATACTTAGCCACAGAGTACCTGTCCAGTACATGCCAACATGATAGTACTGAGTTGGCTCAGTTGGTGGGAACTCGAAGGTACCTCCTTTAGATTGCAGGTTGAGGTGGCTTGTCAACCCATGCTGTTGAGTCTCGCCATCCCATGCCAGTGTATTCGCTTTTACATCCATCCTAGCTCATCTCTGTTCGGCCCTGTACAACAGGCTGGTATCCCAGGCTCCTCTGTCTACTCTCTTCTGATTCATTGGTTGAGAGATTCAGGAAGCTGTGAGACAAAAGCCGGCACAAGTGTTCCCCCTTCCTGGCTGACCGGGAAGTGTCTCTTCTCCTAGCTCCAGGTCACTCTAGAAGAACCGAACATGTTTCAACCTCTTCCATTGTTCCATGGAATGCAGGAACCCATGGAATCCAGAAGAGGATGTTGAATCCCATGGAACTAGAGTTGCTGGGAACTGGACTCAGCAAGAGCAATATGAGCCTCCCAACCCCACCTTCTTTTGAAGAAGAGAATGATTTCCAGTTTGGATTCTGACCAGTTCCTTCTCACTCCTGTCCCCAGCCATCCGGTCACTGTCTGGAGTGAAGGGACACTGCCTGGTGCTCGAGAAGTGTAAAGCAGATGCTGCCTGACTTGCCTGCCACTCCTGAAACCTCTCAGGCCCAGGGCTGGGAAGTCCCTCGTTAACACAGGGCTGTAGGCAAGCAGCCCTGCCTAGTCTGAGCTGTGTTTGATTCCCCAACAGCCCCAAACACTGCTGCTCTCTATATGACAGCAAAGAAATGTTTTGGCAGAAGCCAGTCTGGGCATCAGAATGCTGAGGCCCATATGTTTCTGCTAACTTTCTGCCAAAATGTTGTTGTTTGAGTTATGGAGATTCTAACTTTTTAATTCAGAATAAAAAAAGGAACTCTAACCCAGGGATATATTTTAAGCCAAAAACAACAAAGCAAAGAGAAATGAGTAAAAGATATAATGAAGATGATAAATGGGAAGGGGCAATTGAGACTGAAGGGTGAATAACATGTATAAGAGGTTAGTAATTACACTCTTCTGTATCCCAGGCTTTCAACCCTAGGCTTTATTCTTGTTCATTCACTCAACTGACTCTTATTAGTAAACTGATGAAGACAGCATCTCTATGTGAGGGCATCTTCCCACTTACACTAAATGACCCTTGTTCACCCTGGCCTGGCTGTTTGGTTTCTGGGTGCTTTATCTATGGAGAAGATTCCTTTCTCCCCAGTAGCATTTGGCTCTCCAGCTACCAAGCTTAGACTGTTGTTCTGCTTTCAGCCCTGCCTCCATCTTGAGTAGCACCACCTGTTTGGCCTCAGAAAAAGTCCCTTGCTTTTCTTAAGGCTTACTGGGTGTTTTCGTACCCTTCTGTCAAATAAGGAGAATTTTCTGTTTTAAAAATATAGCCTAAACTGGGACACATGGTGCGGTCCTGGGCTCCAGCTTCTTGAGAGAAGAAGGAAAAGAATTACAAGTGTAAGGTCAGTCCAAGCAACAGATTGGGTTCAGTGTCAGTCTGCACAACGGAGTGAGATCCTGTCACAAAATAAAGATTAAAAGGAAGTTTGTAATGTAGCCCAGTAGTCATGCTCTAGTTGAACATGTGAATGGCTCTAGGCTCCACTTTCAGCCCTACCAACACAACCATCAATAATCCTTGTATATCTGTATTTGTCTCCAGAAGGAAATGTATGGTCACACCTAGGACATAGAGACACCAAACAAAAAGCTGGGGGGGTAGCGAAGGTTCCAATAAACAGTGCTTTTCTTCATTGTGAAAAACTAAAATTTGCAAATTTATAAGTCTTTAAGAGCTATTGATAATGAAAAAGGAGGTGACAGTAAAAAAGTAAGGAAACAAGGCCTCAGGGACTCAAAGACTCCAAAGGCAATCGTTTCTAACCCAGGAGCCATACTGTTGACTGCACCCCTATCTATGCTCCCCTGAAGAGATCCCCTTTGATAGCCCCCCAGTTTCTCAAATGGCATCATATTTCCATCACCTGGTCTCTGGTACACTTTTCTGTGTATGAAGCCTGACAAATATGTTGGAGGACAAAGACCATGTCACTATTTGGCAATAGATGTTCCTGGGTAAATACTCAAGCTTTTTAAGCCCTTATCAAAAGATTATAAAATGTCCCCCCTTCACCATGTCCTAAAATTTTCCAGGCAACTTTTAGCTGCCCACAGTGATACATTTGTTGTTACCCGTCTTTTGTTTCCTGGTCTTTCTGTCTTGCCTCATTGTACTTCTTCATTGTATTTCTGGGGCTACCTCTCAAATCAGTTACATGCAACAACATTCTTGTCCCACTGAAAGGACCAGAGTTGGGGTCAATCTAAGGCCAGTGGGAAAGTTCCACCACAAACCTCTAAGCACAAAGACCCCCCCCCCCTTCCAGGAAGAAAAAAATCTAGTTTAGTTACTGGAACAGCTACAAGCCAAACTGTCAGACAAAGCTACCTGTAACACCCAACTGACCCCCTCCTCCCTTAGGAAGGATCTGTAAGGTACACCGAGTTAGTTTGAAAATTGTTTCCCTCTACCAAATGTGTGTAGTACATGCCTAGTTACCATTGTTCAAGTTCTGCCCCAATTGTTTGCAAGGTATAAACCCCCCTGTTAGAATCTGCTCAGGGTCATCTCCTCCTAGAGGTGAATGATCCTGACATGCCGGAATGATTAAACTCCTCTTGCTTTTGCATCAATCACTGCCTCTGTGAGTCTCTTTCAAGGGGTCCTGGAAGAGGTCCAATTCGAACCTCTTGCCCGTTGCTTCTTTAGTAGAGAACCCAATCAAGCCATGTATGCTGCGCATTAACAGTTTCAGCTGAGACTACTTGCAAGAGATCTTGGAAATCAAGCCTGCTGACTGTTGAGGTTCCCTCATAGGAGGAGTGGGTAGAGAGGGTTTGTTAAATAATCATGAAAGCTGTTAAGCTTAGTGGATGGTGCTTGAGCTGTTTTTAAGCTTATCACAAACTAGAGTTTGATTTGGGAAGAGGGAATCTCAGTTGAGGAATAGCCTCCCCTGATTGGCCTGTGGCTATAGCTATGTGAAGCTTTCTTGATTAATGGTTGACATGGGAGGACCCAGCCTACTGTGGGTGGCACCATCCCTTTGGCAGATAGTATTGAGTTGTACAAGAAAGCATGCAAAGCAAATAAGCCATGGACAGTAAGCCAATAACCAGACTTCCTCCAGGCCTCTGCTTCAGTGCCTGTCTCCAGGTTTCAGCCTTGAATTCTGCCTTCCCTTGATGATGGACTTGGAGCCTATAAGCCAAATAAACCTTTTCCTCCCCCAACTTGTTTTGACCAGTGCTTTGTTGCAGCAACGCAGAAGCAAACTAACACCACTCTACAGCAAATACCTACCATTTTTCCTGTTATTATCAATGAAGCTCATTTCATGATGGGAAAAAAATGAAGTTAACAATAAAGCAAACCACACAAAACTTTAGTTGTGTGTGTGTGTGTGTGTGTGTGTGTGTGTGTGTGTATTCTTAGATTTGTTACTCTTAGAATATATGTTGCAGAAACGGCATATTCCGACCCTACATCCCTGTGCTCTATAACATTCCCCAACTTCTCATACAGTTAGGGTGGAGCTATCTAAGAGAGCTTGAACCAAGAAGAATGAGTTGACTAAGCCATTTTCTGACTATCCCTAAGATGTCCAGTGTGACTCTCTAGTCCTTATGCCCCCAACCTCAGCAGTCTTGGAAGCCATCGATACAAGACAGAAAAACCACCAGGGAGACAGCAACTGACATGCCCTCCATGCTGAATGTGCTGGAAATAAAGCTTTATCTTAGTCACTGAAGGGTCACTGCTCCAGAGAAACACTTTTGTTTTTGTTTTTTATTATATTCCAGAAAATCAGGAGGCTGATATATGACATTGGATTAGTAAGCAACCAGTAGGTTGCAAAGTGAAGGGAACAGAGCGGGCCTATTCTCAATTACGCTGTGGTGTCTAGAACATCGGCTTTCGGTTTCTGTTTGGCTTTGAATTATTCCATTTTGTAAAGCAAACATTTTGACCCGAGTTACTCGATTTTGAGTGCCTGTCAAGAAAGAATGACTACATCTTGTTTACATAAGTAAACAACACAGTCTTACCAGGGGCACAAACTAATAAATAATGCATTTGTATCAACAATGACACTTCTGTATAGATCAAATCATATAAGAAACATCAAACATGTGAGCCTATTACCACATGAGGCACACATTCCAAATCTGTGACTATTAAGGAAAGAGCATCCCAAGGCTGAGTCATACTGGGCATGCTGGTCCATCACTCAGTTGCCTGTCAAGAGCTTTAGTCAGGAAAATTGCCACAGAGAAGAACTTCTACTTTCACCCCTGGGGTCTAGTTTGTGTGTTGCTTCTCACAATGCTCAGATTATTAAAACTGACCTGCAGAATGTGCCAGCCTAGCTTGGTATTTGGTGACACAGCGTCCAATTAGCTTTGTACCTGAGGTCTATGAGACTTCTCACGTTATGCCTCACAGACATTTTGTGAGGCACTCTGTCTTCAGGACAGCCTTTCTGAATTCCCCAGCTTCTTGATCTCTTTCCAGGCCATTTGTAGCACACATATATAAATTATCAAGTGAGGCATAACGTATGGTCCGAGAGTCACTGTTGGTAATTAAGATTGAAATAAAAGAACGCGTGACTACCAATGGCCACATTATCGAACGAAATCAGTATTACTTGGTAGCTTACAGCCAATTAACCTGCTACGGGGTATGAAGGTACTGTTTGTGGTGATTTCAATAAGAATAATGTCACTTACAAGCTCAGATGTCTGAATACTTGGACCCCAGTAGGTGATAATATTTGGATATGTTTAAGAGATGTGGCCTTATTGGAGGACCTATGTCACTGGAGGTGAGCTTTGAGGGTTCAAACACATTTCATTCCCTGGTCCCTGTTTTGAGTTACAGACATGAATGAGCTCTTGGCTGTTCCTGAACCTTGCCTGCCTGCTACCATACTCCCCTGCCAAAACAGTGAAGGACTCTGTTCCTCTGGAACTATAAGCACAAATAAAACCTTCCTTCCATGAATGGCCTTGGTCACGGTATTTAATCACAGTCATAAAAGAGTAACCAGTATGCTTTTATTCAATGACTTTCTGACATTGTACAAACACAACTACATTTACCTTATCTTTCTGACATAGGATGTTCTGACATGAAGAAACTGCTACCAGAGGCTGGAAAATTTTTGCTTTATGTCATTCAGGGTGAAACATTTAGAAAAACTTCTACCTTCTTTAATAATCTGTGAAATGGGGCATATGCTTATTGGGCTAGGACCACTATGAGAAGAGAAGAGTCATATATATATATATATATATATATATATATATATATATATATATGTATATATGTATATATGTGTATATATGTGTATATGTATGTATATGTATGTATATATATGCATATGTATGTATATGTATATGTATGTGTATTGTATGTGTATGTGTGTGTATGTGTATGTATATGTATGTGTATGTATGTGTATGTATATGTATATGTATATGCATGTGCACGTGCATGTGTATGTATATATATGTATATATATGTATATATGTATATATGTATATGTGTATATATGTGTGTATATATGTATATATGTGTGTATATATGTATATATATGTATATATATTTGTGTATGTGTGCGTGTGTGTGTGTTGGCTCCTATTAGTTTTTTTAAGATATATAGAAGTTGAGTGACTTTGCTTACATTGTATTAATATGTGTCTTTGAAATTTCAAATGTCAATTCTGTACCAAATGACAGCTAAATGCTGGTAGGTTTTTTGTATTGTCATTTCATATCTTCTTTTGAAATGGAAACTTAAAGGTTCTTTGGAGAATCAGTTGTGTTGGATGGTGCTTTGTCGGGGCAAACATGCGAAGGAGTGGGGCAAACACATGAAGTCTGAAGTGGACCAGGTGAAAGACTAAGACAGACTCGTGGAAGAATGTTTCACTGAAGTAGACACAGGAGAGAGGATGTTCTGCTAAAGCACGTGAAAGGACACATGATAAAGGAGTCTTTGCTTACAACACCCATGCATTGGTCCGCCTTACATTGCTGAGTTGACCTGCATTTGTTGAGATGTAAACGAGAGAGAAATGCCCCAAAACACTTCTGGTGGAGTTCTGCAGTTTCTTAGTGCTTTTGTGGACTCTGGCTGACTGGATGCACGTGCTGAGGCAAGACCCACGCAGAGGCAAGGCACATGGAGGACATATGATGTTTAGAGATGTAAATAGGTCTTGAGGAGTGACAGAGAGAGTGCTTGGCTTGCTGGTACCGCTAGCTGTGAAAAACTTGGATCTCAAGTCTTCGCTGATCTTCACTTCCCTGAGAGAGGCACAGCTGAGAACTTCTGGTGTCCCTCCTGCTGACTTGAGCCAAGGCTGAGGCCTGGACATACCTGTTAGGTCATATCACTTCGGATGCTAACCTGACTCTTCTGAACTGGATGGCTGGTGTATCCATGAAGTGTTTGTAAGTGGATTGAGCTGCCACTGCTAACCTGGGAACTGAACTGCTGATTTCCAGATGGGCGTTGCTCCAAAGAACCTTTCTAAACAGGTCCATTCCCACCACCTCATATCCTTTTTTTTTTTTTTTTTTAAATATTTCTTTTTCCCTACCTCTTGTAGGTGGTGGGCTAAAAGGAAGATTAAATCATTTAAGAACCATCATTAAGAATAAAGTTTGAAAAAACTAAAGTTACAGTTCATCACTAGGTTTTCAATTGGTAAATGTTGGGTCTTCCATACCTTCCCAGTACATGAAGGTCAGGCAGCCCATATTGCCTAAAGGCAACCAAAGATATATTCTGGCATCGTCTTACTGCTGATTGCTTATAATAAAGTGCTGACAGCCAATAGCTGGGGCAGTACGTGTGGGGATGGGACTTCTGGAAGGCTGAAAGGAGAAGGACAAAAGTAGAGAGGGGAGATTCAGAGGCAGAGACATACTGAATGGAGAAGACAGTTCTTTTCCAACTTAACTATCAATGTAGCTATGATGAAGTTGAAAATA
Organism: Micromys minutus; assembly: GCF_963924665.1. Classification (NCBI taxonomy): domain Eukaryota; kingdom Metazoa; phylum Chordata; class Mammalia; order Rodentia; family Muridae; genus Micromys; species Micromys minutus. The sequence goes on along the minus strand of NC_137954.1, from coordinate 13,083,406 downwards.
AACGGATACAGAGGTGACTAAGCAAAGAAATTGAATAAATTGGGAAATCTACCCAGAAGATTCATTTAGATGTATAATCAAATAGATCAGTGGTCTATGAGTGTTTAAAGAGATGGTGTTCCTCTCTACATCAATGAACCTGGAGATGGTCGGAGGCACAGCAACCTTTGCTTCCCAATCACCCCAAGCAGAAGTAGGCAGTGAAGCTGAGCAGCCTGCAAAATGTAATTCCTCACACCACTTCAGACATGGCAGAAGCTCATGCTGAGACCTTCTTACTGGATAGAATCAGGACAGATCAAGAATTTTTCCTCGCCCAAGTTCAAGTCTTCTCACAAATACGTTAGGTAGAATTTCACATCACCTTTCTTTTCTGGTCTGAATGAAGCTTTGGCTGTGTTGTAATGTAATGATGGCTCTGCACGTCTTTCTGTAACTATACATTCAATAGAACACATAGTTAATCTTTTTAAAGTGTACTTGTTTCTGAACCAAATTCAGATCTGATAGTTACAGTGGTTTAAGTAAGAGCGACCCCCATAGGCTCATGTATTTGACTGCTTAGTCATCATCGAATGGCACTATTTGAGAAGAATTAGAACCTGTGACCTTGTTGAAAGTTTTTCACTTGGGGTGGGCTTTGAGGACTCAAAAAGCCCAAGCCAGGCCTAGCTGTGCCTTCAGATCAGGATGTAGCTTTCAGTGACTTCACTAGAAGTATGCTTGCTCTACCTGCTACTGTGTTCCCTGTCTTGATGAAAATGGACAGAGCCTCTAAAGCTGTAAGCAAGCTCCCAATTAAATGTTTTTTTCTTGTAACAGTTGCAGTGGTCATGGTGTCTCTTAACAGCAAGAGGACATTGACCAAGTTAGTAGTGAATAACTAATGCATAGCACTCAGAAATTCTGGAATTTAAGCTGAAAGCAGGGATTGGCTATCTTGGTGGAAGAGGGAAGTCTTGTACTAGAGTTGTACAAAGGGTTGTACTAGCAATGGAGCCAAACAAGGTAGAGCTGTGCACTCTCTATGCATGAGGTTCCCAGCCCTTTTAGTAATTAAATGGGGTCATGTGAGTAGGTTGGAACCATTGCCATTGCATATAGACACAAAATCACTCCATGTAATTTTTACCATCTTCTTTTCTATCACAATGACTTTGGAGGCCTCATCTTCCTCATTCCATATTGAGATGGTTTCACACATGTTGGAAGTCATGTGCCGGAAATAGTCATGAAGTTAAACCATTGAGATTTTAGGGTTTGTTTTGAATCATGTCATAACTTACCTTACCAATGCCTTCTCCTTGGCAATATGATGCATTTTTAGTTAATTGTCGGAGCTAAGGAAATAAATGGTTTTGAATCATCTCTGCCTCTATAAGAGGCTGGAGTGTCAGTCAGGTGACCCTAAACAAATTGGAGGTGAAGATAGCAGATTTATTATTTCCTTCCACAATAGAAATTATCTATAACACACAATAAGATTTAATTTTTTACATGACATTTTATATAAACTAAACATTAAACTCACAGGTCTGTCTCTAGACAATTCTTGGAGGCAAGCTGTTTCGCAAAGGGTTAGAGAGGGCCACCGTTGAGACGATGGTTTCATCATCTCACTAGGCTTCTCCTTACTCCTCCCCACAGTTTGTCTTCATGCCTGTGCTTGTCTCTCTTCTGATGCACAAATCCAGGAATTAGTTCCAGGGGGAAAAGATGTTACTGATGTTCTTTCATCCTCTGGGTCAGGAAAAAGACTTGACTACGCTCAGCAAAAAGCAAACCATGTAGGATTCATTGAACTGTGAATGTCTTCTAAGTCTTTGACCAAGCTGGAGACCAATACTTGTGTCAGGAAGGCGGGACATTTTCTTATAAAATGCTGTAGATCAGTAAACATATGCTTGTGTGGACATGTGGTAGAACCCAACACCCCTCCTGTACCTGCCTGTGTTACTGTTTTTGGTAGCACGTGAGTGGGTATTACTTGACTGGAAAGCAGAGGAGGAAAGACTAATTATTAGAAGGATACTACAGTCTTCTATACGCTTCTATCATATGGAAAAGTCTGAAACAATGGCTGTGTATCTGCTGAACCGTTATCATTCATATGTTCGGAATTCAGCCTTGGCCAGCTTACTAATCTTCAGCGACAGACACAGCTATGCTTATGTTTGCCAGTTTGTTTCTATAAGACTTGAGATGTTCAGATTGGATTACATGCCCCATTACTCTATACCATGATCTTGTGGCCAGTGTTATAAAAATCAAATGAATGGTTTCCTTGTAATAAAATCCAAGTGTAAATCAGAAGTTATCTGTTTTATCCTTTGGCCGGCCATCTGCTTTTTAATCACCAAGAAGAGATGAAAAAAACAAGTTCCTGTTCTCTCCAAACTCAGTGCTGCCTTGCACTCTTTCCCAATCTCTGTCACTGTTATCACTTCCATATGGAAACATTTGCTTCCAAAACTCCACCTCGTGTTCTTCCTAAGAATGAATTTCTAATGCTGACACTTTTGGCCACCCACCAAACTTTTCTTTTTCTTTTCAGCTATGGAGCCATCCACCCAAACTCAGGCTTTCCCTCTTTCTTGGGGTTTCTATTTTTACTGCCAGTGCTGCTAGGCGTGGACCTACACAGTCAACCTCCAAGAACTCATCTGCCCTGACTGTGAAAATGCTGCTTTTTGTGGCCTGTCTTGGGAGGAAAAATCACCGTCTGGTCCCTTCCCTGGCTGACCTTTGTATGCCGTTTCCATCCATTATTCCCATGATCGTTCAAGACTGTCCAATGGGCACTCTCTTGGGGAGATTATCACTGCCTGACTACCCTACTTATAATCCCACTTACCCTGCTCTTTGATGCCTGCGTTTTTCCTCTTCAATGGATCTAAAACCTGTTTGTTTTATAATCTCTCATTTGTTGTCTTTTTCTCAGATGCGATCTTCATAAAGGCTCAGTGTTTCTCTGACCGTTCACTGTGATACGCCGTGTGCTTGTAGCTGTGCTTGGCACATGTAAGTGGGTTTGTAGAGGAAGTGGAAACGTAAGCTGAGTCCTGTTTCTGTGGTCTCATGAGGGGCTCTGAGGGGTTGGGTGTCTGTGAGGCACATTTTGAAGAATGCAAAGCCAATCCCACAACAAGCTATAAGGGAGCTGATGAAAGAGAGGTCAGAAAAGGTCATCTTGCTTTTATTGAGCATTTATGTTTTTTTTAAAAAAAAATTTATGTATACTAGTGGGAGTATAGGCAGATGTTGGAGAGCAAGTTTTGGAAATTGATGTCCCAAATCACCGGGTTTATGCAGCAAGTTCTTTTACCCTCTGAATTATCTATCTACTTTAAATAAATAAATAAATAAATAAATATATATATATATACATATATATATATATATTTTAGGTATTGATATATGTAGTATCTGTATATGGTGTATATGTATATGGTATATTTGTATGGTTATGTATGTTTATATCTGCATGTATATACATATAAATATATACACATATATTTATAATATATAAATGTTAGAAAAAACCTTAGAACACATAGGCACAGAAGAAAATTTCCTGAACAAAACACCAATGGCTCAAGCTCTAAGGTCAAAGATTAACAAATGGGACTTAATGAGATTGCAAAGTTTCTGTAAGGCTAAGGACATCGTCAAGAAAACAAAACGGCAACCAACAGAATGGGAAAAGATCTTTACCAACACCACATCAGATAGAGGCCTAATATCCAAGGTGTACAAGGAACTAAAAAAGCTAGACACCAGAGAATCAAATAACCCTATTAAAAAATGGGGTACAGAGCTAAACAAAACGTTTTCAGTTGAGGAACACCGAATGGCCGAGAAACATCTGAGGAAGTGCTCCACATCCTTAGCCATCAGGGAAATGCAAATCAAAACAACCCTGAGATTCCACCTCACACCAGTCAGATTGGCCAAGATCCAAAACTCAGATGACAGCAGATGCTGGCGAGGCTGCGGAGAAAGAGGAACACTTCTCCACTCTTGGTGGGGTTGCAAGCTAATACAACCACTCTGGAAATCAGTCTGGCGATACCTCAGAAAATTGGATATAGTACTACCTGAAGACCCAGCTATTCCACTTCTGGGCATATACACCAGAGACACTTTAATACACAACAAAGATACATGCACCACAATGTTCATAGCGGCTCTATTTATAATAGCCAGAAGCTGGAAGGAACCCAGATGTCCTTCAGAAGATGAATGGATACAAAAATTGTGGTACATATACACAATGGAATACTACTCAGCCACCAGAAACAATGACTTAACCAAATTCTTAAGAAAATGGCTGCATCTAGAGAATATCATCCTGAGTGAGATAACCCAGTCACAAAAGAACAGACATAATATGCAGTCACTGATAGTGGGATGCTAACCCCAGAGGCTTGCACTCCCCCAGAAACAACTCACAGACTGTATGAAGTCCAAGAAATAAAGAAAACAAAACAAAACAAAAAAAATATTTACAAAACAAGAAAACTTTAACTATTTCCATGTTACATTTTGTTTTACATGTACTTTATGCTCAGTGTAACTATTAAGTTTTCAAGGCATACTATCAAACCTTTAAAAAAAATCAAGTACTGACTAAAAAATATATTCATATAGTTTTATGTAAAAATTATGTTAAAATCTGAAAAAAAGTACTGACAAAAATGTATAATTTTAAGCAAAAAATGTTTAAAATCTGTACATTTATCTTTGTTTTGTAAAATAAAGTTGTTTAAAAAAAATAAATGTTAGAAAAACATAAATTTTTTAATACCCAAGCATGTGGATGTCCTCTCCATCCTCAGAGCAGATACCACATGACAGTTATGTGAATGACTTATTTATTTAGTATGCCTCATAGTTTTCAGTGTTAGTGTCCTGTAGACTTTGGCTCACAGTCTGAAAGATTGGCTTCTTGAGTCAGAACTTGTCCTATTCATCTTGGAATTCCTGATGACATCAGAGAGCTGGCACATAGTAGGTGCTTGCAATGGTTTCACTGAGGTGACGATGGAATTGCAGAGAGGATACAATCTCTCAGAACAGGAAGCCATGGTGGCAGGAGGAGCTGGCCAATCACAATACATTGACAGTCCTGAGCCTGGTTACTATTTTTTATTTTGATTTCCTATAGAAATTTTTGCAAATTTCTGAAGTACTGCCATTAAGAAATTGCTGAACATTTTTTGTTTTTTTTTCTCTTAAATTTGATTACTATTCTATTCCTCCCTGTATTTAGCCCTGGGAGAATGACTTAGGACCCTGAAATAAAACACTAAGTATGTGTTGAGTGATCTCCTGAGAAAGCCTGAGAGACCTGCTATGTGTTCCCAGAAGATGTTCTGGGGATGGTTCTGACCACATAGTGTGTAAGGAAGACAGATTTTTCTAAGTGCGGTCTTTAAGAGGAAATCTGAGCACAATGCCAAAGGAAGGCATTTGTGACAAGCCATTAGAGCAGATGATGTTAATGATGATGGTGTTGACAATCATGGTATTTAAAGTATCATGGTATCTAATGAAGGAATTAAAATATTAAGCCAGAGCTTGAGGTGAAAGTGATGTTTCATAAACATTTTCCTTAATATCGTAGATATTCATGCTGGAAGCAAAATGAACAAAACCCCAAATAAAAATGCAGCAGAGAATCAAACATTAGAGGAGATTGGTGTTTCTTCATGTGTGCACCAGATGAACTAGCTGGCTTCTATATAAAGGACATGGTGTATAACAAGCACATACTTTATCGCTCTCCTGGGGCTTGGGAGATGCTCATAGTATGAAAGGCATGTGGAAGCTGAGGCTGACCAAGGGACCCACAAATTCATAGCACTTTCCCTGTGCTCATGCTAACTCACACACCATTCACTGCACAGTTCTCTCTCCTTTGCTCTCCTGGTCTGTTGGAGACATACACTGAGCTGAATTCACCCATGTTAGTGGTGTTTAAGTATACTCTCTCGGGTACTGACTATGTACATGTACATGCAAGAGGCATATAAGAGTATTTCCAAACCAGCTGTCTACAACAGTTTTGGGAGGATGGGGAGAAAAACACGGAAGATCAGAAGTTCATTTTCCAAAGGTTGTAAATTAATCCTAGAATAGAAAATCAAGTAGATTCGAAGGCTTGACTCCCTACCACTCGAAAGTATTCTCAGCTCTTGCCTTAAGTCTCTGCAGTCTAAAGAAAAGAAGGATGTGACTTCAGACTCATTCATGATTATGCCACATACTATGTACCCTTGCCTATGTTTTCCCTACATAGTGTGTAATAAGGACACAGCCTGGAAAATGACTGACAGGATTTTGTGTTTTGTTTTTTTCTTAGCTTTGCCACTGGCTTTCATATGTGATTTTAGACAAGTCCCTTTGCTTCTCATGGGCCGAGTTGATTGCAAAATTAAGGTTTTTAGAATAGATTCTCTTGCACACTGCCTTCATAGCTTAAGACTTACATTGTTCCTTTTCATGCTTTAATGCACCTGTAGTTGCCACAGACCTCTTAATTGACATCAAGTCTAGGGGCGACATTCTATTGAACCATTTCCACTTTCAAATCATTGCTCCAAAGCCAATATAAAATTGAAAAGTAAGGTAGGAAACAATTATAGATTAAAGACAGTGTCAGTGAAAAGGATGGTCCCAGCCTCAAAGATAGCCTCTGTAGGTATGTGTTCCAAAGGATGCCATACCAGTCTGGTACAAAAGTGGAAGATATTTTGAGAGAAGAAAGCTCTTTCACAAATACACAGCTCTGTTGGGATCCACTGCTTCCGTGTTCCACGGCTGTGTATGAAAACAGCTGTGAATAAGCCAGTTATTGTTAGAGTAACAGAAGTAACATTATTGGACTCTATACCCTCCAAGAAGAAAGGCAAGCTTCAGAGTTGACTGTTACTCAGACACAGTAACTAAAAAACCATTTGAAATCAACTTCAAAGTGTCAATTCCCGGGCAGTGTCTTCAAGGATGGGGGCTGGGTTGGAAGCAGAGAGCCAACATCCATAGTGGTTATAACAGTGGCCTAATCCCAACACCTAAGCCATGACCTTTGCCTAAACATTGATAAGAAATGATGGGTAGTGTGAGTGATGAATCACACTTGATCTCAGTGAGATTTCCCTGGGTGTGTTCACACCTGTGGTTTTGGCTGTATGTCGTTTACTTAAGGGGGGAGGCACGTGTAAACAGTATTTCTCAAGTAATTTTAAACTTGTCTTTAGGGCTGGAGACAGATCTCAGAAGTTAAAGAGTATGCTCTGTTCTTGTAGAGAACCCGAGTTTTGTTCTCAGCACCCAAGTAAGGTAGTTCACAATAGCCTATGAAGATAGTTCCAGAGGCCCAGGCCCAGTTGGCATATGCACTCACGGCATTCATGTGCACAGACAGACAGACACAGACAGACAGACACACCAAATTCTCAAATATACGGGGAAAAAAAACCTCTAAAACCTGTCCCTAGTCTTCCTTCCTTTTGCTTTTGCTCCCTCCTTACTTTTCTCTGTCATCACCCATGACATGTGGCTGGCTGTAGTCTGATTCTGTGTGTATACTAGTCAACAACATCAACACAGCTGATACTTGTCCCATCTCAGTTTGTGAGCATTTAACCCGATGCAAAACCTTGTCCAGTCATATTTAGAATTAAAAAAAAAAAATGAACAGAGGGGGTAGGGAGAGATAACATTTTCATTGACTATTGTACTGGGTTTTGTGTCAACTTGACACAAGCTGGAGTTAATCACAGAGAAAGGAGCCTCAGTTGAGGAAATGTCTCCATGAGATCCAGCTGTAAGGCATTTTCTCAACTAGTGATCAAGGGGGGAGGGCCCAGCCCATTGTGGGTGGTGCTATCCCTGGGCTGGTAGACCTGGGTTCTATAAGAAAACAGGCTGAGCAAGCCATGGGAAGCAAGCCAGTAAGTAACATCCCTCCATGGCCTCTGCATCAGCTCCTACTTCCTGACCTGCTTGAGTTCCAGTCCTAACTTCCTCTGGTGATGAACAGCAATGTGGAAGTGTAAGATGAATAAACCCTTTCCTCCCCAACTTGCTTCTTGGTCATGATGTTGATGCAGGAATAGAAACCCTGACTAAGACAACTATTAAGGTTCTCAGGACCAGAAAGAACTCACTGCTCATGCATAAATGTCCTGGATGAACAGCAGTTTTAAGGTACTCTCCAGGATGTGATACCTGCTTCACCTTCTAGGGAAGTAGAAACAATATAGCTAGAATGCAAGTAAACAAAATGACCTCATAGCTCCAGTTCACTTCTTCCTACACTTACCAAACACATCCGTGGCCTACCTATGACAACATCTGGTACAGATCAGTAATTGGGCAGCTAGACATTTGACGATGACAGATGTGGTTCACGTCTTCACATGATTCACATACATGACTCATTATAAGAACGCACCCCACCCAAAAATGGAACCGCCTAGACAGGAAGCCATCAAAGAAAATGCTTAAAAAATGCGTTATGCATGAAGTGTAGCTCTCTTTAGTTGATGGCTTCTGGCAGGGTGTAGGTGGGGAAAGACTTAGGGTTTCTCTGTCTGTCTGTCTGTTTGTTTTGTTTTTAAGAGGCTGGCCAGTGGGGATTTGACCATGTTCAGTGAGTATATGGGCACCACAAATTGAACTTGTCTTTCCTAATATTTTGTTTTTTTTTCTTTCTTTTTCTGTTTTATTGGGGGGCGGGCATAACAAGAGTGGAGGGCAGACCTGGGAGGACTGCAAGTGAGTGTGATTGGGATGCATTATGTGAGATCTCCCAATAATCAATCAAAGTATTATGTTGGGAAAACTAGGACAGCAGAGATAGTGAAGTGCAAATATTTATAATGTGTGATCTGGGAAACGAGAGAACAGCACCATTTGGAACAGAAAATAAAAATTCAGGCAAGGGCTCTTCGGAAGAACGTTTTGAAGCTGATTTTTAAAAAAGAACAGACTGTTTTTAGATACAGCGGTTGGGAGTCTAGGATGGAGTGGGAGAAGAGGTAAAGCGTGAAGGGCCTTCCATGCAGAAGGAAGGACTTGCACGAAGCATGTGTGCCTCTGGTAGGAGAGGCCATAGACTGTGACACTGGATGAGCAGGACGATGAGGATGAGCCTGAAGATATGGTTCTGATCCTAGTGTCTCCACTCACATCTAGAACTTCCATCTTGTAGCCTAGGTAACGAGAGAGCTACTGCTAAGTGAGTTGGATATAGGATACTGATGGTGTTCTACTTCCTCCTCCCAGACATTCTGGGACAACATCAGGTAATATCTTTTGCATAGGACCATGCAGACCACAGCCATCTGTCCTCTCCCCACCAACAGTCCATCATGGGCTGTGGTCCAGTGGCCACTACTTGGATCTGCCCATCCTCATAATGTTCAATGCCTTGTGTAAGGATGCAGTGGTAGCTCAAGTGACTGGATATCACAGAAGTGATCAGTCTCTCACTAACTGAGAAATGGTGCCGTAGCCATGAGGGGAATTCCCTTGCTTCATCTTTATTGGTGTTGATGCTTTCTGTATTATTACTAGTTTTTCTTTATAGACAAGGTTTCTGGGCACCCCAGGTCATGCAGAATGCCTGCTGCAGCGTTAATACTCAACTCCTTCTGTTACCGATTAATATTGATAGATTGCTTAGGTGCCACTTGCAAGTTCCCAGGAGACATCTGCATTCCTACACCTTGGCTCAGATGTCACCATTGATCCATTTGACATCTCGAAAGGAAGATGTCAGCCTCTCAACATGGCTATAGGGCTTCCTATCTATGATTTCAATGACTTCATATCAGGTAGAAGAGTTGGTCTCAAAGTAAGGGAATTAGTTGAGAGCTAAGAAGAAATGCTGTAAGTATATCCTATGAACATATACATAATCAAACTGGCTACCATATACACTGAGGTACCAACATGTTTGCAGTATCTGTTGTTTTCCCCTCACACACACCATACTATACACATGATTCTAGTAGTAGTAGTAGTAGCAGGAGGAGGAGGAGGAGGAGGAAGAGGAGGAGAAGCAGTAGTAGTAAAATAAAAACTGAATTACTTAAACTTCTACAGTCAAGAATAGTAAGTAAAATTCCATTATTATAGCCTTTTTACTTCCCACAATTGAGTGATTAGATTTTGCAACTTCTAAAAAAATTTTTTTCTACTCCTACATTTCTTTAATTAAAGACAAAGAAGATTGTATGGATTGTATGAGATGCAGTATGAATTTCTACATATTTAGTGGCTTACAGCAGGAAATCAACTAAATTCAGAACACATTTTACATTGCCATGGCTCTGCTTGTGGGAGGTCTTACTAAACCTCAAACCTCAGCTGCTCTTGACCAATTATCTTGGCTTCAGACAGTTAACTATTTACAAAAGTGAAATCCTGACTCAGATGATAAACATTGCACTTGAAGATATCAATAGAATATGCTACAGGTTTTAGTAGCAACTATTATGCTACCAAAGTATTAGAGTGAGACAGAATTCAGACTATATACCACTATTGAAAACAAAGAAGTTAAAAGACAAAAGAGAAGTTGTTTCTTAAGGTGCCCACTTTCAATTCACTGATATCTAAAAGGCTAGATTACATTGTTCCTAGAGGATTAATAGTGCTAGTGTACCGATGTTATTATTATTATTAATTATAATTAGTAACCATATAGTCACGGATTGGAAAAGACTGTAGGTTTGAAACATTTATATTATAGTGCTTCTTATACACACTAGTCTTTGGTGAACCCCTCCCAGACTAAACAGAAACAAGGAGTTAAGAAAACATACCACGATCGCCAAGTACATATGAATCCCCATGAAGATAGAAAAGAAAGGGAATAGGCAATTTGAGTAATGTCATTTCAGCCTTCTGCATAATTTAGGGCTCTCTGCAGGCTGATTTGGTTTAGATCAGTGGTCCTTCACATAGCTACATTCATATATCCTTACATTATAAATCTACTTATTAATTTTTGCAGGAAACTATTCTGGAGGCAATTTCTACTCGGAATTCTTCACACGGATGATAATGGCAGACGTGCCATCTAAATTCTTCTGAGTTTCCTCAAGTCTAACAAGTCATTTCTTCCGATCACGAATTTAGAAATCCCTCAAGCAAACGGGGCAAAGCAATATTTTTAAATGGACAAAACAAAATCCTCATCCTATATGTATTTCCATTAGGGAGAAAAAATATGCAAATCTCTTCGTGGAGAGCAGCTGAGGGGTACGTCGGCAGCTGACGACAAGACATTCATTTGAAATACAATTTCTCTGCAGTTGTTGGATCCCCCGCCCACCCTCTCCCCAGCTGTCTGGACTAGACAGGGGAGAGGTTACTGAGCTATGAATGTATTTCCCATATTGGAGAGGAAGCAGGGATGGAGCTAATGTACTGTGTATTCAAATGAGACTCTTTAACGCAGAGTTGAATTGGACTCAGATGCAAATCACGGTGGCAGGAGCTCTTGCAAGTGCCCTTTGAACTTTCTGTCTGTGTCCTTAAGCACACAGCCAAGGACTCCCAGCAGAGATGTTTAGCCTTCTGAGAAAGTAAACAATCTTGCCCTCTCTCTCCCTTAATACAGACATCCTCTTGATGTGCCAGGCCTGCTGAGACGTGTCATTCAAGGCATTCGCCTTTGAAGTGGGGGAAGGGTGCCGGAAGGGGAGGGGCTCCAGACACACTGACCGGAAAGTGAAAAAAAAAAGCAAGCCAGCCAGCCTGTCAGCCAGCTAGCCAGCTTAGGGCAGCAGAGCACAGAGCTCTGAGAAATAAGGGGCAGATAGTTGATAAGGGAAGGGGTGGGAATGAAAAAGAAAGGGGCCAGTATTAGGACAAAACGATGCACGGTGTCTGTAGGTCCCCACTATGGCTACCCTGCACCTCTTAACCAAAGGCAACACTGAAAAGCCATCCTCAGGGAGAAGGGCCCATTCCCATCCCAAGAGTTCAAATAAGCACATCAAGCAAGTTGAAGAAATGTGCCTTTCTCCCGTCCCCTCCAAAGATACTATGTTTTAAGTTAAATAAAGCCCTGAGTTCGAAACTGCAGAGTAAGGGCAAAATGCCGCTTCCACCGTCCCCCCTTTCAGGATGCCCAGAAAGTCTCCTGTGGAGCATAGATAGCACTCTCCTGCCCAGACACCTCAAACCACCACCCATTTCCTATCTGAGCGAGGGCTGTGAAAAATTCTACATTCTGCAGCATGCTCCCTTGGCCCCTCATCTGTCAACCACCCCCATCCCCGCCCCACTCTCTTCCTTCAAATAAGTTTAAAATTTGCTGGAAAAATGATGCGTCTGCATTGAGAGACCACTATCTGGATCATTTGGCCGGCAATGGAGCCCCAAGCAGTCTCTTAAGGAGCCACCAGAGTTGTGGGGGCTGGGGGTTGTCTATACTATCTAGCAGCTTGACTAGTGTGCAGATAAAATAGCCGGCGATCTCTTTAAAAAAAAAAAAAACGCTGAATAAAATTTAGCAGGCCAATTTAAATATATGAGCTAATTATCTGTTGCAAGTGAATTAAAAATATGGAGTTTCACAAAGCATACTGATTTAAAAAAAAAAAAAAACAATTTTGCCTCTGCTACTTTGCTCTCTAAATGTCAGCTCCAGTGGCAGAATCCTATCATATTCTCTTAGTTTCCAGGCTCCTATTTATTATTCATAAGGAAGAAAAGATTCCCATTTCATCATACGGTAATGAGAAACGCCCTGCTTTGAGTTAGACATGAGTTTATGCCTGCTCCCTCTGATGCTTTTCAGCCTGTAATCACACTGAGAACTTTGCTTGCGCCACACAAGATATTCTGGGCAGGAGTAGAGAGTCTGAGCCTGGATCTGCACAAGAAACATTTGCTATAGAATTTGACACACCGCAAACGAGACCCCAGTTCCCTAACCCTGAGATGAATTCGGGTCATGGCACATCAGAGCAAGGCTCATCTTCTCTACTAGAAAACGTGATCTTGGAAGGCAAAAGCAGAGCGCAGAGGTACCTGTCTTCCTTTGCACTCTCTGGTGCTCTGTGTGTCCCTAGTGTTCAGGGAGTTCTGTTTTACTGGAAAAAGACACCACTTCCGGTAAGGGTTTTTTTTTTTTTTTTTCATTCCTGTAAAGGAAATTATCAACCTTCCCTTAACCAAGCAGCAGCTAGTGCCCAACAGTTGTATCATCAAAGGGAAACTAGGAAGGCATCCAGTGTTCAGTGTTCTGAAACAGAGGGAGCAGGGCCAATTGAATAAATGTTTTCTAAACAAGTGCAGGGGAAGGGCGAGTGAAGGCAGTGTTTGGTCAGACAGGCCCCTAGTCCCCAGTGGAAAACTGCTGGTACCATCTCCAGAACACCAGTTAGAGACAAGTCGTGCCATCATTGATAGGCAAGAAGCATCATCACCAGACATCTCAGCTGTGGGGAAGTCAGAGGCTGTCAGGAAGCCAAGAGCAAGAGTGACGAAAGAGGAACATGGATTTTTAGCAGGCAGCACACGGGTGGGAAAACTTTTTGTTGTTGTTGTTGTTTTTGTTGTTTTGTTTTGTTTTGCTTCCTGAGGTTCCCCATTGGAGGCTTCCAGCTGAGTCACACAACATGGCAAACTCTCCAGGGGCTCCTGTACTTGGAAGGGAAATTGCAAGACACTGGAGAACTTGAGTGTGAGTACAGCATCATTATCCCCCATTTTTTCCGGCTAATCACTTACTTCTTCCTGGAATTTTCCTTAAGCGGGTGACGGATCCACCCACTCATTTTGTGAGGTCAGAGGTCAGCTTTAGGAATAATGTTGAAAAATAGAGAACTGGCTAGCAAGCTATGAAAGGTTCTCTTTGGGAAGAGTTCTTTGCAACAGTGCAGAAGGACAAACGGGTTGGGGGAGAATGTGGATTTACAGAAAGTGAAACTAAAATTGTTTCTATTTGCCCTTTCAGCCTCAAATGAAGTTTCCTTCGACTTAACCTCCGCTCTCCCTGTCCGTTCCCCCAGTGAATAGCTGGAAACTGTTTCTTCAGGAATAAACTGTATTTACTGCATACACAATTAACCATCTTTAGAGTTGTTTTCATTCACAGCCTGCTTGTTTAGAGGATCTGGAGAATACACAAATCAGCAAACTCAGCAAAACCGACTCTACCCTCATCCCAGAAATCTACTATCGTGCTCTTTTAAAAGCCTTCAAGATGCCAAAGATGCCCTTGAGTCTCCACGAAGAAGGAAAGCCAAGGGCCAAATAACTGACCACCTCTCTGGCCTTCTGAGGGCTAACACTTCAGCTTGGATGCTTAATGCACCACAGTTCAGTGCTTGGGGACAAAGGATGCCTAAGTTCCTACTTGACCTTTCTACTGCTGCCGTTCTTGGAAGCATGGCTTCCCATGGTTCTCACCCCATGGCTAAGAAATGGGGCAAGGCCTAACTGGAGTAGTCTCCTGCTTGAGTTTAACTCTTCAACTGTGTAAACAGCACTAACACACTATCCCAAGGTGTGCCTTTGTCCAGGAAGCTTTGACCAATCAAAAGTACAAGGGTTAAGAGATTTTCTTATCTAGAAGCAGAAGCGATCTGAGGTTGAAGGCAAGGAAATATAGATGTAAATGTATATGATATATACATTGTGCATGTATATGCATATGTATATGTGTATATGTATGTATGTGTATATATGTATGTGTATATATATATATATATATATATATATATATATATATATATATATATATATAATACCTGTCTGTGTTTTCCAGATAATTTAAAAAATTGAGTGCTTAGAAAGGTCACGATATTTTAGCTGGAGGAATGATAAGATGTAGGGTCCACTAATAAGAATCACAAAGGCACCTCCGTAGCATTTAGTACGATCTTGACGCAATGTGAAGCTTCACTTGTATGTAATTACTGCATCTTTACAATAGCCCCACAAGGAAAGTAGTAGAGGCCCTTCCTCCTTATAATGGGAGCTTAGAGAGTTTGTGAAACTTGTCTTCTGTGGCCAGTGAGCTGTAAAAACCAACTTGAGCCCAGATAGCTATGGTCGTAGAGCTCATGGTCTTAGCCATGAACTCTCTCTAATACAGAGGCGTGTGCGCTAGTCTACAGTGAAAGGAATTTCCTACCTCGTCTACAACTACCTGTAGCTTTTATGGCTTGCTGAATTGAGAAGACAGACGGATTTTTCCTTGACACGTTCTGAATACTCAGTGACAGGAGCATGCCATCAAATACATCGTTAACAGTTGAGTTTTAGAAACCCTCAATGGAACTCCTAGCTTCCTAGGTACTAGCTCCTTGTCTCTTATTATTCAAAGTAAGCATACAGTGGTTGCAAGCTTATCTATCTCAGCCTGCTTTCAAGAAGAAAATACAGTATGTAATGCACACTTGCAGCAGCCGCTCTTTGCCGAAGCAGTTTTGGAAGCCGAGATGACGTAGTCGTTCTTTTATCTGTTCAGTGACTGCCTCCCTTGCTGCACTCTCTACGCTATTTCTGGGCATGTCCCATGACATAAATATCTGTGGGGCAAATCTGGGCACATAAGAAATACCTGTGGGAAATGAATGAGGACATGGTGCTGCATAAAGCCCAGCTGTCCTTGTTCACCAAAATCCAATTTTCCCACTTGTGGTTTATGACCCTGTGGCAACTTGGGCAACACGTAGGATATTTACCCTGTACTCTTGCCTGGCAGTTTACCAAGGAATTTCCCTGTTCACCAGCAGATTCACAGGCTCTTTCTGTTTAAGAGGGATTTTGTTACGTCACACGGGAAAAAAATTATTTTTCCCTTGATTATTCTAACTGGATCCTGCTGCTGAGACATGGCCATGTTTGACTCAGAGCTCAGAACGAGGCCATCCCCACTGTGTAAAGTGACAGGGACACATTGCTGTGGCCACTAAGCAGGGTGCTGTGAATCACGTCACCAAGTCAACAGCTGCAGCGACCCCAGGAGTTGTGTCATAATTCGGTGTGTGTGACACCCCTGTCAGGCGCGTGCAACAGGGTCGTTTGTTCTTTTCATCTGCCAATATATTTGTACCTCTCACTCGTCCCTCTTTCTCTTTTTTACTTTTTTCCACAAGTGGCAAAATGTGTCCCAATTCCCAAACAATTGGTGTCTCTGCAGAAATGTTCTCGAGGAAGCCGCCTTCTTATAGTGCATTTTTGAATGATTATATACATTTCTTCCTTAACAAGAAACAGGTTTATTGAAATGCAGGGACAGTTTCAAAGCACGTAATGATATTCAATTAGCTAAATGCAGACTCCACCGAAGCCGTGTAGGTTCGCACACTCGTCTGGCTCTTGAGGAAACTGAGGCTTTCATGGGATTATCCGGTCTAAAAGATGTTGAATCCTTAAAGCGGGCCAGAGGAGGGCACTTATCATAAAGTCTTCATTTTACCTCTGGATCTGATGATACTGGATCTGAGACACTGCAAGATAATCCCCCAATTAGGTGCTGAAGGAAACTGAGCTGAAATGGTTTATCTGAAGTCACACCGTTAATCAACACAAGAGCAGGATTAAGCTCAGGGCCGCTGGATCGCAGCCATGTGTATATTAAACTTCTTTAAAGCCATTAGTCTGTGAGTGAACTTGACAATCATTGGAGTGACCAGGGTTGAAACATAAGGCTTAGGTGTCTGACTAAGGAACCTATGGCATGGAACCATGGGAAAGGCACAGGCAGTTTGTGGGAAGCTGTCCCATTGCTCCGTTTCTTCCACGAGAATGAGGCATCCTGGCACTGCAGCCTGTGCCTCTTCCTCTACCTAGGGAGTCATCCATATTCACAGTTTTCCCAGAACCTGGACCACAGGCCTTTCCTGATATCAGTGTGTCCATTTTTCAGAGTGCAGGCTGTTTCGGATACCATTGGCCTTCTAGCTAAACTGAAGAATCTGATCAATGGTCATAAGGAAGAAGTAATGGGATGGCTAGGTCAGCTGAAGCCAGGAAGGAGGTGGATAGTTTCTGCTATCGACCATGCATGGTGAGACCTCCTAGCCTCAGTTCAATGAGAAGACAGTAAGACTTCGAATACCACATCTACTCTCTACTAAAGCGCAGCGCAAGGCTGTATCTGACTCCAAGATTCTGTTGTGTCCCAGTGTAAATGGTCTGGGCAGACAGAGAAAATGAAGATACAGTCCAGCAGGACCCCATCTCCTCACCACCTCACTCATGTTGGAGACAGGCATACTTTGTCAGCAGCAGCTCCTGCGCTCCCGAGTTTCTTTGCCTTTTCATAGCCTGAAAATCCAAACATGGGCATACCCAGTCTGTATTCAAGAATGTAGACTATTCAGGAGCCTAGACACAAATAGGAGAATTCCCTGAACTTCCTGAGAGGTTTTCACTGGCTTCCTTGGGATGGAAGGTTTTCACTGTCTTACTGAATGCTTGTTTCCATGGTGGCCCTGGACAAAGAATAACTCCTGGCCCCAGGGGAAAGTCGATATTTACCTTAATTTCACAGGCTGCATCTTTGCTGAGTTTTCTGTGCCTTTCACTTTTAACTCAGAAGCCTTACAAGTTCGGAGCTGAATGAGCTCAGGCAGACCTGGGTGCCAGAGAGGTTCTGGAGAGAATTAGCCTCAGCGTTTCTAAGTTGAGAGAGCACAATGCAACTTCCATAAGAAAAACCTAGTGGAATGATCTCCCCCTGGGACAATTTCACCTCGTAGACAGCATTTGGCCATGACATATCTCTGCTGCCTCAATTATAAGGGAGAAACTGGCATTTATAGGTAGACATCAGGAACAGTGAATAACATCTTAAATTGTAGAGATCAGCTGATCACAACCTAGAATTATTGGTCCAACGTGCCAAGATTGTTAACAACTGCATTCAACCATAATTTTGAGATCATACAAGCAAGGGTGTCACACTTGTGTGGGCATAGAATACATAGTCATTAGCAGACAGTTGCTGGGTCTTTTGAGGTGTGGTTCACAGGTATAGCGTGAATACATTTTTAGTAGGACGTTTATCACAGTTTTTAAAAAAGGGGGGGTTGGAATCCTATCACTAATAGTTTCAACAAAAATCACAGCAAAATTTCTCCTGGTGATTGGATATCGATACCAGAAGCAGATGCCACTTGATTGATGAGATACAAGTGAAAGCAAACAGCTGAGATGAGGCAGGTCGTGTCCCTTGGAAGCCTTCATTTTCCATGAGATTGTGGGTCCTTCCAGTCAATTCCATGCCATGGAGCCCATGGTAACCCAGTACACAGAAGAAAACAAAGGAAGATGGGAAGAGATGGAGAGATGGCACATTACTCACTGGCCTTTCATAATGCGGCAGGAAAACCTCAGCTAAATGGTCACCAGCCATGTGTAATTATAGAGATGAGCCATATTTCACTGAATTAATTGTCTATTATTGAAATTTAGGATTTTGCTAAAAAGAATAACTATAAATAATCTCCACAGAATACGCTTGCTATGCAAATCATTACATTACTGTGCACTTGAGTATTTCCTTAAGATGAATGTCTATAAATAGAGTCATTGGGTAAAAGGGCATTCATAGTGTAAGGCTGTAGATTCTCATTTTCAAGCAAATATTTCAATGAGCATATGCTCAATCTTGGAGGATGGTTGAGTGGTAATTGGAGTAGCGAGTCTTCCTGGGTGTAATTGGTTCAGCTATATGCTTTTTCAAAACCAAATCTGCCTACTCACAGTCAATTTTAACCAAAACCCCAGCTCTGTGATTTGGCACTCAATTGCTTGTTTATTCAACATGGCAAGGGAGGAAAAGTGGTTTTGATAGTGTCGCAAATACGTCGATCCACTGAAATATAACTACAGACATATTTCATTTCTGTGAAAATAATTGGGTTTGCAGGAATAATTATAGCTATCTCATTGTTTCTTATGCAAAACAAAAGAATGAGACTTTAAGAACTATTGGAGTCGTGGCTCTGTTAATCTTCAGGGGAATAAAACCAGCAAGGAACTTGCTCTGACTTGGGAGTGTGTGTGAGCAGTAAAGGGCTGCGGGGTGGGGGAGGGGCTCTGAAAGGTTCCTCTTTCCAGCAAACCATTGGCAAGACCTCAAGCGCCACCCATCTGTCACCTCTCTCAGATCTTGGTCTCAGATGACAGCCAGGAGGAAAGGTGGTGCTGTCTGAAATAACCCACAGAGAAATATCCAGCTTGCTTCATAAGTCTCCACTCTAGCTGTCAATCAGGGTTAGCATTCATACTCAGCTATTCTGGGTTTGAAAATTTTCTTGCAACCCACTGATCCCTCTACAATTTTTTCCTATTATTCGTCAATGATTTCTAAGTACCACCAGATACTTTCACATCTACTGGGGGTTGGGGTGGGGAAACAACTTACTTGTTTATTCATTGGGAACATCTTCTGAAGTCAGTTTTTGAGGGGTTCTCCGCAGGTGTTGGGCAGGGAGGCAAACTGCCTGTTGTGAAGAGCTGAGGAGAATGAGAACTCAGGTCAGGTTTACTTTCTCAGCCTGGGTTGAGACTTCTAAGGAGTCTATTATCAGGTGGTTTATTGTAAGCATATTTAAGACAGAGTACAATTTTGGGACAAAAAGGGTTTTGGTGTAATACAATCCTCTGTGCACAAGGAAGTGTGATTACTCAAACTCAACTCAGAGTACATGTCATTTCTTCCAAGAACATGGGTTCACAAGATAGGCTACCTGTGCTAGCCTCAGGGTCCAGAGAAGGATCTGTCCATATAGGCTGCATAGATGTCATTTGGGCTATTAGCCTTCTCTGCTTCTGGTTGTGAGAGAAAGAAGAAACCTCTGGCTGTACAGATAATGTAAGGGTCATTTCAACAGTTAGGTATCTCCAGTCCTGGTGGTGGGAATTTGGGGGACTCCCTGGCTGTAAGGGTCATTAAGATTACTAAGCCACCTCTGGTCCTGGTTGTAGGAGCTTGATATGGCCTGGCCCAACAGATAATACAAACCACTAGGCTATTAATCATACCTGACTCCCAGCTTTCTGGAAAAACAGGTTATATTCTTTCCTCTGAAAGAACAGTCTTGCTTACTACTCCTGGTTTCCTTGGAGATCTGTGGGCACTGAGACCTTCATGCCCCCCAAAAGTGCTATTATTATGTACTTAATGTTACTGTAGTTAATATATATATATATATACTATATATATAATATTATTATACATGAATAATATTGCAAACAGAATGGCTTAACAATAATAATTTCTGCATAGAAGTCTCCATGTGAAACTGAAACCAGAAGCTTAAGGTTCCAGGCGGCCATACTGTCTGTGTGGGTATTAGAAAATGATCTTACATTGTCATTTCTCTCTCACTGCCTTTGGGGACAGTGTTCTGATAGCTTTTTGATTTACCGGCCCAAATCTTCCCAGGCATACTCTCTGGATGTGTGTCCATCTGCAGAGTTCTTTCCATAAGGAAGCTGCCATTTTGAGCCAGGTGTGCACCATCGTTCAAGATGATGAATTTGAGTTGGAAGAGCATTGCTAGATCTTAACCAATTCTGTTTTCAATTAACTGATTTCCAAATAAGGCTGCATCCTGGGGTACTGGAGGTTAAGGCCTCACTGAATAATTTTCAAAGGACACTATTCAACCCAGTACACCATCTCCTTCTTTCAGAAGACAAAAACCACACACATAAATCACAAGGTCAGGATGAGAAGCCAGTCCCCCACACCCATCCCCAGATAATATGGATAAAATGAACCAATCTGACTTAAGCATAAGCAATTGACATGCAAATTGGACATTAGAAATGCAAATAAAATGTAATTACAAAGATGATTTAATCACAGGCCAGCCCAATTGGTGGACTTAAAAGGGCCTGCGAAAGTCAAGAGAGAATCTAAATTTGCAGAACAGTGGCTTTTAGACATCTGAGACTATTACACAGGGCACAGCATGGTTGGAGGCTGAGAGAGAATAGCCTACTGTCCAGCCAGTTCTTAGGTGCCATGGGAGGGCAGATGGAGGACGTGTTGCTAAGCCACATGCAGGGAATCCCGAGATGCGTCACTCCATCTATTTAATGGTAAGTCTCAATAGGGATGGTTTTGCTGAACTGTCCAAGAGGGGGTACAAACAGCATAAACCAAGGACTTCAGACAGGGTAACCGGTGTCCTGTCTTGCCTGAGGAGTTTCCCAGAATAGGAATTCTCATAAGCCTCAGACAGGCCCAGGCTCAAGCCTCCCTTAAAGATTGTATGTGAACTTTAGTAAGCAGCTCAGGAAGACCTCTTGGCTCAAGTCCCATGATTGTGTGTCAATGGCGGCTCGCGCCACAGCTCAGCAGTCTATGACCTTTGCCCTCCAGACACCGTGTCTGTGTTCCCTTGCTGAGTTCCCTGTGTTTCAAAAGGGAGTCCTCAGCAGGCTTTGGTCCTTGGTGGGCAGTGCAGAACTATATAGATATATCTTTTCTCTTTCTTCTGTTCTGGTTAGCAATAGAAGAGAGTGTCCCAAATGTTTCTAATTATAACAACCTCCTCATATACATTTAAAAGTGATAAATACAAAAGCTAATTCATTCATAATCCCCAAAGAATATATGTGTGTGTGTGTGTGTGTGTGTATTTATATATAATACAAAACAAAACTATTTACCTAGGAGATTACTGAAAGCAAGCAAGCTTTGTAAACTCAGGGCTGGCAACCATTTTGACACCAGAAGTCCTCCCTGCTCTACGAAGCCTGGGGGACCCTCTTGTGTTATATCTCTGGGCTGGCAGGGTGTGGAAGGGATATGGAAACCCACCTTTTACAAATCTGCCAATCCAATCGGGTTCTTGCCAGTTCCAAAGAAATGTTGATTCATTTTTGGTTTCAATCCCCAAACAAGCCCCTGGAGGAAGAGGCCAAGGGGAAGTTCGGTTTGCCTTTTGTAATGGACCTTGTGGCTGTTCTTGAGCTCTGGGATCAACTGTTCGGCCTGTGTATGGCTACAGAGGAGGAGCCAGATAAAGGAGCCTTGGGTGGGGGCACTGAGGGAACCAGGTTAGTTAGCAAGGACTCTGCTGGGCTCTCTTCTAGCCGGAAGAAGGGGTGGGTTCCAGATCATTAACGAGTGGCAGCTGGCAGCTTTATTGTTTTTTAATTAAATAACCCCAGCCACACCAGCACACACCGATCACCCCCCCTCCCCCGCAAACCTCATTAAGCACGAGGTCTATAATTAAACCAGGAATCTACGGCTGACACTCCTACGATTCATCTACTGCCTCTGCGGCCAGGCTGTGGGCAGAATCACGGTCTCCGTTGCATTTTATGGGCTGACAGCGATCCCAGGCTGAGGCCATCTTTATTTGTCACTTAGTGGGCAGCCTGACCCACCCTTCAGAGCAGCCAGATGTGTCTCCTGTTCATTGTAGACAGCAGCCCATTAACTAATTGGAGACTTCTGCCCAGACGGGCCAATTTACCTCCAACAGGTGTGGACTTCGGTTCTAAAAGTGGGGGATTTTTCTGGACCACACTTTGCTGCGCATTTTGGACTCAGTAATGTTTGGAATATTTTCATGTGATTGAAAGCAGATAGCCACGAGCACTTTTAACTTATACCTACATCTTTCTTACCATCTTACTAGGGACGTATAGCTACCTAGGAGAAGGCTTTTCCTACTCACCCACACCTCTGCTCTCCCTCTGTCTTTGCCCCTCCATTCTATCCTAAAGAGTGTATGTATGTGCATGCATGTGTGCACGTGTGTGTTTTATGTATACTTTTACCCTTCCATCCTGTCATAAAGTGTGTGTGTGCATACTTTTACCCTTCTATTTTTTCGTAAAGTGTTTATGCATGTGTGTGTGTGTGTGTGTGTGTGTGTGTGTGTGTGTGTGTAAGAGAGAGAGAGAGAGTTGTGGTGTGTAGTGTGTATGTGTGTGTGCATACTTTTACTCTTCTATCCTCTCCTAAAGAGTGTATGCATGTGTGTGTGTGTGTAGTCACCCTCACGTACTCTCCTGAAGAGTGCTGTTTGTGCCTGTTTGCATGCCTGAGTATTCTAGGAAATGTAGAGGTAGGTCCAAGGTCTAACCCGAATGTGGTTCTCTTTCACTTTCCATCTTATTTTCTGAGACAGGACCTCTCTTTCAACCAGAACATCTCCTGTATCTAGCATGGCTGGCTAGCAAGCCCTGTGGTTAACCTCTGATCAGCTCCCCAGGGCTGGGGTGACAGATGTGAAGAGCTGGCTCCTAGGTGGGAATGAGGGATGAATGGAACTTAAGCAGCAAGCACTTTACCCACTGATGAGTTTCCCCAGCTCTATAGCTCAGCCTTCTAATACAGTGTGTTTGGGATCTGCCGGCTCTTACGGTTGTTGGAATCAGATTTTTATGACAGGAGCAGATCCCTTTAATAATTCTCCATGGGAAGGGGAGCAAGGAGAAAATAACCAACTATTTTTCTGGGTTATGAATTGTATAAAACCAAATTCCCACCGCTACCCCGACCCCCAGCTCAGAAACACTATTTCTAGAAAACTTCCCGAAATGCCGTGAAAGTGAATTCATCATTTATATCATTCTTCTTTGTAGCCCTGATGAAACTGACATCTCCACTTTCCTCCAATTGATAAATAATCTCATTTTGATTTCTGAAACTGAGAAACATTATGATCCTAGCATACAAAGGAAGATTCATTGGCCTTTTATTTCACATGTGGGCTTCTTGAACAATGGAGTCTGCCTTGCCATTTGGGCATTTACTCCTGAGTAACACTTACCATATTTTGATTGTTTCTAAAAGACATCATTTTTTTTTTTTTAACTCTTTGAGAATGATTTAACTGATCAAATACACTGCATCTGGTTGTCATGGCAACTCAAGTTCTAAAAATAATATGAAGAAAAGACCACCTTTAATTGAAATCACAAGAAGTTGTTATGGTAACTGGAAAAAAAAATTTTAAAGTAACTAGGTTAAAACACATTTCATTTTATCTAACACTTTGCACAAACAAATTCTGATTAAAATATCAGGTTTAATTTAATCAGTTAATTAATGTCACTAAATGTCATTCATCTATAACTCTCATTTACATTCACTGCCGAATTAGCCAACTTGCTAATTGTAACCATTCTGTCTCCAATTTAACATTCTGAGTCCTGGGGCAAAAGTGTGAGGGAGACTTGTTAGGCTTGGATGCCCAACTAAGGTCTGACTGCCTCTCTGGAGACTCTTGTCGTCTTACATCTTTATCTTTGAAGTGGAGACATCCTTACAAGCTCTGTTCTTGTCCCAGAGTTGCATAAGGTTGCATAACCAGACATTTGCTCTTCTGAAACATGCTGTGTCAGAGCACTAAATTATCCCAAATTCCTTTGTCCACAGATTCATGGTGCATTAAGTTTAAATAAAGAGCGATGGAAAGAAGCTTGAAATGTTTTCACTTAAAAAGCTGCCTATAGAACTTTGAGTCGGATAAGTGGAAATTCATTAAGGAATAACATCTGTCCTTGTGCCAAAATTTCTCAAGGAAGCTTCATAAGTGTCTTAAAGATAAAGACTGCCAAGTGAGGTGACACACTTCTGTAAAACTAGCTTTGATCCTGTCTCAAAAAGAAAGGAAGGAAGGAAGGACAAACGAGAGGGGTAAAACGGTATAAAAACTGTCTTTGAGACCCCTATAATGCCCAGTGTGCAGAAGGTGCTTGAATGTCTTTAAAGAGTTTATATCCGTGCACAGAGTTTTAGCAATGCGTGTGCATGCATGGGGTCTGGTAAACCTCAACCATCATGGCTGTGGGGGAAGGGGAAACTTGGATGGCAGTGACCAGTCCATACAGAGGGAACAGGATGTATGACGACATGTACCTGTGAGGAAGCGCATGGTGCTCATGACACACAGCCAGTGGGTCGTCATCAGACTCTATGGGGCTCTGGCCATTTGGCCATCTAGAACTTGAAGCCAAAATTTAGTGTTTAAACCTAAAAACAAACAAACAAACAAACAAACAAACAAACAAATAGTATTGGTTCCAAAAAGAAAACTGAACTCCATAAATATTTAAGCATTTAAAAAAATGTAACATTGGACCAAGTTTATTAATTGTTGTGTTTACTACTCTTAAATATTTCATTACCCAGAAAACAATTTGAAGCGTGCATTTGTTCTCTCCACACAAGAGTTTTCAGCTATGTAAAGCGATTGCCAAGAAATCATAGCCAACCTCAAATTAAGTTAGTTAGTTCTAGCCAAATTACTCAAGAGGAAAAAAAAATCTCATTTTTTTAACCCTAGAAGTAGATGTATATTAATACATTTGATTTAGCATAGGGTGGAATAGCACGGACAAGTGTGCTTGAATCTTTTTAATCAAATCTCCGATTCAAAAACAGGAGGAAATGAGGCAGCAAAAGTGTATGAAAAGCGTGGACTTGTGAGTCAGAACAAAAGTATGAGCTTACAGGAAAGGAAGTGAGGCTGTATTGTAGGAAGACAGGCAAACCAAGAGTGACCTGAGTCTACTCCCAAGTCTGTTAGCCAGGGCTGATGGACAGACGGACAGACGGATGCCTGCATGAAGCGTGCATCCTGTGTGTCAGGCTTCTGGGGCCAGTGTCAGCTTTTCTCAGTTCCTATAACTTTGTCACTCTTGTGGCGAAGCTGACACAGGAGTGTTTCTTCTGGTCTTCAGCATTTTCCATGGATTTGTGACAATCAAGCCTTTAGCATTAAACTCCCTCCTGTTGAAATCCCGGAAGCTGATTTGTATTTTCCTGACAAATCTATGATTTATGGGCTACCATTATTTTCAACATTATTGGTATGGATGGAATCATTGTTGACTCTTCTTAGGAACAGAATCACACCGTCAGATACATCATTCTATTTCTTGAATCGAGTATGGCAGCTATGCCCCTGTGGGAGCTTCCATCTTTATATGTGTTAGGACCAATTATAACTCAATATGGCAGTAGAAAACATCTTTAAAGTTTGTCTATCACCAATCAAGGAACATCAAATATGGAATCCACTCGTCATGTCTGACTTCCGTGGAAAAAAGTTGAAAAAAATAATGTGTGACTCTCAAGTAGCTTTTAATTTAAGTCTCCGCTCTTCTGAAGATAAAACAAGTATCGCAGGCTCTGCTGAAAGTTGTGGGTGCTGTTTAGAAAGAAGAAGTAATAATAATAATAATAATAATAATAAAGACACAGAGAATTACAGGAAAAGTTTGTTCCTTGTTTTCCTTCAAATACAGGAAAGTAGGGAATAATTGACGAGATCCAAAATATGAAAGTAACCACAGTACTATTTATAATTGTGGTTTTATAAGGTCTTATGAAAAACATTTCCAGTTCCATCTGAATTTATAGCCCCCCCAATTAGCATATGTCCCCAATAAGCACACTTACTACAACATAGGGAAAGGACATGCCCTTTCCTAAAAACTCCGCGCAGGCTGTGGGTAGAGTGACCCTTTAGCTGAGAGTGTGTAAATGAAGCCTACTAATGGAACCGCTTTTAAAGTTTTGTTTTCAATCATAGAATCCTTAACCAGACAAGTTAGGTCACCAGGAACCTGAAGCTGGAGCCCCATGCTTGTCCCCAAATGCTCCGAGCTAATTATGTCCTTTGGTCCCTCTGCAGTCACTTCAAAGCTTTTTTTGTTGTTGTTGTTGTTGTTGCTATTATTGCTTTTATCTTTAAGAAACTGCTTTTGTCACTGCCACCCTAAATTAGCATATGTGCATCTAATTGGCTTGCTCCCGGTCCCCTCTCTCAGTCGGATGTTCCATGTTCCTTCTTACAGGCTTTTACAGGACAGCTGCACAAGCTTCAGGTTTTTGGTTTTTGTTTCACAAGCTAGCATCTCATTGTATTAGGTAGGCCTCAGATAAGTTTTCTTAAGCAAGTGTGTAGAACAGAAAAGGTGAAAGGAACTCTGCCTGCCTGGGTTAACGTGTGGAGCAAGACCTAAGCAGCTTCCGGCTTTCCCTTTTGGCATTCTTGTGGTGACTAGCACCCAACGTGCCCTTTCATGTGAACAGCTAGAAAGCTAGACAGAATTCCTACCGACACCAGAGAAGAGACGCACAGGACTATGATCCATGAGGGAAGGCAAACCAGCAGGTGAGCCCTAGGACCGCACTGCTTTCTATATGAAAACAGTTTGCTTTGCAGCCAGGGGAGGGGTAACCCCAGAGGGGCATGGTGGTTTTGCTAAATTAAAAAGACAGAGATTGGATCTGGGGCTGAAGGAGGCAGCTGGGATTTGTCTTGTAAGACAAAGTACCAGAGAAGACAAAACTATAAAGAGAGGCAGATCGAGTAATCAGTTCATTCTCCTCATTCTCTAAGCCTATTATTCTCTTTCTCATATGTGGGCTGTGTGTGTATGTGTGTGTGTGTGTGTGTGTGTGTGTGTCTGTGTGTGTGTGTGTGTCTGTCTGTGTGTGTGTGTCTGTGTGTGTGTGTGTCTGTGTTTGCTCTAAGGCTTATAATATACCTTAAGACTCCTGACACAGAATTAAAACAGTATATACAGTATAATATATCATAGCAATGAGAACCCTTTCAGGAAGCAATGCTGATGTAACATTTGCTTGTCTAAGACTGCATGCTCATCCAGGTTTGTAAATCTAGCATTCTAGAGGACATAAGCTCCAGGAAGCTTAGGCTACCATCAAATTCAATGCCATCCTGGGTTCCACAGTAAGACCCTGTCAATACCAAACAAAACAGCAAGAGGACAACCACGGATACAGTTGTTCATTAGCAGAATAAAGGGAAGGGAAGTGTAAGACTCTCTGTAGATATAGAAAAGAACATTAACAAAATTGAATACTACTTTTTGATAGTCTCTGAGCAAACTGGGAATAAGGAAGAATAAACATTCTTTGGGAAATAACATCTACAGAAGGGGGGAGAAGCAAATATTCTTAGCGATGAAGACAATGACCCCCATTTATTGGGAAGAAAGCAAGACAGTCTACATATTACATATAACATCATACTCTTTTAGCCAGTGCAATAAGACAAAAATAATTACACTTTTTCAAAAGGCATGTGAAACGAATCTTCATTTGCTGACCATGTATTTAGAAAAATACAAAGTAGTTGGAATAAAAAAAAAAAACTAGAACTAATATATCAGCAATCAAAGTCAATTATGTGTCGTTTTGTACGAGGTCAAACATAAAACTATATTTCTGCATACTATCAGCAAACAACTCAAAAACAATTAAAAATATTCTTAAAAATATTGAAGGTGGGGCTACAGACAATGCTCAGTGGTCTAAAGCACTGGCTGCTCTTGCAGAGGACCTGAGTTTAGTTCCTAGGATCTATATGAGGATACTCATAGCTAGATGTAGTGCTAATAGCAAGATGAATCTATAGGATATAGCACCCTCTTTTGGCCTCCAAGAGTACCTATGTACACACACACATACACATACACACATCCACACACACACATATTAAAGAGGCAGGGCATAGTGGTACATGCCTGTAATTTTAGCACTGAGCAGCCTGAGACAAGATGATAGTGAGTTCAGAAGTAGATAAATAAGTAAATAAATCAAAGATCATGAAATAGAAATATGCATGATTAACAAATTATATGTAAGGTTGGGACATTAAAAACTATAAAGAATTGCTGAGAAGATTGAAGAAGACATCAGTAAAACATCAAAGGCCAGATAAAATCTGTCCCTAAATTAATCTTTTCATCTAGTGCTCTCTAGATCAGTCTCAGCAGGGTTTTATGCAGAGTTGACAAATTAATTCTAAAATTTATGTTGAGAGGCAAAGATCCAGAAAAATGCCATTTTGGGGAAAAGGAGCAAACTTGGAAAACATTCACTCTTTGGTTTCGAGACTTATTTTGAAGCCAAAGTAATAAAGACACAGCGACACCATTAAGAGAATAAATATAGGTAAGTAAAGATTCAGAGCAGAGACAGCTAATACAGATGCATGGATTCTGACAAAGATGCCTGGGCAATCTTGGACTAATGACTGAAAACAAGAAATTGAAAAAAAAATCCCAAAGGAATCAGCCCCTGATACTTATACTGAACCTCCTCATTCTAAGCAGGTCTTCCAAATCTGCTAAGCAAACTATATGCAGAATCAACCAATAGAATCTAAAATATATACTGAAATACAACGTTGTTTTTAATTATTAAATCTAAAAATAGTAAACTTAAGGAAAAAACATAGCCAAAAGATTTTTTATCTTTATGAATGAGCATTGTCAAAATGGAAAGCCAAGACTGATTGGTAATATTCGATATATGTGTGCATAACAAAGGACTTGTAACTATGGCATGTAAAGGACACTTACAATTCCTAAGACTCAGGAGGGTGAGGCTGGTGGATTGGCAAGAATTAGAGCCCAGCCTGGACTACTTAGTAAATTCCAAGCTAGCCTGAGCTACAGAACAAGGCCCTGTCTCAAGAATCCTGAACTCATCAATCATAGTGGTTAAAATATATACATTCTGTTGTAAGTTATATTCCAATAAAGTCGAAATTCAAAAAAAATAATTTTTGTTTCCTTCCAAATGCAGTTCTGATTTATTTGATTTCGGTCTGAAATTGGTTTGTTTTTTGTTTTTGTTTTTGTTTTTTTAATAAATAGCTGATGCATCTGTTGAGTCATCAAGAATGTACATATTTATATGTATATTACGTGTGTATACATTAACCTGGACCTTTGGAGGAGAAATTTAAATTATCATCTACTTTACCACTGCATTTGTTGTTCTGCTTTTTAAAGAAGATAATTTTATATTGGTCTTACCGTATATGTTAAACACAGACATAACTGAGATACTTATGACTCTATCCTTCCAGTCATGCCTCGGGGCATTGCTTAGAGTTCTTTCAGCCAATTAGAAGGAAAATAACAAGATCTCACTCAGAGCACAACAGGGGCTGTTGAAAAGCTCTTTCCCTAAAAAAAAAAAAAAAAAAAAAAAAAAAAAAAGAAAGAAAGAAAAAAAAAGAAAATCTCTTTCCTGAGGTAGAGGGAGTTTCTTTCAGAAGCTGTGTGAATTCTTTGGCCCTTTAACAGATGACTTTTCTAGAATTTAATATTTGTCTAGGAAAGAAAACAAACAAACAAAAAACACCTTTCTGCTATTTTGCTCTTTAATGACTCAGAACTTATGCTAGTTTTTGCATTTCCAAAGAGACACTATTTGAAAACACCCTCAAGATTGCATCAGCAACACAGGAAAGGGGACAGACAGGGTGATCAAGTGGGAGAGAAGGAGGGAGGGAAGGGGAAAAATGAAGGAGACAGGAAGGAGGGAGGGAAAAGAGAATATCAGTGAGATCTTGCTTTATGAAAATTGAGACTTGCATGGCTCTGGACCGACCGTTCACCGTTACTCACTTGTGCTTCTGTAGCCAAGGAGTGAATAAAGCCAACATACTTGATATACGGTGGTAAAGGAGAGTGGGGGAGGAGGAGGAGGAGGAAGAAAGGAATAGAAGGAGGAGGGGAGAAAGAGAAGGAGGGAGAGGATGAGAAGAAAGGGGAGAAAAGGAGGAAGAAAAAGGAGGGTAAGGAGGAGGGTAAGGAAGAGGAGGAGGGGAAAAAGAAGGAGGAGGAGGAAGAGGAAGAGGAGAAGAAGAGGAAGAAGAAGAAGAAGAAGAAGAAGAAGAAGAAGAAGAAGAAGAAGAAGAAGAAGAAGAAGAAGAAGAAGAAGAAGAAGAAGAAGAAGAAGAAGGAAGAGGAGGAAGAGGAGGAGGAGGAAGAGGAGGAGGAGGAAGAGGAGGAGGAGGAGGAGGAAGAGGAGGAGGATAAGAAGAGGAAGAAGAAGAAGAAGAAGAAGAAGAAGAAGAAGAAGAAGAAGAAGAAGAAGAAGAAGAAGAAGAAGACAGAAAGCACAATGACCATTAACCTAAAAGAAAAAAGCTAGATGAAGTCAGGGTGTCATTACTAAGCCCAGGCAGCAAAGGTACAGAAGTGTGAGCTAAGGCCCTTTACACCACAAGAGCTCGTGCAGTCGATGTGATGCTTTCTCCATCACCTGTCCTTCATTACCTTCATTATCTTACGGTTACCCAAAGCCTTATGCTGCTTAGTTTCTTTGTTTGATACAGTTCCGAGCCTCAGAAATTCAATTTGCACTTTAGACCAGTTTTTCCATGGACTTTATCTCTAGTATATAATGATATAATATACCATAGCAATATTCCTTAATTCCACCTACTACACAGTAGAAACATTTATTCCTTTCAAATCTACATTAATGCATAAACTAACGATGCTTTCCCCCATCCAAATGTATTTTTAATTATAAAGGTACAATCTGTTTGAATTTTAAAAACCAGTATGTTTTCTTTTAAATACTTACGGAATTAGTTTTTTTTTTTAATTAAGTAAAAGTATAAAGCAATTAAAAAATTTTTTTTATTCTCTTTTATTTTCCTCTTGGAGGTAGTGGTTTCCGGGGGTTAATGTGATATCTTGCAGACCTTTTACTGATATATAAACACATAATGTACTTGTGTCCTTGATGTGTAGAACCATGTCAAAGGCAGCTGTCTTTGGTATGTGTTTACAAGCCCTGAGATGACGAGAGAGCAAACAGTGGGAAGTAAATGTGCACAGGCAAAGTGCATGGTTAATTTGGTTAATCAACTTTATCCTGAGTAGTATGGTCCCTGCAACACAGCCCACTGCAAGCTCCCAGCAGGGAAGAAGAAGGCAGTTAGCATGGGGGTAATTAACTGAACATCACGTCTCATTGAGCTTGATCTGAGCTGCTTTCCATGGTTGAGGCCCTGATTGGAGAGGGGACCACAAGGAGCAGTTGGGGGAGCCCTGGGGCAGCAGCTACTCTTGGCTTTAGTTTAAGTTTATGGAGAAGCAGCTGAGAGGAGTTGGAATGCTGACAACAGTGGCCAGGTGTAGAGGGAGGGTTTCCGAGGCAGAGCCTGGTGCATTGGGCCAGGCTCTGGATTTGTTCACTCTAGACACTTGCTAAGTGGCACCGGGGAAGCCAGATGCTGGCAGCAACATGGAATCCAGAAGTTTTCAGTGCAGAGGTTTGAATCCTAAACTCTTCTGGCTTTCCTTCCTGGGTGCCCCAAAACAGTGACTTTTAAACTTATTGAGTGTGATAGTTTGAATATGCTTTGGCCCAGGGAGTGGCACTATTAGGAGTTGTGGCTTTGTTGGAGGAGGTGTGGTCTTGGTGGAGTAGATGTGGCCTGACTGGAGGAAGTGTGTCATCGTGGACTTGGGCTTTAAGACTCTCATCCTAGCTCCCTGGAATCCAGTCTTCTGTTTGCCTTTGGAACAAGATGTAGAACTTTCAGCTCCTCCTGTAACATAGCTGCCTGGATGCTGCCATGATCCCAACTTGATAATGATCTGTAAGCCAACCCCAATTAAATGTTGTCCTTATAAGAGTTGCCTTGGTCATGATGTCTGTTCACAGAGGTAAAACCCTAAGACATTGAGGCTCTGTGTTTCTCTTAGGAAGTTCTGTGAATCAGACAAATGTATCTTAATGTGTATCATAACACCATCATGCAAAAATCCTAAATGTATGCTGTGTTTTACCTGTTCAGCCTTCCTTGCCCCTTATCCCTACATCGCACATCACTGGCAACCAGCGATCCTAGCATCTTAGCAGTTTTCTCTGTTCCAGAAATGTTGTATAAGTAGAATTGCATCATTCCTTTCATAGGCTGGCATCCTTCACTTGGAGTGTGAACTTGATAGCTCATTCCTTTCATTACTGAATAGTATCCCATATTGTGAGTGTTTCACCATTTAGCCATTAACTTACTGAAACATGCTACTGATGGCTTCTTGTATGGGATGATTATAAATAAAGCCACCATAAAAATTTGCATATATATTTTTTTTTTCAAATCAGTTGGTAAGAGTCTTCTTGGAGCACAATCACTAAAACCACATTAGCATTGTATGACACAGTCAGGCCATCTTCTAAGACGGCTGTGCATTATGGATTTCTGTCAACAATGGGTGAGGATGTAGCATCTTCAAAGGTCATTGGTACTGTTAATGTTCGAGATTTTACTCAGCTAGCTATAGGTGTATACTTGTGTTTCTTTGTTGTTTTAATTTGCATGTCCCCAATGACAAATAATTTGGGGCATCTTTTTATGTGCTTATTGGCCATCTGTGGGTTTTTTTTTTTTTTTTTTTTTTTTTTTTTTTTGATAGTGAAGTGTCTGTTCAGATCTTTTGCCCATTTTTTTTTTTAAATTGGGATGCTTGCTTTCTTAATGCTGAGTTTGAAGAGGTTTTCACATATTTTGGCTATGTCTTTTATCAGATATGTGATTTGCAAATACTTTCCACCAAGTATATGGTTTTAGTTTTTTGTTCTTTTAAGAATGTCTTCACAGAGCAGATTTTAAATTTTAACCAAATTCAACTTATTAAAAAAGTCAAATTTTAACAAGGCCCAATTTTCATAAAATACAAAGTAAAGTTTATTTTTCTTTCATGAACAATGCATCTTTTATTCAGAAACTTAACTGAACCAGATGTCATGTAGATTTCCCATCTTTTCTACTAGAAGTTGGTTAGGTTTACGTTTCCTATTTAGTCTTAGTCAAGTGTTTCCTTGATAGCTTGTGGTATAGAAAAGGAAGATGGGCTGACTGAGTCTTACAATGCTAATATAACCATGGCCTTGATCATTTACGGCAAGTGTTTCTGCTTTTAACTTCACCTCCTGCCCTCTTATTAAAATTTAAACTTGCAGGATTTTTGTAAAATGGAAATTTACTTAAGCAGGCATACTTTTCTTTCTATATCTCTGTGTTACCAGGGAAATTCATGTTCTCTTTCTGGTCTCATTAATGGGAAGAATTTAGAGACAAATTCAGACAGAAGCTTGAAGACAATTTTATTACAGTAGGGAAGAAAAACAGGACAGGCCATCTGTAAATCTCAGCAATTGCTGGGAGACGGAGATGGAGAGGAGAAAGACAGTAAATTGTGGCATTAAGAAAACAGGCAGGTTTTTAACAAAGGTCAGGCAAAAGCCAATCGGTGGCAGAAGGGAAGGGAAGTTTCACCGAGAGTGAGAAAAGCCAGAGTCTCCTGGAAAGTATGTCCAGGATCTGATGGTCTCAGGCTTTGGCCAGTGTCTGAAAGAAAAGAATAAAAGAGAAGAAAAGGGGAAAATTACCATTTTCTGAGTAGCTCAGAACACCAGGCAGACCACAGTGCTGAGTGACTTATTAAGGAGATAATTATTCCTCCCATTTCCTTAGCATGCCTTTAAGTCAATTGGTCTTCCTGACTGGGGGGTCTCTAGGCCAGATGATTGACAGGCTCAGCTAGATAAATTCTTAGAGGAGGAACCAACAGTATGTGATGTTCTAATTGTCAGAGCCCAACAAAGTGCTGTGACTCCATCCAGAGCCCAAGGTAGAGTTCATACTGTTTCCTATTAGTCAAGCCCAAGCTTGACTAATAGGAAATAGTATTCCTCTAACAGGTCTCAATGGAAATTCCGACACCAGTCCTCAATTATCTCCAAGACTACTATAACATTTAGAAGATTCAGAGCCCCATCTTCCTCAAAAAAATGGGTTTGAATAAAAAATAAATGATTACCGCAATTCAAATGCTCTGATCAGCTCAGAAAGGACTTGTTCCTAATATGGCTTTAAGAGCAGTACCTCAGTGACTTCCCAGACTTCTCCTATAGTCCTCACTGACAGACATCAAAGCCATTTTTCATTTCTGCTGGGGTGGATGGAGGATTGGGGAGAAATGCCATGGAAACTTCACGGTTGAAGAGGAGTGGAGTGTGGAGAATACAGGCAACTGTCACATAATTAAACCATCTTGGCCCTTAAGGTCAAGCCAAACGTCACTCTAAGAACCACAGTTCTCTCAGAGTGAGACAAGGTGCAAATTACTCCTTTCCTTCTTCTCACTGGCCAAAAGAGTCATTTAATTCTATTCATCCTCGAAAGAACATCACCTTAGTAACAGAGTAAATGCTGATCTGTATTATTCCTTCTGATTTCTAATTTTTAAATAATTGCAGTGGTAATTTTCCCCTTAAGCTGATAATGAATTCTTTGAAATCAAAGTATACTATATATTTCACTTTTTTCATAACTGGATACCTGCACGGTCTTCTGAGTTTTGGGTTGGTGTTTTATGAGTGTTGATAATAAGCATGTTATATAACTGAATGGTACAAACTGTGATTTATAATTTCTATCACCTTGTTAAAATAGAAGAAGTGTTTTCATTTCATATATTTCTACCCATTTCTCCTAGTCAGAGCCAGGTTTACTTTTTGTATTATGATGTGATGTTAGCTAATGTATAACAATGTCAATTTTATATTCATTGTGAAATGTATTTTTCCATTTAATGTTTTTAAGTTTTATCATGTTTACTATTCTTTTGGAGGTTACTCTTCATGTCTTTATGTGTTTGACAACCTTTTAATCATTTAACATAGTTTTGTTTTGGTGTCCCCCCCCCCCCATTACAGTCTTTGGAGAATTCACATACACTTCTCCTGTTCAATAGAAATATATTTAATATATTGCCTTTTAATGAAGAATTTTCTCCCCAAATGTGTTTATGATCTTAATTAACACATCTGCCCATATTATGGTATCTTATTTAGTGATATTTTTAACTCCTGCAAGCCCTTCTTCCTCTCTCTTATCTTTCTCTTTTCCCTCCTTCTCCTGCCACTGCTTAATGCAACATATTTCTTTTTACCCTCAACCCTAAAAATTTAGAGGGGATATATCCCGTTTCATAGTTCACTAATTATTACTCTCTATCAGATCTACAACAGGAGAGCCAATATGCAATGGCTTTTTCTCTTCTTCCTTGAAGATGGTGATAAATCCACTCTGTTCCCCACTGAGCCTAGATGTGAGTTCAGTAAAGGCTCTGGGCAGCTGCTACTGATTAACAAGACTTGAAACCCAAGCAGATGCTACTGTTACCCTCAGTCTTTTCTCTTGAGCGGATCAAGCCAGTGTCCCTTAAAGTTCCTGTGCACTGAAAACAGCAGAGAAAGTTCTACTTACACCTCACACTAACTCTATGAAATCTAAGGGCAGGAGCAAGGGGTGACTCAGATCCCACCTCACCCTGGGTCCAAGGAAGTGAATGACCTAGCTTCCCTCTCCTCCTCCTTGCCTCCTTCCTCCTTTTGAGCTTCTCTCTTCCTCCCTCTTTCCCTCTCTCTCCCTTCCCTCTTCCTTCCCCTCCCCTTCTTCTTCCTTTCCTCTCTCCCTTCCTCTCTATCCTTCTCCTTTCTCCCTCTATTTTCTTTCTTTGGTCTCTTCCCACCATTAAATATCTTCTAATTTGAAAATAGGTTTTGAAGTTGGCATCCACTTTTATAACCACATTTACACAAATTAGTTTGGCTATCTTTCAATTCTAAATGGTTTGGTGCTTGCAGCCAGTTCTTTTATTCAAGCATCTCCACATTTTAAAACTTCTGGAACTTTTCTGTCCCTCTTAGGCATTACAGTTTCAGCCTCCAAGAATTTGTTTTTTTTTTTTTTTTTCCCCAAGAAGCTCATACAAATGGCATACTTTGGAAGGGCACCCCTGTTATTTTACACACAGAATTTGTCCAGAAACAAAATTCTTCTATGGCAATTACTTCTATTTATAACTATGTATCTTCTATAGTATTGTTTCAAAAAGGATAAGGCCAGTCTTATCTATATTCCTTTGCACTCACATACTCTGTAAGTATACCAATATATGCATATATGCATATGTATATATAGATATACATTCTCTCTCTCTCTCTCTCTCTCTCTCTCTCTCTCTCTCTCACACACACACACACACACACATCTACATATAGCTCACTACCAAGGGGCTCATAAATAAATTCCTTTGTTCCTTCAGTTCTCAGAGTTGCCCAGGCTGTGTTTCAATCTCTCCAGACTGGGTGTGAAATCCAGCAAAGCTTTTCGACTTCACATTGTCTGACCTACTCCAAGCTTCTCAGCATCATTTAGAGTTTTGCCACAACATGTGGGATTCCCATTTTCCCTTGCATTTTATGCCAAAGGCTTGATTTGCATATGCAGGGCCCTTAGATTTTGGAAGATTCTACTCATTGTTTATTGTCTGGTGTTCCTTTCTTGAGCATTGCTGTCTTTGCCAGCTCCCTTTGCTCTCGTTTTTTCTGTTTCTTTCACACTAAGCACTTTTCTTGGATTTATGGAAGTTCTTGATTGTATGCTCATATTGAAGTAGCTGGGGACCCCATGTGCTTGGATGTATCTGTGCCTCTCTGAAGAACTTTGAGCATTCTCACCGGACACATGGTGTTTTCAGTACCATGAAATGATCATAGTCTCTTGAGAGAAGATGCCGAGTTCTCTTTCCTGGGTAGTAAAAGTCTACACTTGAGGAGGCAGTAGGAAAAGGAATCTAAGCGTGGCAGTCAGGATGCAAACATGTGTTTGAGTCTCATTTGTGATACAGACCCTGAGGGGTTCCACTGTACCTAAGCTGAGAGAGAAGCCCATTTGCAACATAAACAAGCCGCCAAGCTCCTTCAGGGAGAAGACAGTGCTCAGTGGTCATACAGGAAGCTGGTAGATGCACACAGAAAACTGTCACATTTTAATTTTCTGAAGCCTCTTAACATTTTATCTTGCTTTTATTCATTCTTTCTTTTAGAAACACTGGTATTAACTCTTGGCTCTCTTGTTTCAGAAATTTGTTTCTCCTTGCCTCCTTCAGGATTTTGCTTTTTCATACAGATCTATTAAATATATTTCTCTATGTATGCGTGTGTCTATCTGTATATGTATATATGTATATATATATATACACATATATATTCTATCATGTACCAACTATCTATTTATTTTTCATATCTATCTGTGTTGACTCATTTTATGACAATTTGACACAGGCTAGAGTCATTTGAAAGATGAGAAACTATCTTCATGAAATGTCTCCACAAGATCAGCCTCTAGGCAAACATGGAGGGTATTTTTTAAAATTAATTATTGACGTGGGCAGACCCAGCCCATTGTGGATGGTGCCACCCCTGGTTTAGTGGTCCTGGATTCTATAGGAAAGCAGACTGAGCATCTCTCCATGTGCTCTGCATCAGCCCTTGCCTCCTGGTTCCTCCTCTGCTTGAGTTCCTGTCCTGACTTTCTTAAGTGATCATCTACGATATGGAAATGTAAGCCTAATAAACGTTTTTCTTCCCAATTTGCTTTTGGTCACGGTGTTTCGTCACAACAACAATAACTGCAAGACAGCATTTATCTGATTTTCAGCTTCAAAGTTTTGCTCTATTACTTTCTATTTTCTTTAAGAATGCAGGGAACATGTAAATAAATTAGACATGCTTATGTTACGTTTCCTTGCTCCTGGAATGTCCCATTCAGTTATGGTCTGGATTCCATTTTAGCCTCACCTTTTGGTCTTTTAGATTATGTTTTGACTTTGTATTATAACCTCCCCTTGTGTCCAGTTTTCTTTCTCCCTCAGCTCTTGATTTATGGTGGCCTATCTTCTCACATTTGTCCAAAGCTTCCTAATGGTTTTCTGACCTCATCCTCTGAATCTTGCTCTAAGTCAGTTTTTAGAGATGAGCTCCTCTTTTGATTTTATGTTTCTTCATACACTCCTCTGGTATTTTTTAAGTCCCATTTGTGTTTATGGTATCCAGATTCACTACAGAACACAGATAGATAAATGGGGTTTGTCACAAAGTTCTCTGATGGCTGAATTCTCTTGTCAGACCTCAAGCCAAATGGAAGGTTGATATAATCAGCACTAGTCAAATTACCTAGATGCCATTTTCCCCCTATGTCTATAATCTCATTGCTTGGGGGCACTATGGACTATACAGGAACACTATATAAAAAGAGAGGAAGGTGGATATCTTTTTCAAATTAAGTCTTGCAAACATCTTTCTCTTGGTAAGATCTTCTCTGAAAGCTGGGAGGGGATTTATCATTTCGTTCCCCTTTTACTTTGCACCGAAGAGCTGGGGCAAAGCTTGGGGGTGAAGCACTTACCTTGATTGTGTGTAAGACCTCAGGTTTAATCCCTAGAACCTCAAGAAAGAAAAGCAAACCACAGCAGCCAATACTGCATCACGTTTCTCCAGTTCCCGCATGAACTTTACTGTTCGTTCTTAGTTTGACACCAGCATGGTGTTTGAGAATGGAACTTGAAGTCTAGAATTCTTTCCCAAGCTAGCATATGGTTGTTCAGTCATGACCAACTGATAGCCAGCTGGCTGAACACAGATGAGGTGATAAATTTTTTTTAAACATTATGAAATTGCTTTAGATTTTTGGTGAAGGTAATTCCAACCTACAGTTCTTCTATTTCTTTTTATTTCTTTTATATTCATTTAGTTTTTCAAGACAGGGTTTTTCTGTATAGACCTTGCTGTCCTAGACCTCACTCTGTAGATCAAACAAACCTTGAAACTCAGTGATCTGCCTGCCTCTGTCTTTCTAGTGCTGCAATTAAAGGGGTTTATTCCATTCTATCCTATAGTTCTTAAACCTAAACTTTCTATATGACAACATCATACAGTCCTATCATGCGTCAAACAATAGAACAAACCTGTGATACCTCTGGCTATGGGACAAGTGAACCAAGCGACCAGACAGAAGAACTGGTAATGCTGAAGCCGGTTCAAAACCCTGGGGAATCTCAGAATTAAGAATAGTAGTCATGGAAGCAGTTCCCTGCCAAGCTCTTCATGGTCTAAAGCACATAACCATGATAACCCACCAAGAGGACAATGGCAATCAGTTACAAAGTATAAAACCTGGAGTTTTCCATTCTAATGGAGAGGTATCTAGCTAGATCCCGAGTGTTTAGCCAATGAGCTTCCTTTCTTGGGCATTCCTTCCCATAAAAGGTGTTTAATCCCTAGCTCACCCTGAGAAAGAGTGTGCTTTCACATCTGCCATCGAATACAGCAGTCTGGACAAGCAAGGATCATCTCCTTCATCAATGATCGCCATAGGGGGAGGCCTTTGTTGTAAAGAGCTGCACCTAAATCTCCCGGAGAAGACCTTCTCTCCTTCAGCCCCTCTGTACTATCTGGTCTCACTCAAACCAAGCTGGATTTCTGTAGCAACCCACAAAACTCTGAGACATATATTTGACCCACCATCAGGTAAGATCTAGCTTTCATGATCTGCATTTTTCTTGAACTTACTTATTTCAAGATTCAGTGAAATTTTTCACACTTAGTTTTTTCTTTATATTCTTTTTACATAATTTTATTTTATTTCATTTTGACCTGTTATCTGTAATTGTTTGCAACCAATCTCCCATCTTTAGCCCTTTGGAAACAAGGCTAAGTCTAAAAACCAATTAATTTGGTACCAATGCTTTTAAAAACACTTGCATTACATTATACTTTAGGGTAGAGAGTCTGTTTTGCCTGACTTCATAGATCCTGAGTGTTTCCATACAGGAGCACCCAAAGGCACTTGTGGAATTGAAACAGATTCATCCCATGGGCTATCCCCTGTCAGTGATTCTCTGAATGTGGTCTCTTTGATTTTCTAAAGCATTTTAGGAAAACAGGTATCAGCCAACTGGTTATGTATAAACAGATAATAAGAAACCAGTCATGACTAGTTTTGTGGTTGAATATGTGAATTCCTGGACTAGTCTGAGATTATTATATTAAACAAATATTTAAAAGCATTGATTTTATTTGACTAAACAGCAGCCCAACCGAGCCAGACACAGCTGCCAGAGTCATACTGGGCCACAACAGCTGGAGACAGACAGGAAACCAGAAATTATTCAGTTGCAGCCCCTCCAAACCATGTCTGACATGCTCTTTATCTTTTCCCACTGAAACCTTCTCTTTCTAAATAAATGGGAGTGGGTGATAGCTAGGGGGTTGTTTACCTTCTACTGAACAAACAAGTTTGAATTAGGAATTAGAATCAGTGAGTCTCGAATGATGAACGTGCTTACCCTGGCATTACTCAGAAAATGGGAAAAATAAATTTGATTACTACTTGGAAGGACTCATTGGTCTGAAGAGCAGAGGAGACTTAATTGCAGGTCTAAGGCAGCACAAGCAACATTTTTCTTCAGTGCAAGCTGGGACCTTTCTCAGGGAAACAGAGGGGAACTAGATTCCCTCAGAGGGTGCTGTGGTTTACAGCAGGTCCTGGGAGAGGAGAGCAGGACAAAACCTGCAATGTTCCCTTTAATGATAGGGTGATGTCATATTTTTTCATGGGCCCCAAGATTATTACTTGACATCTTGCTGAATGCATTTGCTGTCTTAAAGGGAGTCTGGGCACATCCTTTTCCTCCTTGGAATGTGCTAGGGGAAGAGGAGCTAGGAAGTGAGTGAAAAAAAAATTATTTCTTAGGCAGAGTAAACAGAATCATCAACAGTTGTCCTTGATGTGGCATATTCTTTTGGAATAGCCCATAATGACATGACGCAGTTTGCTTGAAATTCTAATTAAAATGAAGTACTTCTCTCCTGCCTCCGCCAAATGAAGATTCTGGAACAAGACTTAGAAATAGCAAGGACTCATTTCACAGTGCACCTAGCCTGCGAAATCAGAGTCCCTAAGCAACAAAGACAACATTGGAATTATGGGTATCGATGTAACCATTGGTCACAGCAGCCACTTAAAACACGTGTGTGCATGTGAATGGTGTGTGTGTGTGTGTGTGTGTGTGTGTGTGTGTGTGTGTGCAGCTTATAAAACTCTGGCCTCTGAATAACATTCACATAGCAGTAACAACATGTATTAGTATCAATGTACAATATTTAACACACTAGAAGTTTTTTTTTTATAATGCTAGCCTCCTTTCAGATAACATGGCAGCCTGACCTTTTAGATAAAATCATCTTATGATCAGGTTCATCTGTTATTTCCAAAATGGCCAATCTGGCTGAGGCCCAAAGTCCACCAACGGTCTGCTGCTTTTTCAACAGAGTCCTGTTAATGGAAATTGGCACTTACTGTCTCCAAATAGTTCTGTGGGATCCTAAAGCATTCTAAAGCTAAATTCTGTAAGAAATCAAAAGACATAAAATATGCAGATGTTCATGGTCAACTCAGATCAGAAAGAATTTGTTATAGACACGCATTGTGATACACCAAAAATTGATATTACACTTGTTTTAAAATCCTAAACACTCACCACACTTCAAGAAGCAACATTACCATCCTACACAGCCAGAAGAAACACCTTCAGAAGTGTCCCCTAAGTTGTCCCAGAGTCAGGAAGGTAACAGTGGCAGTTAGGACTTGAACTCAGACTGCTCATTCTAGACTCTGGGCTTTTAAATACCAATACAGAGAGTAAACATGCATATAACACTCACTTTGGGCGTAACACTCAGTGCTTTGTGGCTTTAAAAGTTAGCCTTCACATTTCCTTTGTTGGGTTGATACTGCAATTAACCTTTATCATGGGTGAGTTAGATGACATCAGGGTTCCCATAGCATTCCCAGGGTCCAGTATTCATTAAATAGGAGGGTGGAGTGAAGCCAGGGACTGTCCTCACTCTAGCATTCTCTCTCTATACCATGCCATCCAAAACATCTAGCAAGCCTTCCAATA
Organism: Micromys minutus; assembly: GCF_963924665.1. Lineage (NCBI taxonomy): Eukaryota > Metazoa > Chordata > Mammalia > Rodentia > Muridae > Micromys > Micromys minutus. The sequence continues at coordinate 13,040,782 of NC_137954.1, read as the reverse complement.
CCTCTGCAGTAAGTCACTCAGGCAATCCTTTCTTAGGTTTCAGATCCAGCATTGTTTTTATATCTTTCTTATTAGAACCACAAAAATCCACTTACAAAAGAAAACAAAGGAGCTTCCCAAACGTAGTCTTTTATATTTGACTCTGATTCTCTTTTGTGGCTAGCAGCTGGCAGCTGAAAGAATTAAATAGGTAAGATAGGCTTAGGGCAATGGGGGATATTACGGGACATAGAGATTTGGAAACTATTCTCACTTATAAGTCCCAGGTGGGTTCTTGGCAATAAATGAGTGGTCCTGCCATCGCCATTACTTAGGCTGATATGACAGATATTTCTATCTGAGTCTGAGTGATCACGTGTACGAATAGTGTTGCTATGAGAAAGCTAGGAAATAGAATAAGGCAAATTAATTTTAAAATAACTGAGGTCTCAGAAGGGCTCCTTGAAGGTCAGTGGGTGCCCGAAGGCATTCCATATGCAAAGCCAAGAAACTGAGAAAGAACTAACTATATGGATAAACCTGGTCCCAGAGGCTGTAGGGGAAGGGACAGGGGAAGACAGGGAAAATGTGATAAATTAGACTCGACAATGACATCAGCATGTGCTCAGGGGATGCCAGTTCACCTTAGTAGTAACCCAGAAGGATGTAAGTAGTAAAGCATAACCCCTGGATGAGCCTCCACATCAGGCAAATCCGTCCACAGTAAGCTAGGTATGTGCTCTCTAATGCTTGCTTCTAAGAAGAACTGCAGACGGAGACCAGAGGTTGAAGAAGCTAATGTAATTAATACCAAGCAGAAATGCTGGTGAAATTGAAGCCCAAGGAAACACAGCGTAGGTATGTATTCATTGGCAAGTGTTATGATGAATATATACACATACAAATATTCTTCTTAGGGTATCACTTCTCTTTCCAGAGGCTTCCCACTGCTGCATTCTATCAAGTGACAGAAATTATCCAGACCCAATATTAATTATGCCTTATCAGGAACCAACTATGCACCAAGTGGCTTTAACATGCCACACTCATCTTTCTAGCAGCCCCCAAAGACCACAGTACTGCTCTGGTTTTACGGAAGAAGAAACCGAGACTTAGTGGAGCAACTTACCCAAGAGCTATGTATCAGAACAACCTTGGGGCAGGAACTCAAGTTTGCTTCGTGCCTAAGTCCTAAGCTTAGCATCTGTGGGAGGACTTTTTCAGAAGAATGCCCCATCTTTGCATGTGCAGAACTACTGAGGATTCAGCCCTGACATTGTGGAGCCCACGTGCTTCCCAAGAATAAGCTTGCACATGGGTGCCAGAAGGTTCATCATGATGGGAAGTAGGAGAGACTCGTGAAAACAGCAGTAAACTAATACTTAAGTACACTATGGTTGATCTGCAACATAGAGCATTGGGCAGCTCTCAGTAGAGCAGGGGTATATGAACTAATTAAAAAAAACAAAAACACCACAACGGGCACAGTCAGTAGCAAAACAGTATTATGATACAGTGACATTTGTGTCTTTAAAGATCTGTACATAAGTATCTGTATACTATAAAATCATATGAAATGATAGAGAAGAGGCGGATTAGGAAAACTGGGGTTAGAGAAGAAAGTAAGGATGAGGGGAAATGCTGAAATTTTGCTCTATAATTTAAAAATAAACCAATTCATGTGAATATTCAAAACGTTCATGGGAAGAAGTCATTGAGCTCTTATGTGACAGATTTTAGGTTTTGGCCACTGTGGTCATCTGGCAAAAGTGTGCTTATATATGTTCATTAAATCTTTAAGATACACATTATACAAGTCATTTTCTTTTTAGGAGTTTTCTGGGCTTTTTTTCAACCTCCCCCTGCCCCCCTCACTCCCCTGGATCCCCCGAAAACTGTTAGCCAGTGAGGTTACTCTGAGTATATCTCAACCTCAGGTAGTTTATATTGATAATGATTTCAGATGCATATCTTGTAATGGAAGAGAAGCATCAACCAACAGAAGTCAGCAAGTTTAGGTCTCCATAAAGTAAGCGTGTCATTTGGAACATCTTGTTGATAATTCTAGTGAGCTAAGAGCAAGCAAGAGGTACAAGGGTCGATATTCTGAGACATCAGCAAGAGAGGGTATACTCAGAGTTCACTGGTGATGCCCAAGGTACCTCTCTGTCTCAGAGTTAAGAGGAGGGATCAGGTAGATTGATTTTTCCAGAAGAAATGGCATGCACTAGACTACAACCACCTGGATGCTTGGAATCCATCATTATGGGTATTCAATCTGCTGAGAAAGATTGGTCTGATGGGTTTGTCTTTTGGCCAGGAAAGAGATGACCTCATTTAGCTAGTCCCCATCACTCCAGGAAGGAGGCGGGCCCAGAGTTAGAGGTATAATCTGTGTTAGATTGGAAGGTTGTGATGGTCAATTGACAGCATCTAAAATCACCTAAGATACAACCTTCTGGGTGTATCTATCAGGGAGTTTCAAGACTGGAATAATTGAATCGGGTAGACCCACCCTATCCATCGGTGACACTGGGGACAGGGTGGGTCTACCTGACTCAGTGCATAGGCTGGGGTCTTGAACTGAATAAATAGGGCAGAAAGTGAGTCAAATACCCAGGTTGATAGTTCTCTGCTCCCTGACTGTGGATTCAGTGGAACCAGACACCTCACATCCCTGCCACATTTGCATCCTTCCCTAGGATGCACGATATACTCTCAGACTGTGAACTGAAACAAACCTCCTTTTCCTTACACTTCCTTTGTGGAGCAATCTGTCAAAGCAAGCAGGCAAGTAATACCAAAGCCACGGGAGGAAGGAAGGGAGTTGTGCCATTTAGTACTGACAAGAGGGGAGAGAGGAAGCCTTTCATAGCCACACGAACAGCTGACTTCAGGTCTCTTGTAGTGTTATCCAAGTGACAATCCAAATTTACTGAAATGACCAGGAAGCCTGGGCTATCATCTCATTATTCTGATGGCACCAATGTGGCCTTTCTTAACACACTGTCACTGTCACACTTGTCCTGAGAGCATCAGATGATATGGCCATTAGTTTGCATTTTTTTGGAAAATATGTCTGGCTATCTGACAAGTTTTACATACAAATTAAAATCATCACAAGATCCTGGTTGGTGGTGTATTCCCAAATTGTCCAGGGTGACATGACGTCATTTCCCCCTGTTAGTTCCTAAAGTGATACAACTATATATATATATATATATATATATATATATATATATATATATATATATATATATATGTAACAATAGTTGCTTTTGCTTGACAATGAAAACTCTTTAGACACACGAAAACACAGTACAACATTTCAAATACATATCTGCAACATGTAAGGTAGCTGGTTAGGTTTGGGGGGATTAAAGACTTACATCTCCTCCCTCACAGTCCTAACACATCTTGCTTATTAAACCCTCCCCCCCCCCAGAATTTGGCTTTAGTTTGGTTTGCTAATAATACTTCCTTCTAATCTGCAATTATCAACTTGTCATCCCGTTTTCCTTTATCCTATTATCCATGGGAGAATCATGGTTAAGATTATTATCTTGTGGGGAGCCACCATCAGCAGTGTTTTTACACTGTGGGCCTGAGTGTCAGGAGGAGAGTCACTGAGCAAGAGAGGGGGAAGGGCAGTGGTTACAGTGGCTCCCAGAGGTGACTGCCTGGATAGGACCTCACTGTCCTGCCAGCCCAGAGGAGGTCGTCCCGGGTACTGCAGAGAGGTGAAGACCAAAAGTGACATCCAGCAGAAGGTCAGGCCTTGGGGGGCACAGGAGCATCTTGGGTTGGACCGCAAGGCAGGATGCGGTCAAGCATCTCTCAACCGTAGCTGCTGCCCTCTGCTACCAGGCCCAGGCCCGGCTGCGCTTATCTGCACTGCGCAGTGCTCTGTGGCGAGTCCTGCACCCGGGGTTTGCTAAAGTACATATGATGGTGGTAAATACAGATTAAAATGAAGTGTGGCGAAGCGAGCCTATTAACTCACCTTGAGGTCCCAGGCCTGGTGGAGAATCCAGGCAGAACAAATGGCCCCACGACGCTCCAAGCCAAAAGCCCCCAGTGGGAAGACTTTGGGATCAGCGTGAGCGGAGGAATTAACCACGCACTCCCTTTAATGTTCATAGGAACCGAACGCCGCCAATTTACAGCACTTCAGCACTTCGGGGCCTCTTAGAGTCTTTCCAATTATGCTAGTTGGGAGGTGACCGGCCCGTGGTCCCTGCGGTGAGATTGTGGAAGCAGAACTGAGCACCAGAGTCCTGGGGTTCCGATGTGCCAGTCCTAATGAAGCAGCATTGTTCAACCCATTCTTCTGCATACAACCCCTGCACCCCATTAGCATGTTCTCTGCTGGGTTCCCCCCCCCTCCCCGCACTCAAACTGGAGAGAAGGCATGGACCGTTTGCACAGCCAACTCTGGGGGCAGAGCGTGCGTAGCCTTATATTTCTAGTTAAAAAGCAATAAATCTTAAATCAGGTAATGAATTCCATTCTGAGTAATTTCATCATGGACGTCAATTCGGAGGTTCTACAACACAGGCAGGGTGACTGGAAAACCTAGTATAATACGCTGCCTTTTTTCCCCCTGTGCCAAATGAATGGCGAAGGGACCTTCATTTAGGCTTTCTTATTATCAAAAATATTCTACGAGCTGGAGCTGGGTCTGAGTGCAGTTGCGCTGCAGAGAGATCTTTATCTTGGATCAATGGCTGGCGGAAGTCCACCACGAAGGGAGCCAGGGAGCCGTGAGCTGCAATGCAGACTTCTTCCCAAAGCCCAGCAACTCTCTGCTGGTGTCTAGAAGGAAAGCCTGCGGGAGGAAGGCCTGGGGGGCGGGGAAGGGGTGATGCTAGCAAGCAGATGTCCTCCACCGGGTGGGTTTCTTTTTGTGTCCTGCAGGACCAGGTGATTTGTATTTGTTTGAATCCATTTCTTTCCCTCCATCTCAAACCCCATCTTCCACGTTTTCTTGCTACGGCCGCAATGTTACGTTCCCACTCTAGAACCTTAAATTGCCCACCCTGGAATTCAATGTGTTTCCCCTACCTTAACAAGCGCCTTCATCACCTGGGTCTCTCGACCCCCCCGCCCCCGCGGTTCTGATTCGGTAGCTGTGGGGTGCCGGGGCCCAGACCCTGTTTGTGTATCAAGTCCCAAGCTGGACCACACTTGGAGTTGGAAGGTCTGAGAACACGCCAGTGCTCAAACTTTGACTTGCCTGAGAATCACCAAAGGGTCTGTTAAAACAGAGATTCTGGGTCTCGCCCTGAATTTCTGACTCTGTAAGTCTGGGAATAGGTCCAAGATTTTCATTTCCCATCAGTTCCCACCGATGCTAACGCTGCCTCCTGGTCGAGGCTGCTCACTTGAGAACCACTGCTCTGGAATAATAGATCTCAGTTCTGGCTGCACATACCTATCAACCCGTTAAAAATAAAAAGATATAAAAACATAAACTCCTAGCTCCGGCCCAGACTAATGAAACCAGAATTTGGAGTTGGAGTCTCCTCTTCTGCTGCATTAATGATTTGTAAATATGGCCGAATTGCTCTGGACCATAGCCTGCAGCTTAGCTTCTCTGTGGACAGATGGGGAAACAGGTCTAAGCACTCCTCAAGTTTGCATGGTACTGTCATATCCCAGAACTTGGATTAAACAGGATCTTTTCATTCAGATGGCCTCTTCTGTGCACTCCCAACCCCGCTCCCTACCCCATCTATTTCCTGGTTCATCTCAACCCCTGCTGAGGTTTCAGGGGCAGCTGGGTGCTGTCCTTCCTGAGCCTCCTTTAGACAGTGTTTCTTAATTCCAGGAATGACTCGGATTCCTACCTCCCTTCCGTGCCCCTCCTTCAGTTTCCGGTCCCTTAGAACGACCTTTGTAAACCCTGTGTCTGCACTAGGCTTCCTGGTGATGCCTTGTGAACTAGGTCTGGCTCATCCTACGGGAACACTTCAAAGCTTTGTCAGCAAGTCCGGTCCTCATATCGATGGGATTGTTCTTTCTGTTCCTCCGTGGTCCTAGACAACATGTGTTCTCTTCCCTAGAACTGCTATTCAAGTACCTGTCTTCAGCTTTCCCACTAACTGAGCCCGTTTGAGTGCAGGGATTAGATCATGCACATCTGCACAGCCTGTGCCTTTCTTCTTAACACAGGTGCTCCCTTGAAGGCTCGATTCTTAAAACGAGGTCCAGGCAGCAGCAGTATTGATGGCAGCACCTGCAAACTGGTGTAAGCGCGGACTGACTGCCTCCACCCACATCAGTGAGACAGAATCCACACTTTAACAAGATGCTAGAGAAGCTCTGCATTCTGGAGAGAGAAAAGAAAAATAGCAAAACAATTAAGAGAATGGCTTCTGGTCTAGACTTTGACGCTTAGGATGTTGAAGTGAGTATCAATACAGTCTTCCCCACACCTCCAGTAGAAATAAATACTAATAATAAACATCTCCTTATGGAGATTCAGAAGCAGTAACGGGAAAAAAAAAATGTAAGTAAAATCCTCAGAACACCGAAGCATTCAATAATGCAACATCAGCTATCCTTGTCCAATTAAAACTGGTTAACCTTAATTGAATTTTAACTGCCACCTACAATAGACAAGAAAATGAATCACAGTTCTGCATGGATTTTAGAAACATGAAAAGTAAAAGGTAATAAATAAAAATATTAAAAGCCCTTTAGCAAACGTTAAGGAGCATGCTGAATAATTCCTGTGTTGAGCCTTAAGCTTTCTGGTGTGATGGAACCTTTAAAATTACCATCCCCCAATTTTTTGCTGTATCACCAGTTTTTCTTCCCCTGTGCAGTCCTTTCAGGCTGCTTTATCCTGCTCCACCTAAAGAACAACTTCATAGAGAGAATTTTGTTTCTCAGACTCTTGGAACTGCTTCCTTTACCATTACCTGAGCGGCCAGAAACCACTGGCCTTTCTTGGCTGAAACCTGTGCACACACTGCCCCCTAGAGGATCCCTTCTGTAATCACACTAAAAACAAAAAACCAAAAAACAGAGAGAAATTCCTTGGCTTGCCCCTGGCTCAGCAGAAAAGCCCTGCCTGCCTGCTTGCCTGCTTGCCAAGCTTTAAAACCAGCACCAAGACTGTGTGCATGAAGCAATAATTATTCGTAGCATTGTTGGAATGTACTAGAGTCTGTGGGGCAAAATCTAATATCTAATACGTGGGTTTAATTTCCTCAAATGTTAGAAATGAAGGCATTAACAATGAGTCTAGAATGGAGATTGATGTGAACAGGACACATTTGTGTCTCACAGTGTGTCCAAAGCTTACTCTGCTGAGGAATGATCGGGTGACATTATCAACTGAGGGTATTCATTCAGCAAACGGTGTGTGAGAGGCTACTGTGTACTGGACAATGTTCTCATTACATTCCAATTAATATCTGTAGCCATCCATCATTATTTCTCAGATGTCCCTCAGGGCTTCCTGGGAGTTTCTTTTGGCTCTGGAGAGGTGTTAACTTGCCTTGGAACAGAAACTAAGGGTAGTTGTATCTTGGTGATTCTCAAAGCTACACTGTACCATATACCACTCCTTCATGCCCCGCCCCTCGTGCCCCGCCCCTCGTGCCCCGCCCCCCGTACCTCATCTTTCATGTCATCCAATGGGTTGCTGTGACTTTTTCTTGTTTCCTTTCTGTTTTGCTCCTTATTGAATAATTTTAAAGTTTTTTGGTGGTTTTGTTTACTTCGTCTCTGGGCGTTCCTGGCCTCACTCTAAGTCTCGAAGCCTTACCAACTGTATACAAAGCCCATACCTCAAAGTAACCCCAGCCCAACCTCATCCTCCGACCTCAGCCTTGCATTTTTTTCTGTGTCACTTTGGGCTCCTGTCAGTACCCCCATAGGTACAATTCTAATTTACTATCTCTTCAACTTAGACGGTAATCTCAGCTGCTCAACGTGAGAAACAAACATTGAATAATATACAGGTTGCAATGTTGCTAAAAATAGGTACCAGGAAATAAAATGCTTTGTCATTATATCTGTCTGTCGTCTGTCTGTCTGTGTGTATAGGTGTATTGCTATCTGTCATGGGATCTTTATCTTGGCTCTGGAGTAAAGAGAGAGTGCTGTAAGTCTCTTTCCTCATGCTCATTCTGACTTCATCCGCTAGTCTCTTAAGCATCCTTCCTGCTACTTCTAACTTCCTTCCATCACTCCTCTAGAGAGAACACGACCCAGACCCCACTGTTCTTGCTATCTCTTGGAGATGGTCAGCATTCCTTTGCCTGGGAAGTTGTTGACAGAGTCAACTTGCAGTGACCACTTTGTGACCTTCCTAATCTTTGATCCCTTCCTGGAGTCCTAGCTGAGATGGTGATCTAGCAGATGGTGAGACTAGAAATTATCCAACCCAGCGTGGCTCGTGTGCCTGAATTCTGTAGGATCCTGTGTACCTCAGCAATTCCTTCTTTTTTTAGGGCTCTCCAAAGATGACACTGAGGGGTAGCACAGATAGGTCACTTCACATTTCTTAGTCACTGTCATCTGTGGACCCTCCATGACCCATCCTCAACTTACTAAAGATCTATTCTTGGTATTCAATTTATATCCCTCTGTACTTAAAAACTTTTAAAAATATATTTATTTATTTAATGTATAGGAGCATAATGTCACTGTCTTCAGACACACCAGAAGAGGGTATCAGATCCCATTACAGATGGTTGTGAGCCACCATGTGGTTGCTGGAAATTAAACTCAGGACCTCTAGAAGAGCAGTCAGTGCTCTTAACCCCTGAGCCATCTCTCCAGCCCCTTTCAGGACTTTTCACCTTGTTAACCTCTTGTCTGTGGACTTCCTGATACTAGAAGAATATTAGAGACACAAAAAGGCTCTTGGTAAAGCATAGTGGTCCATGCTTACAGCCCCAGCATTTGAGTTGTGGAGGCAGAAGAATCAAGACGGTTAGGCTAGCAGGGTCTACACTACTAAGATCTTGTTTTAAACAAACAGGCAAGGTCTGGGGATGTATATAGTTCAGCTGACACTTATCTCACTGGGACTGGAAAATAATTGGCAGGTACATATATGGAGAGCTGCCTGTCTACAGGCATTATGCATTGTAAAACCTTTAACAACCATAGTGATGGTGATTTCACAGAGACAGGAGTCTTATTAGAGAGTCCATATAAGTCCTTCAGCGTTACATAGCTCAACATGACAACAGCAGAATTTAAACCTACATTACACCATGTTTTCTTGAATAGGGGTCCTTATTTGAGATCTAGCTGTAGCCTTGTTAGGAGAATAAAACTGATAACTCATTCTAACGATTAGGGAAACGTTCCGTACGTAACACACAAGTTAGACGCTGCTTTCATCATTGTTTATCTTTTCTACCATTGCTCTCATTAAGGCTGGAGGTAAGACATTTTTCTCTCTGAGGCTGTATTACATGAATCTAGCCCACAAGACCCTACCCCCATCCTATTATCTCTACCACCTAGCCAAATGCCAACATTTTGCTGTTTTTTTTTTTTTTTTGACCCTAGACAGCCAGGCAAATGAGTGCCCTCAGCAGAGAAAGGGGCAGAACCAAAAACTTGGTCTGTCAGGGGTTCCTTACAAATAGCTTCATTTAGACTCTCTTTCCTACAGGTCAGCCACCATGTGTCAGTCCACTTGAGGTTCCAAAGGCCACCTCCTGCACTCTCTTTCCTGTTCTGGAAATGACAAAGGAATGGTAATGAGCTTAGAGGAAGCCAGACAGACAGGAAAGAAACAAGCTCTTTGGGTGTGGGTGCTTGCGGAAGACTTTGGGGGACCATCTGTCCCCTGGGAAAGCGTTTATTTGATTCCGTCCTGGCTAGCAGTTATACTCAGTCTCATCAGTGGGGATAGAAGATGGGGATCCATTTCAGAGTGAGCTTTAACTAGGATGACGGGCCGGGACTAGTTTCAAGAGGCTCCTTTGACAAGGGTCACTGATGATGTAAGAGGTTCTAGTGAGGATTTCCTGGAGCAAAGACAGAGGTGATGGATATTATTTTTAGATAGCACTGGTATTTTTAGTGAAAGTTCAACAGCTCTTCCATTTTTGGGTGTGTGGAGGGAAAAAAGATGACTTCCTAGAGATAGTCATTTCCTCTGCTGGGGAAGAATTAGAGGTGCTCCGGTGTTGCAGGAAGTGACTGGGGATGGTAAACACTGCTTACATAATGGGAACACGAACTGGGGCTGTGTCAGGACCCACATTTCTTCCTGGCCTTTGGACCCAGGCTGGAGGGGTTGTGCTTCCTGTTTTTTTGGCTCTTTCTACTTCCAGGACCTACTCTGGAGACTAAATCATAAGAAATGCTCAGGTAAGCACACATAGCTACAGACACCAGACAGTACTTTGGTGGCAAGAAATGCTGACTGTGCCCTGGCTGCTTCCAGAACTGCTGAGACATCTCTCCTGCTTCAAGGTGCCTCCAGAAGCCAAGTCTGGTCGGTTCCAACATCATAATGCGACAATCCTCATCTGAAACACACGTGCCTGCCAAAGATGCCCTTAGTGCCTGGACCACATTCATTCGGCCCATCTCTCCGATCTCCTCTGCCTTCTCCTGTGACTCTGGTTCCTCCCTCTGTGGTGTCAGTGATGACAATCACCCTGTGCTGTGCCTACGTGCCTGACTGTGGTCTTACCTGTGTGGTCCCTTCTCCACATACCTGAAGTAGCTGTAGTCATAGGAGACACAGGGCCAACTTATCACTGTGTCCCCTCTTCCTTGTTCATAGTAGACGCTGTTAATTGGCCATGACACCTTAAGTAGAAAACCCACACGAAGGTGACCACACAGTCTTTCTCCACACTGCTCTTCAGCTCTCCTGACCAATCAATTGGAACTGACATTTGACATAAAGTCAATTAGCATCTTGGTGCCCATGTTCTTTCGCTAAAAACTATGTCTGACTGTATTTCTTCACCAGCGAGAGATTTTCTGTCACTTGGTGCCTTTAAAGTACTTTCCAAACTCCCAGCAGGTGAATGGATCTTTCAGTCTGACTTTTCCCTCCATGCTTTTCCCTGCAAGCAGCCTTTTGTGGGCTCTTTGCTCTCTTCCAAATGCTCTTGATTCCCCAACACTCCTCACTGTGCGCAGACTGTTCTTGATTTCTCCTTCTTCGTGTTCCATGAGCAAAGTTCCACTTTTTACACCCTCACAGCCTTTTTTGTGTTGTTTCCACGGTTTCACGGACAGAATTATTTCCCTGTCCAGAGGTTTACATTGATTCCTTCTCTTGTCTCTACTAAGCATTCATTATGTTAGGTATAGCGGTTATATCTAGAAGTCTAGCCCCTGGAGGCAAATAGGAAGGATTATGACCTCCAAGGCAACTGGGTCACATCTCAAAACAAACACAACAAAGCACACATTACTATGCAGCATACGTGTCATGACATATTGCAATCATTTGCATAATTCCATTGTTATAATTTGGTTATGAATGTATTCATGAACTCTATACATTTTCACTGCTTCCTGTGTGTTGTATTACTAATGGGTAACTAGATGCACAGATGGGACGTATATTGTATGACAGTAATAACAGGCGTTATTGATGGTGTGAATGAATGATAACGGTCACTCCAGGGCAGAGAGCTCTCAGACATTCTTCTTATTGGTTGACTAATGCTATGTGTTATGAATATTCCATATGATTTTGGCTAATTTCTTATTGATGGACATTCATTTTGGTGTGTGTGTGTATGTGTGCTTAAATGCTACAATATATATTTGGTGATCAGAGGAAAATGTGCAGGTCTCTCTTTCCACTGCTTGGGTCCTAGGGACCAAATTCAGGCCATCTGACTTTGTGTCCAACGCCTTTACCCTCTGAAGCCACCCCTCCCCCCGTTTGCCCCATGACACTCATTTTGTTTTCTGCGTTTACTGTTATGGTCATCACAGTGACCAGTGAGATAAAATGTATAAATAAATATTTTCATAGATGATGTTATTATTTTTATAAGACAAAACTTCAAGAATGGAATGACTAAGTTGAAAACAAAGTATGTTTAATTCCTCTTTTCTTTCAATTTTTCCCTTCTCCCCCTCCCCAACCTTCCTTTTGAAACAGACAGACAGACCAAAAACAAACAAACAAACTGGCCCTCAGGCCGAACTTGACCTTCATCGATCCTTCTGCTTCTGCTTCTAGTCCATTGGGACTACAAGACTGAGTCTCAATGCACAACACTAGTTTTTAAATTATTGCCAAACTCTTCCTAAATCACTACAACACTGCTTCTGCCAAGGTGTGTGTGCTTGTGTGTGTGTGTAAGTACTTTTTCTGTCCTTTGCTACCACCGTGTGAATCATTCTTACAATTTGCATTTCTAGTGATAATAAATATCATCTCATTACTGTGTGTTCACGCGCACGTGTGTGGGAGTGCATGTAGAGGTCAGAGGTCAATGTCAGATGTCCTCTTCAGTTGTTCCTCAGCGTTGTTGAAAACAGGTCTCTTAGTGAATCTGGAGCTAGACTGAACAGATCTGCTGGGGCTTGACTTTTTTAGGTGGATTATGGGATGGCACTCAGGTCTTCATACTTGGGCAGCAGGTACTTACCCACTCAGCTGCCTCGCTAGCCCTTCATTATTATTTCCACTGCATTCTGTGGTGATTTGAATATGCTTGGCCCAGGGAGTAGCACTATTAGGAGGGGTGGCCTTGTTGGAGTAGATGTGACCTGACAGGAGGAAATGTGTCACTCTGGGGGGGGGGGGTGGGCAATGAGACCTTCTTCCTAATCATGTGAGAGCCAGTCTTCTCCTGTCTGCTTTTGGAACAAGATGTAGAACTCTCAACTCATCCAGCACCATGCCTGGCTGGATGCTTTCTGCCATGATGATAATGGACTGAACTTTTGAACCTGTAAGTCATCCCCTGTGAAATGATCTCCTGTATAAGAGTTGCCTTAGTCATGGTATCTCTTCATATCAATGAAACCCTAACTAACGCACATGTCTTTGAGCATGTAAACAATTGCCAGTTTAGATTTGTTCTTAAATTATTGGTTTATTTGTTATCTCTCATCTAGAGTTTTCTTTATAAAAATTCTTTAGATAATTGCAGTTTTACTTTCTGTTCTTTTTATCTTTACCATTTTCCAGAGCTGGGAATTAAACTTTATCAATTTTTCCCCTGAGGGATTCTTTGACTAATCTGAACTATTTTAAAGATTTTTTTACACATTATAGGGCTATCTTTTGAATACATTTTACATATATTCCCCATATGTTCTGTTTTTCTGTGGTTTTATTTGTTAGCTCTTTTGCTATGCATAGTCTTTATTTTTATGTATTCAAATATTCTTGTACTTTCATATATAATTCTTTAATTCCTTATTTTGGGTATCTTGCCAATCATATAAACAATCTCCTGTGATGATATATATTTCATAATATGTGATATGCTATATAATATATAATACAATATATGATATATACTAAATATACAATACAAAATATAGAATATACAATACAAAATATACTATACATATGAATGCATTTTCCCCCAACTTTTGTTGGTAGAATTTGATTGGTTTACAGCTGGTCCTTATCTGAGCTGTGATCTGATTGAGCTAAGTGACATTAGACTTCTTCCTACATTCACTGTGGGACAGGAAATTAATTGTTGGACCTCGTTTTAGGTGTCTGGAAACCCAAGCACATCTGCATGTGCTGCCTCCCACATTTCCACAGGTACCTTTCATTAAATACTGAACCTAAAGGCTAAGACCTATCCAACTCTCTCAATAGTGAAAATAACTCTACTCCACATTATTAAATTGCCTTTGCACCAATAAACCTGTAATATTTTCCAAACATGCATTGTTGCAAGATATTATCTATTTATTTTTCCTTTGGAGACTGGACCCTAGTCTCAAGAATATTAAGCACATGTTACAACCCCATTCCTTGGAATTTTTTTGTGAAACTTGATCATTTAGCTTCTGGGTTTTCCTCCCCTTTTTAAAAATCAATATTCTAATTTACCCCGAAAGCTTTTTTTTTATTCACTTTCAGCTCTGGGATTCTGGTAGAGCTGATTCTATGCTCTCATCCAAAGGGTGAAATCAAAAGTTCATCCTAAAGCCTTCTCTCCCTATCAGGAAAACTCAGTGAAGCACAGCAACCAGAGCCAACGGAGATTCAGAGGCTTCTGGGGGGAGAGTTGTTAATTTTCCCTTTCTCCTTCTTACTGGCTCTAAACATTATTATATTACCAAGAGATGCTATCTGCCACCCTAGCATCAGTCGGAAAACACACTAACAAAATGGAAGATAAAAATTTGACCAAAGTATTCGAAGTGCCTAAAGAAACCCAATAACTTTGTACAATTAATGGGAACCAATAAAAATATTAAAGTTATAAAAAGAGGAAAAGGGAGGTAGCAGGTGAAACTGGATGCACTGTCTAAATGATGGATCTAACTTGGTATAACATGAATCTTTTGTCTGTTAAAGGAACTTGGAATTTCCCTATTTAAAAAAATCTATTTTAAGTACAGATGTGGTAGTGTGCGCCATTAGTGTCGGCTGATTTGGAAGTGTGCTTGAACTAGTAGTGAGATACTACGAACCTGTCTCAACAACAACAAAAACAAAAAGGTGGGAAAATAAACCCATAAACTATTTTAGATTGGCTTCCCTATCTCTTGCAACTAAAAAAAATCTTAATACCTTTCTTCTTAGGTGTAATGACTTAATCATGCTTCTCAAAGAACTCTCAATGTGATATAATTTCCCAATTATCATTCATGGTGAGGTATCTCAGCTTGAACACAATCCCCCTTCACCACGGTAACTGAGAAAATCGAGAAGCATTGGCGAGCAGGTGTGGGAAGCCTTCCCAAGAAGCATTTGCAGAAAGATAGGGTTAAGTCTTTGTAGAGAGGTCTGCCTGAAGAGCGCAGGAGGCAGGCTTAGACGTTTCCCCAGCCGAGGTGGAGGCAGTTCTAGTCTGGGATTGTGCTTTGTGTTGGAGCCCTGTAATAAAGGAATCTACGTGCAAGATTTGTTTTTTTTTTGTTTTTTTTGTTTTTTTTTTGAAAAGTCCCTTGTAGTGTTTTGCTACCATTAATAACCTATGGCACAAGAATGTCACTTCAGTGTCTCCAAAGCTGGAGAGCATTCCAGAAGAAGGGAAGAGACATGGCAGCTGTAGAGAGATAGGCTCATACAGGATGGCGCCATAGAAGAGTGAGATGTGCTTAGTTGGGCAGAGCACAGCAGACTTGGCAGTGAGGCTCACAGACACCATGGTCTCAAGGCTGGAGAGGACGTGGATAGAGAGGATAGTGAGTGCTATAGGATAGCCCAATGCCTTTCTAAAGGGGGTATGGCGATACCTTCTGGAGACTCCACGGAAAAGTCTGGAAGGCGGGGGATAGGGACCGAATTTCAAAAGGCATTGGCAGATGAGAGACATACCTCCCCGACCATTTTACTATCATAAATGAGCTATAATGGCAGGTCACAACACATTGCGACGTTGTCAGGCTGCTGGTGGCACCATGCCTATTTCTTTCCTGGCTCGCTTTCCCCGGGCACATCCTCTTGCTAGAACCTTGCTTGCTCTATAAAAACATCTACAATGTACACTAGGCAGAGCCTGAAAAATCCCCTTATGTGCTGCGAAAGCACCTTTTAAGCATATTCCCACTGCTTTCCAAAATTGGCTTGCCTGTGTGACTTTGTCACACTCTGAACAATGCGTGTTCCTATTCCATTTTCCCAGAATGCAGTGAGACGAGAGCCCCGTGGAACGTTTGTAGAATGGTCAGTGGAATTTTAAACAGCGAATGGCTGGGTGATATAGTTCGATGGGTAGAACGCTTGCCTAGGACGTTCAAGGCCCAGGCCTCCATCCCCTAGTACCACGTAAACCTGGGGCGGGGAGTACCTGATTGTATTTCTAGAACTCAGGAGGTAGACACAGGAGAGTCGGAAGTTCACCATGATCCTTGGCTACATAATGGAATACATAAAACCATATAAATAAAAACATTAATTAATTAGTAAGTTAATTCATTAATACTGTTTTCTATGTGTTTTTGATGCAGAGCCCCATGGACCCACTACTTCATTTCGTTAATGATAGTTTAGTGGGCTCGGCACTGAAATGTTCTGAATGATTCTGTTCTCCTAGGAATCTTAGACTCCTCTCCTGTCTGTTATTTTTCTCAGCGGGAAGGGATGTGACTAGAAACTGAGGGCACCTGACTAGATTTGCTCGTAGTCAGTGACCTTAACCTATACGTTGCCTCGATTAATTGCCCTTTTGTGAGAACCACTTTGCTGAGAAAGACATGGTACTTACCTTACTTTACAAACAAAATGCCTCATTTAGGAATGGAGTCGGGGGGGTAGGTTCTCCCTAAAAAATGGGTATCAGTGGATTGCATCCCCTCAGATCCATGGATTAGGGTATGTGAGGAAGGAATCATATAACAGATGAGAACTGTGTGTGCAGATGACTTGGAGGTTAGAGCCGTCTTTTGACCTACTTCACTCACGAGTCTCCTCACGACAGCCTCTCACCATGTGTGTTTTGCTGCTTATGTCTCATACGCCTACTGTGGGTCTCTTTTTATCAACAACTCTTAGGAAGCTATTCCAAATTATGATCACATTCGTGTTGACTCCGTCAGCTACCTCGGTTTCCCCTTTTACACCACCACCAGCAAACCAAGGACTCACTAAGGCAGAGAGTGCCCTAAGAAAACATTATGTTCCCATCAAATGTGCCACATGTGTTTGTCCCGAGAAAATTTTAAAGAAAAACTCACAGGTTATGGTACTCATTGAAAAAAATAAAGAGTGGAGTTTCTTACAAATATGGGGAAGAATCCTTTGAGGTCTGTGTTGGGATTCTGTAAACCCCACCTCTCAGTTACCTAGCAACAGCCAGGTATACCCCACCCCTCAATTACCCAGCAGTGGCCAGGTATGCTCCGCCCCAGTGACCTGACACTATAAAAGGAGCTGCTTGACCCCTCCTCTCTCTCTTGGCCTCTCCTGCCCTGGTGCTCTTGCAGCCTTGCTCTCCCATTTCCCTTCCCCCCTCTCTCCCACGTGCTCATGGCCGGCCTCTACTCCTCTACTCCTCTACTTCTTTCTCTCTCTCTCTGCCTCTACCACCCTCTTAACTCTCCCATGACCTGAATAAACTCTATTCCGTACTATACTGTTGTGTGGCTGGTCCCTCAGGGAAGGGATTCCCAACATGGACCCCTCAGAGGCATCTCCCTTGCCCTCAGGCCTCGCCGCACCTCCATGGGCCATATGCCCCCCACTCTCTTCATCCTTCCCCTAACATTGGTGTCGTGACTCGGATCGTTATCCTTTCACAACATTGGTGCCCTGTGACTTTTCCTTTCATTGGTGCCCCGTCATCTTTTCCTTACAGTCTGAATGCTCTATTTCCTTGATCATTCAAATAGCTCTGGATGCCTTGCAGTTCAAATGCATTCTTCATTGCTAGGGACACATTCATGAAAGTAGACATATTTAGCAGTTTGCCTATCTCTTCTGAGTCCCCTCTACTTCCCTCAACAAAGCCTGAGGACAGGTCTAAGTTTCCATCATGTGACTAACAGAATAACAGACGTGATGGGTTTCCCAGCACTTTCCATTTCTCTCTTAGATTGTCACTCTCCAAGTCCTAACAGCATTGGCAGGAAGAAAGGTTTGCCCTTAAGGAAACAGATGCAGCATCTAACATCCACAGAAGGGCCATTGCCCCTGAACATGTCATCATGGTCGTGTGATGTGACTCATGTGTCTGGAAGTCACAATTGAACATCACTGAAGTCGGGCCTGGGCAGGGATGCAGGAATAAGGTGATACAGAAATAAGGTAGGGCATCCCGGGGGAGTGTAGAAGAAGGAGGTTTAACCAAACAAAGAGCAGAGCTTCAGGTATTGAGCTGCTGTATAATAGTCCCTGCCTCCGCTTACTCTTCCGCTTATAAAATGATTTTTCCAAAGATAGATGCCTTTAATGTACCAGCTGCTCATGAGTACTCAGTGAGTAGTTTCTCAGGTGCAGTGTCCACTGAATCAGGGAAATTTGCTGGCACAACGCTTCAGTGGACATTGGATGCTGGCAAAAGGGATGTCTGCCAGCTCCCAACTAGCAGTTGCCCCAGTTTCTCGCCAGGCACACTGCCCTGTGGGAAAATGGCAGATTCCCAGTTCCCTGGCATAGGAAGGAGCTCAGCCACACACCTCACCAGCTCACCGAGACGAAAGTGAAAATAAAGTGTGAGGAATCAAAGGAAGTTGCAGAATGTATGGCAGATGTTGTTAGGTTTGTCTAGCAAAAGCCCACGTGCCAAGCGCATGATGAATGACATTAGAAAGAGAGGTTAATAGCTCTGGACAGTGCTGCCTGGGCTCTTGAAAAGTACACGCAGAACAAATGCTAGGGCCGCAGCAGGGATAGCCAAATGAAGCAAGTGGGACTTTTCAAAACAAATAGCATGTCATCTGCCTATGGAACATCAATGGTAGAGGTGAAGTGAAGGTGGAGACAGTAGACCCCATCATGGCTGGGGTCTGGGGGCTGAACTGGAGGTGTCTGGGGAGGAGGCGGGGGAGCATTCTTTGCTTGCTTGCCTTGAAGATGAGAGGATTTGAGTGACAAGGGGGTTACTATAAATCCTGAAGGAGTCAATGCCATGCCTAGTTTACATCGTGAATATTTTGGCCTTAATTTATGCTGTGAGCAATGGCTGAGCCCAGGTCTATTATGTGCCCACTGAAGATGATTTATGTGTGTTTCATGTAGTTGGACTTTAATTATTCACATGACTATCAATAAAAAATAAGGGCAGAGCAGTGTTGGGGACGGACAGGTTAGTGGGGCAAACAGCTGATTGTAGCAACAAGGCTCCTTTCCAAAGGGGTGGCAGCTGCCCTTCCTTCCACATCAGGTATGAGAACAGATTCTTAAGCGGAGTTTATACCTTCCCTCCCCTTTCTACAAACATGCAAACTGGCAACCTGTTAATCAACTCCCTGATGGCAGACAAATGTCTCTGGGAAACACATGCCAGGTATCAATTGTTATTGGCCGAAACTCAATAGGATGGAATGAATTGATGTCCCTGCAATGCGATTGCTGATCGATAGTGAGTAATTGACCATCCCTGTGTGAGGACGAGACTGCCGAAGCAGGGATAGCACGGTGAGTTATGGCGCATATTAATCACTGTCTAACCATTCCATCGATATGAGTTCCTTCCAACAACCTGCCATGGGATGTAACTCTTTTATGGCGGTCCTAGTCAGATTCCTACAGGTACTAATATGAAGGGTTAGACTGAATGACTAAAGAAGTCTTGGTTAGATGACAGTCACTCTAGGCTGGTGTCGCTTGCCTGTGCCTGTAGTTCTTACAGTTTATGGAGCAAAAATGAGAGAGAGAGAGAGAGAGAGAGAGAGAGAGAGAGAGAGAGAGAGAGAGAGAGAGAGAAAGAGAGAGAGAGAACACAAACTAAACACATTCATGTGGAATATGGCCTTCCCCCAATATTCTTAAAAAGTATTTAAACTACACTTCATTTATTTATTATCTTGTGTGTGGGGGATGGGTGCATTTGGGGATCAGAGGACAACGTGCAGGAGTTAACTCTCTCTTTCCTCCATGTAGGTTCTGGGAATTCAACTCAGGTGAGCAGGCTGGTAGTAGGTGCCTTTAGCCACTGAGCTGTCTGGACCACAGGTCTTGGCCTCCTCTTATCTGAGAAGTTGACAGAAAAGCAGCTGAGAGAAAGAAAAGAGACATTTCCTAACCAGAGTCAGGACCAAGGTGACTACTCAGAGATGCACATTTGTCCCCTTTTGAGTTGCAGACTTTTGAGGCTAACAGACATCCTGAGGACCAGGCCTTTGACTGGGTAGGACCTGGGCCAGTTGCTAAACCATCCCTGACTGCTGGTGGGTTGAACCCGGTGGTTCACACCACAGAATCCATCTCCTCTATCCTCAGGGAGAGAGTTTTTTCTAAGCTTGAAGAGTTAATAGTTCATTCTCAGTTTCTTTAGCTGCTAGCCAACTCCTTTCATGAAAGTCTCTTTCTCAACCCTCTTGACACTGTCAAGACAGGAGGATGAAGAATTTGAAGCCAGGCAGGGTGACATAACAAGGTCCTATCTCAAAACAAAGGAACCTTCCATCCCCCCCCCCCCCGTTTCTTACCCTAGTATGTATGTGTGTATGTGTGTATGTATGTATATATGTATGTATGTGTGTGTATGTATGTATGTGTGCATCTATCTATCTATCTATTATCTATCTATCTATCTATCTATCTATCTATCTATCTATCTATCTATCTATCTATCTATACCTGTCTCCTTTTCCCTCACTTTTCACCCTACTGTTTTGAGGATAAAAAAAAATTGGACTTTAAAAGGAATGGCATCCCAGTGAGAGCCACAATTGGGCTTTTCTAAAGGGGAAGCTCAAGAAAGTTGTTCCAGTAAGACAACCCAGATTCCATGGTAAGCGCTGACTCCCGGACCAGAGGAAGTGTGTCTGCGGGGTAGGCAGCCTGGGAAGAGGAAAAGAAGAATGAAAATGGAAGGAGAGTGGAACACACAAAGCAATAAATAGTGCCTTTCCCCATGTGTTAAACCCAGGTCCTTTGGGAACCTGTTCTGAGGAGCGATAAGGTTTCTTAATCAACATTTCCCCAATTAGTGAAACTCTCGCTGAAGTAGAGACTTCTTAGGAGGAGAGAGAAGGCTGAGTCCCCTGGGGCTTTCTGCAGGCTCCCTGTTGCCCCCCCCCCCAACCCAGTGAAAGGCACAAAGCCTGTTGTAACTTGAACCTATTTCCAGAAGACTTTGTCTGCTCTGACTCCCAGGTACGCCCCCCCCCCCCCCAACCTGCCTTTGAAGCCCTGTGATCTCCTTCAAGTCTTTGCTGATGAGAATTATTTGGAAATGGTTGGAACAGGATGACAGGCTGTTCACCTCGTTCCAGCTGAGCCGAGTGGCTCACAGGGAACTGCCCTGATTTGAGATTCAACACCAAAATCCTTGGGTTTTCAAACTATCAGGAAGCATTCCAAAGCCAGGCTTCAAAGTGAAATTACCCGCACCTCCTCCTTGAGAGCCAGCTAGCAAATGGAGTCCGCTGGAGGCAGCCACACTTTGAAGGCTTAGGATTTCTCTCTCAGCTCTGACCCCTGTTCTACAGAAATGAAAGAGAAACAATGAGGTGTTTATATTAAGATACTTTTCCATAATAATGTTTTCTGGTCGTATCTTTATTTTTATTGCTAAAAGCATTCCTATGATTTTCTTGATCCTCATAGTAATGTAATGTAAACAGTCTCGATAATCTCGGCTCCAATTTACAGACAAGGAAATCAAGATCCTGGCAATTATTTTGCTTTTCAGTAATAACTAAAAAACACGGAACTTCATAAGGTCTGATACTTTAAATACTTTAAATACAGACATTTTTCTTTTAATGCTGCCTCATAAACTTTAGATACATTGATAAAGGAAAGTCCACGGACATGTAAATCTAGTTTAAGTGTCTTCTTTTCTCCCTTCCTTTCTAAAAACATCTTCTTAGTTTATAAATCCAAAAGATACTCAGAAAAAGATTATGTGGTTATATCCTTTCCTTCCCCAACGCCAAGTGTGAGGCAGGCTCTTTAAATCATTCAAGACAGCTAAGAAAAAAAAGAAAAAAAAAACTCCTATTTTTAAGTTTCCCAAGAGAAGAAGATTCCTCAACCCCTATGGGTAACTTTTCCTGGTGTTTAACATTTCTCAAAGTCAGGAAATTCTTTCTTGTGTCCTAAATCCCCGATGCTGTGACTTGAGCCCGTTTCCTCCCGGTTGGTCTTTGGTGGAGATGCTGAACAGCTGTCGGCCTCAACATAAGGGACCATTTCAAAGAGGGGGCTGTTAGGTCACTTAGAAGCCTCATCTTCCATGCCTTTCACTGGTTCACATAGATCTCATTTTCCAGCCCTTTAACTGTGCCTCTGCCTTCTCCCTGTTGAGAGGAGGGGCAGAGCGGGGGAAGGACATTTGTTCTCATGGGGAGGGACTCTAAAAGCAAGAATAGACATGGCTCCTTCTTAGGCCAGGCTAGCTCCCACTTTTCACTCTGAAATTCGATGTGGCCTGAGCTGGCACTCTGAAGTCAGATGCTCTCTAGAAACTGGATGGGATAATTAACGACTAAGACACTGAAACACCTCCAGAACTATAGTGGGGCATTTGGCAAAATTGTTCTAGAGCTTACCTATGGTTCAGTGTACATGCTCTTGTACGAAGAAGGACTCTAAGCTTTCTTAAGAGTTATATTCTTAGAAAATAAGTAACTGGGGTATTTTTCTGGGGTATAAATTCCCTAAACATCATTAGCTACTTAACCATTCACACGTTTCTTATATTTTTGCTTTAACACAAAACGAAAATCCACTAGGATACACACAGGCCGTGATGATTTGAGAGGTGTCTCAGAGGTTAAGAGCACCTACTGCTCTTCGTGCAGTCCTGTGTTCAAGTTCCAGCAACCACATGGTGGCTCACAACCATCTGTAATGAATCTGGTATGTCTGGATAACTACAGTGTATTCCTATACATAAAATAAATAAATACATTTAATAAAAACTAGCCCCCAAGGGCTTATAGGGACTGGTGCTGTTAGGAGGTGTGGTCTCCTTGGAGTAGGAGTGGCTCTGTTGGAGGAAGTGTGTAACTTTGAGGTTTCAACTGCTCAAGTCAGGCTCTGTGTCTCTTCTCCCTCTCTCCTCCTGCAGATCCAGATGTAGAACTCTCAGCTACCTCTCCAGCACTGTGTCTGCCTGCCTGTTGCCACATCTCCTACCATGACACCAATGGACTAAACCTCTGAACTGTATGTAAGCCAGCCCCAATTAAATGCTTTCCTCTACAAGAGTTGCTGTGGTCATGGCGCCTCTTCACAGCAATAGAAACCCTAGCAAAGACACAGGCAGAATACAGTTCCCTGACTTTCCTTATATATTCAGCACATAATCCCAATAAGCATCACATTGCCATCAAGAGCAAGAAGTCAAGCAGCTGTAAATAAAAGAACAAAAGCCGTGTGATAACTTTGAACTCCTTTATGTTCTTACTGAATCCACTGAGAAATGCCTACAGGCAGTATTGGACCGGGTTTGAACACCACCTTGAGGATGCAGTCCAATGGGAGCGATCCATCAAGGAGGGGCACCGGCAGCTTATGCTTGTTATAACACCAAGGTTTGGCCAGGCACAGGCTGGCCTGGAGACCTTTGACAGGAGAATTGAAACAGCAACTTGATGCCCGAGAAGGCATAATGTTGGCACCTGACAAAACTTTTAAGGTTGAAAATCCTGACATTGTTGTATATGGAGCAAGATGATTGAAGGAGAACACTTGGATTCTAGAAGGTCTCAAGATAACTGGGCAGAATGACACCAGCTGGCCTCGGTGGCTTTTGATAATTCACAGCAACAGGCTGCAGCTGGCACTCTCTCTTCATTTATTTAGCCAGAAACTGATATTGAAAGCCCTTTGAGCATATGCCGTAATGAATGTCAATTTTTTTTATTGTGAAAGGTGTTTGATAAAGAAGAGAGAACGTTTTTTTTTTTTTTTTTTTTTTTTTTTTTTTTTTTTTTTTTTTTTTTTTTAAGTAAGTATCTATTCATAAGACCTATTCACAAGGTCACCAAATGACCTTTCCCCAGGCAGGAAACAGTGACTTACTTGTTTATTTTCTTCATTAGGACCAAATGACCCTCTTCAAATTATGTTGTCTCATTTCCCCAGCCTCTGGGGCTCCTCCCCAGGGGGTTTAATAAAAAAGGAAAACTCTGGGGTTGCTAGTAACAACCTGAAATCTAATTCTCCATCCCTGTCAAGACTAACTGTAGGGAACCAGATTGAAAGCTGAGCCTCGCTGTTCTTGCTACTGGGGCTCTGCTTCTACCATATACTGAATAGTAATACTAAAAGACCATAAATCAGAAGGAAATATGTGAATAGTGTTCACACCTCAGGACCCAAGTCACAATGCATCAAGAGATAGACCCCCCCCCCCACCAAACTTAGGGAGGCCTCCTCCTCCTGGGATCTGCTCTTGTACTTAAACTCTGTTTTAAGCATTGACTGTCATGGTAACTTGCCTGAGTTATTTCTACTCTAATGAGAATTCCATAGACCTTTCAAAACAGAACTAGGCACTTCTGTATAAAGTTCTTTAGCACAGCCAATTTGAAGTAAAGGCTCAGTAAGTACTTGCTATTCTCCCCCCCCCCAATCTCACAAACACACACACACACACACACACACACACACTCGTCTTATCTCAGGCAGTGTGAACAGAAATGAGTTGTCTGCCAAAAGCCAATACCTTCCTGTTCTTGGCTGTTCCTTATCTTCTGGAAGGTGTTCTTTCCTCAAATGGTTGCTTTATCCACAAGCCAGTCCTGCTAACAGCCATTGCCCACGATTTTATCACCTAAATGAGTATTTGGGTTGTTATCTAAATCCACATGAATAAAGACACTGTGAAGCAGAGAAGAGAACATAGGTGGTTATGTTCTGGATTATCTCTGCCTTGTGTACCTTGCATAGTCAGACAGATGACCCTGTGTCTTGGGTTAACCTTCACTTCATATGTATATGAATATATATATATATATATATATATATATATATATATATATATATATAATATTATATATACCATAGTTTTTTTTCTCCCTGTCCCTAACTATACTATGTGCAACTATACATAAATAACACATGGATAAGCCTAGAATGCCAGCGAACAGTTTTGATGGCTCAAAAGGAATGCTACCAAACTGTCTGATGGAAGGGGAAAATGACTAAGTCAATCGATTGGAGAACACTGGTTTTAAGACATCTGTCCCTGTATACCTTACCCTTAAATGATGTTTGTCTTTCCTTGGATCTTGGAAAAGACTCAATGTGGTCTTTCCTATCTAAAGGCTAGAGGCAGCTAAGAACACACCAGGTCTTTATTCTTTTTTCCTTTCTTAAATCTCAGATCAAAGCAAGAAGAAAATCCCTGGAGTTCAGAGCTCCCGGGGTGCTGGAGTTCAGAATCAAATCTCTTCATAATTTCTTCTCCAGGCACTTCCAGGGGAAAATCATTTAGTCTTGGTACAAGTGAAAGACTTGTTTGGGTTTGACCTGCTAATTCTCCCTGAGTTAAACTGCTTGTGAATAAAGAACCTTTTAAAGTAGATCCAGGCTCAACCAGGAAACTTAAGCTTATTAAAGAAAAAAGACCCTGAGTGGAATCCTCTCCACCACCCTTAAAAAAATGCTCTCAGGATACTAAGAAGTGACTTTTTAGTCGGAACTATACATCTTTTGGAGTGTGAAAGAGTTAAAAAAAATAAAACCTTGAAGTAGGAAAAAAAAAAAAATCCCACATCTTGAAATTTTCTCTTTCTGTCCCAGGTTTAACAGTGACTTTGCAACTCATTTTAAATATTATAATTACATTTCTCCCTTCTCTCTTTTCCATTCAAAGCCCCCTACACACATACATTTCTGTGCTCTCTTTCACATTTATGGCCTGTTTTTTTCCATTAATCATTATTACATGTATGTAAAAGTACATGAATATATATTCCTAAATACAACCTGCTCTATCTGTATAATGTTATTCCTCTGTGTGATTTTAAGGCTGATCAATTAGATTTGGGTAACTAGTTGGTATCCTGCTTTTTCTTGAACACTGTTTCTCCTGCTCAGTGTTCCTTAGTTGCTTGTGGTTTTCTGTGTAAGGTTGAGACCCGTGGACTTTTCCTCACTCACTTTTGCATGCTATTGCTTTTGCCCTTGTTCAGTTCATGTTTGGGCAGTTATGCCAGTGAAGCATTAGAGATACAGCTTCTGGCAGATTTTAATAGGATGGAACAAGTAGTCAGCATAAGGAGAATTCTGTACATTGTTGCTGGAACACCTACTGAAGTTTGTCACATATAAGCATGACTTAGCCACTGGATTACTCCGTTTCTAATATTGTAACAAATATCTGAGATAGTCATCCTGCAAAGAGAAAAGGGAGTATTTTAGTCCATGGTCCAGTTGACCCTGTTGTTTTTGAGCATGAGGTAAGGAAGACAAACTACGCACAAACACTCACACATCATAAAGATTTAGGGAAGAGGGGTGGGGAAGAGAGACAGGATTGAGGAGAGAGAGAGAGACTCAGAGACTTGGGTGTTGCTCACCCTTCACAAGCACAGCCCCAAAGACATGAAAATGTCCTACCAGGCCCGACCTCTTAAAATTTCACCACTTCCCAGTAGCCCCAAACTGGGGACTGACTATACCATCAACAAATGATCTTTGAGAAACACACAAAATCAAAAGAAGTGGCATCCTCCTTTTTTTTTTTTTTTTTTTTTCTTTTTCTTTTTTGGTGTGTGGTAGCTTTTACTTTTACACTGTTGCCAGTTCCTAGTCTTGTTAGAAAAGCATTTCTGAGCCCTCTATACTTCCTGATTTCCTATTGCACACTCATTAATTAATTTTCCTTTTTAAAACAATTTGACGTTACTTAAAAGCCAGGCCGTGTTGCCTGTACTTTACATTACAGGTTTGATAAAGGCACAGATATGTTTTGTAAAGTCTTTGATCTCAAGGCTGCATCTTGCCTGGAATTTATGGGACAAGCATGGGGTGTGAGTGTAGAGCTGAGCAGAGCTGGCCTGTGTGCTGGGACCTTACACAAAAATGTCTTCTTAAATGTCAGTTTTCTAGTAAGATAGACATTAGATGGAGATGCCACCTGTCTTCTGCTTGTGTATGGGGAAACTGCTGGTCCTCCATTCATACTGATCCCTTTCGATTCAAGAGCAAAGAACAAAGATAGGTGGCCTACAGAAGGATTGTGCTATCCAGATCGCACCCCACAACCCTGCCCTCTCACACATACCTCTTCCTCCCTCTCCCTCCCTCTCCCTCCTTCCCTCCCTCCCTCCTCCCTCTTTCTTTCCCTCCCTTGTCAGGAAGACCATAGGTTTCCTGAGAAACATACCACATGCCTTTAATCTCACTCAGCACTTGGAAAGTAGAGGTAGAGGAATTCCTATAAGTTAGCGCCCAACCTGGTCTACATACATACATTTCAGGCTAGCAAGGGCTACATGGTGAGACTCTGTCTCAGGGGAAAAAAAAAGGAAGGAGGGAGGGAGGAGAAATGTTTATTAAGTAATTGAGAAGGATGCAAAGAGGAGCAGAGAACACATTGGAGATGTCTTATAAGACACATTTAAGAAGAGGCTATTGTTTTAAGTGAAAGTCGTTATATTCAAATGATCTTGACAAAATAAATAAATAAAATTAAGGGAGCTCATTGACTTGTAAGTAGATTGTGGCTGGGCCCCAGGGTCACATACACTTGATTTTCACTCCAAACTGTGTCACATGGACTCCCATAACTGCAAAGAATCCTAGGGAGTAGAGCTTGTTTGATTGGCAGATTGTGAGCCTAAACAAAGGGCCTTGGCTGGGGCGAGGCCTGGAGGCCTTGGCAGTGTTTAAGTCAGCGAACCTCCAGGAATCACTGTGAAGATTGAAGGAGATGTTTGTGTTGAGGGCCTGAAGTTGAAGGCACTTGGGAACAGGCCCAGTCATCACATCTATGAGGGTGCTTCATCCTTCACATGGATGTGGGAGTAAACTCTGGGCAAGGAAATCAAGCACATGTGGGTTGGTTCTCCAGGGCACTCTGCCCCCATCCATCAGTAATCTTGAGCTCTATTCCTAAGCCTAAGGAAAAATCACACTTATGTATTTCAGCTTCTTTCCCCGAGCGTGCTCTCCTGGGTGCAGAAACACAGGTCTGCCAAGACCTTGGCTGGCTTCAGAGCCCCACATCATCCTCTGGGCTTATCTACATCTGACTATAATAATACATTGATAAAATGCCTTGTCAAGCTCCACAGTGATTCTCTGCGATGTGGTCTCTTTACACCCTGCTTCATAATTAAAACTGAAGGAACACAAGCCCGCTGGACCTGGAGTACAGCGTGTCTGCCATGGAAGGAAAGTCATGGTTGATTTCTGGGTCTAGACCCATGTTTCATGCAGCAATTCAACCTCTTCCAATTTCAAATCAGGCGAAGTAAGTGTGTGTGTGTGTGTTTGTGTGTGTGTGTGTGTGTGTGTGTGTGTGCCCATATTACTATTTTTCAACTTCTGCCAGGGTCCTGGAGGGTTGAGAACCTTGTGATTGGGTGAGTGTTGGTAAACAGCATTTATGAGAAAAGAATGGCCTGGGAAAGATGCTAGAGTGCCATCCATGTGTTAATAAGAAGAATGCACCCCTTCCCACACTCATTCCCATACTATTTATGCTAATTATGCATGGTAGAACTTACTTAGAGTATTTTATTGCTTGCATTGCTGGAGAACCCAGATATCTCAGAAAGAGAAGAGAACTAAGTATATATATATATATATATCTTGAAGAGTTCTTCTTTTCTAGCATAAGTTGTTTGTCATTGAGTCACAGACACACCTCCTGGCACAGAGCATGTAATTCAACCATGAAGCTGTCAATCGATCTCCTGAATCTGGCTAGACACAGCTTGTCACTATGGGGGAAAAAAGAGGAAGCTGATTCTTTCATATTTACCTTCAGCTTTCTGTCCCACCAAAACCCCAACAGCAACAGTAGATAGGTCTTCAAGGCTATCTCAATAATCATTAATCAAGAAAATACTCTGTTGTAGAATATTTGATCACACTGTGAACTCTAAGATTGTGTTATTAACTGAAAAAAAAAAAACTGTTGCTAGTTATGGTGTGGCTCAGCCCTTAGAACAGGATTTTAATCCCTTTGGCTGGAATACAGACATGCGTTTAGTATGCACACTTTTAATACCAAACCACGAAGGTAAATTTAATTTGTAGAAGGAAGCATCCATGTTTAAAAGTGATGTCTAAGTGAGTGGCAGACAAAACGATGAATCAGAAAAACATTTGACAGAATAGGGTCAAATTCTTATGAGACACCCAATTCTTATGAGAAAAGATAGGAAAAGAAAGCTATTTAAGAGAACACAGAAAGACAGAGTAGGAGGCAGTTTTACTGGGACAGTTTTTACAGAGACAGGTTGAGAGAGAACAAGCTAGACACAGGTTGTCTTAGTCAGGGTCTCTATTCCTGCACCAACATCATGACCAAGAAGCAAGTTGGGGAGGAGGGGGTTTCTTTAGCTTACACTTCCACATTGCTGTTCATTACCAAAGGAAGTCAGGACTGGAACTCAAGCAGGTCAGGAAACAGGAGCTGATGCAGAGGCCATGGAGGGATGTCACTTACTGGCTTGCTTCCCCTGGCTTGCTCAGCCTGCTTTCTTATATAACCTATGTCTACCATCCCAGGGATGGCACCACCCACAATGGGCTGGGCCCTCCCCCCTTGATCACTAGTTGAGAAAATACCTTACAGCTGGATCTCATGGAGCCATTTCCTCAGCTGAGGCTCCTTTCTTTGTGATAACTCCAGCTTGTGTCAGGTTGACACAAAACCAGCCAGTACACAGGTAAAGATAGAACAAGCCAGAGAATGAGAAGGAGCCAGAAGATTAGAACAAATAGCCAGAGTTAGTTTGAGGCCAAGCAGAGCAAAAGTCAGAGGCCGAGAGAGAAGTCAGATTGAATCAGTCAGCTTGGCTAGGAATTTGAGCCACAATAGTTGAGTTGAATCAGCCAGCCAGAGATCAGAAAGAACTAGGAAGCAATGAGAATATTCAGTAGTAAATCTCAGAGGCTGAAAACATTCTAGGCCTAGATTAGATTCTACAAAGGCTAGGAGCTTCCAGGACTGGGCCCAGGTTAGCAGAGTGAGACAGTCAGCCTCTGAGATGATAATCACTACAGGAGAATAAGAGTTACATTTACAATGCCCCACTGGCTTTCTGGAAGGCATGATAGGGGGTTTCTCTCAATTTAAATTGCCTCTTTTATCAAATTCACAAAACCCAAAACAAAACAAAAACCCAGGAGGCATGTATGGTTTTCACCCCCATTACTGTCTGCCTCAGGTCTTCTTCCTCCCCTTTGGTAGATAGAAAAATTGTTGCACAAGAGTATGTAGGACCACAAATAGAGAGTGGCTGTTTATTAAGTAAAATACAGTTTGCCATTGTCTGGTCTACTTCCTGCTTTGATCTTATTTGGAACAAAACCTGTCATTTCAAATAACAGCTAATATTCCTGTTCTACTATTAGTTGGCTATAGAATTTTAGCTAAGCCTTTATTTCACCTGGGCCTTAGTTTCTTCCTCTCTTTTCTCTGTCCCTCTTTCTTTCTCTATGTGGATGTTTTGCTGGCATGTGGATATGTGTACCACATACATGCCTGATGCCCGAGGAAGCCAAAAGAGGGCACAGAATCTTCTGGAATTAGGGTTACAGCCGGGTGGGGCTCCAACAAGGATGGGAATGTTACCAAAAATCAGTTCTTTACAGAAATTAAAAGAAATGGTTTTGGTAAAATTCCCAACCAGTATAACTTAATACTCTCTCATTCTCCACAACCCTTGGAGCTATGACCACAGTTTTTCTCTAGATATCAGGGCATATGTAATGCCATACCCCAAGTGAGCCAGGAATTGGCATCTGACCCAAACAGCAGAGCTCAATGCCTTTACAGTCTGTAGAACTATTAATTGAAGCCAGCAGATTTTAACTTAATTAGTGATTGGGACACACTGAGGAACTAAGTTTAGTTTGATCAAAGGTTTATTATAAAAATAAGCTCAGAATTGACAGTACCATGAAGACATAGATATCAGAGGGAAATAGTGTGGGGCTGGAAAGATGGTCGGTAGTTATGAATACTTGTTCTTGCAGAAGACCCAGGTTCATTTCTCAGAATCAACAAAGAGGCTCAGACTTACTCTGAAGCCTAGTTTCTGTGGATCTAATAATTTTTTGCTGGCTTCCAATAGGTATGTGTGTGGTATACATACATACATACATACATACATACATACATACATACATACCTGCATACTTACCTACATACCTACCTACCTACATACATACATTCATATAGGTAAAACACTCATACATATGAAATAAATAAGTCTTTAAGTAATGTTTTTAAAAGAAAGATTTTTTCCAAATGAAGTCATGATCTAAATGCTTTCTAATACTTCTATTTGATTTGTATGAGTTAATATAAAAATATTGTTTGTTGGGCCAAACATGTATTTTTGGACTTCGTTATAAGCCCCTTACAAAGAACCTTTCTTTTGAGACTTCTCAAATTTTTCTTTTCTCAAAAGATACAATTTTCTTTTGTGGGAGATAAACATCTTTTTGCCAACTCCCTTCCAGGGCACCTCCTACTTTTAATAAGGAATTGCATTCTGCTCTGAAAGACTAACCAAATAAACATGACTATTCTTTCTGGAGGCAGCAAACCAGGACCCTTGGAAAGCTTACATATTAAGCCATAACTCATTGTCTGGGTCTCTTGTTTCTGAAAATCAGAGTTCCCCAGTGATGGTCCTTACATAATTGGTTCAAGTCTGTAAGACTTCAAGAGAAATTGATGTTTGCATTGAGTCTTCTTAAGATTTGGATTCAGAACATTTAGAGAGATATCTTTAAGTCATTCTAGTAGACAAAATACATACACAGTGACCTTATCTTTGCAGATTCTTTAGTTTGGGATCCACTAAGAACAAATTCCAAGCACTGACCAGCACTTTACTATATGCAAGAGAAAGTCAGTAGAGAATGAACTCACCTCATTGAGAGGACCTTTAGACCTCCCCTTTCCTCCCCAGCAGGATAGCAAAGACCCTTGGGGACGCTAGCTAGTTGTGAAATAGCATACATTCAAAATTGTTTTCCAGACATCCCTCAACAACTTATTTCTCTCCTGAAGTGTGAAATCTAATTACCCACGTTAGACATGCATTTGTGATCACATATTTTTTATTGCATAAAACCGTCCAGTCTTTTAAAATATAAGGACAGAGTCCCAGTTACAGAAAAATCTTTGACATCAGAGATTTGTACAAGAAAAGATTTACTGGAGGAGCTGCTAGTGAGTATTGATTTTTCCCTTTGCTGCCTTTTGTGATGTGGGGCATCCTCTTGTTCTCGGGGTTTGCTTGTTATGTTGACCAATGAGTTTTTATTAAACTCTCATCTTGCTGAGGTCTACTATCAAATTCATCCTAATCTTTTGCCAATCCGGTTCTTTGCTGCTTCTCACAGAACATGAATCTTCCTCAACCTCTAAGCAAAACCATGCCCTCCCCGGGCATTTTTCAATCTTAGTTCCACTTCTCTTGAAACAAGGTGACCAGGAGTGAAAATGAGACTCCGCACAAGGACAGAGGCACACTACAGTTTCAAGAGGAAGCCAATTAGGTGTGAAATGACCAGTCATGTTTTCAACCATCTCCTCCCTTTTCTGCAGGAGATGGAAATGTCACACCAGGTTAATGGTTTTGTTCTTAGGGAAAGCTGAAATTAGCCTCAAAAGTGGCTACTTGTGACCATTAGGGCAAAAGGACAGAAGACTTACCCCACCGGAAAGTGGCGATATTCATTTGAAATGTGGCTGCTGAGGCTTTTTGGAAAATTCGGTCTGAGTATTAGAACATGGCTAGGAACCATGTTCAGGACGAGGAACTGTGTGTACAAGTTGGCCAGGAGGCAGGATAATGAAGTGGATGTAGATACATGATACTTCTGCAGAATGTAATTTGTGCCAGGGACTACTTGGAAGTTCATGAAGTGGTTCATGTAATTCCCCCAAAGCCTTTAAAAGTGGGAACTGTTGCATGATTTTATAGAGGGCATAGAACCTTGAAGAAACTTTTCTATAACTCAATAAGCCAACGAGATTTATCTTTAAGGCCTTCCACACTAGTAGACCCTTTGTTTTCAATTCATTCATTTCATTTAACCTCCCAAATAATTTTACAAACATAGTATGCTTCCTTTTCCAGGTAGAAACTAAGTCCCAGAGAGGTGAGATCACTTCTTCGAGTTCACATGTAAGCCAGTGAGCAATCAGGCCTAAGCACAGGTCTACCTGAGACATCAGGCAGCCGTTCTCAGCACAGAGCTGATGGCTCATGGCACCCACTGTCCTCTCCTTACCTAGAGAAAGTGTGCATTTGTTCATCTGTATTTTGCTCAAGGCAATGGCTAAAGTCCTAAGATGGCACTCAGACTTGCCTCTCTCTCGGTTCCTCACTTTCCTGTCTTCGGACTTCAGTGCTTAACTGGACAGGACTTTGGCATTTCAGTCGCTGCCCTGCCTTCTTAGGAAGCTCAAATTGCCTTGTTAGTTCTTAGAGGAAGCCGAGTTTGTAGGCAATTGCTTGAGTCCAGCAACAGCCCATTCTCAAAGATCAATAATGCCGGGGAAAGCCAGGAGGCGAGCAGAATGTAATGGTTTAGGGTGCTGCGGGAACTCCTCCCCCCATTCCCCACCTGTCAACCCTGCAGCCTGCACCGTCCTCCTCCACCCTGCCCCCACACCATCTGCCTTTCATTTAGTTTTTGTTGGTTTTTGTTATTGTCATTGTGTTTGGTTTTGGGTTGTTCCGGTTTTTGTTTGGAGGTAGGGTCTTACTCTTTAGCTAGGCCTAGCCTTGAACGTCTTGCACGTGTGTATCACCACACCTAACTCCCCTCTTCTGCTCCTTTTTGGAACACATTGTGTTTATTCATTTACTAGGATCAGGCAATATGCTACAGCTGTCAGAGGCTGTCAGAGGACAATTCGAAGACTCAGATCCCTCTTCCGAGCATGTGGTTCCAGGGGTTTGAATTTAGGTCATCAGGCCCGGTGGCACATGCTTTTTACCCTATGAACTATCCTACCAGCCTTCCTACCCACTCTTGATAGGTCACCCCATCATATCAAAGTCTCTGAATCCCACAAAAAGGAAACCTTCAGATGTCATGGGGAAGCAAAAGCTAAATCTCTCTTGAGAAGTGCTCACCAAGTACAGTGCTGGGGTGTGTGGTGTTTCACAGAAGTTCATTAGTAAGATTTCATAGGTGTGAGAACTGAACATCTGTGCTATTAAATAACTTTCCTGAAGCCAACGACAAGTACCATGTTATCTCGCTCACTTCAAGTACGGCTGTGAGGAGCAATGGACCCCAGTCCTATCCAGTACCCAAGCCTACCTTTTCTTCTAGGACCCGAAGACAATGAAGGGCCATTTTTCTACCTCCCTGCCTTGTCACTGAGGGGAAGTTACCTGTGTCTCCCATTCATGATTTCCATACTGTCTGTAGGACTCTCCCATGAGGAAAATGACCAGGAGAACAAAGGCCCTGCCAGTTATTATCCCTTTCTCTTGGTTTCTGGGGTCATGGAGAACACAGTTGTCAGCCTTTGTTTGCAGTACATGTGGTTACATTTCTCAGACTTGCTAACTGAAGTCCATGTATGGCTGGTCCAGTGAGCAACAGAACAAAAAGCTGCAAATCATTTCTATAGAACATTAATCGAAGGCCTCTAGACTGTAGAATCCTTCTCTCAATTAGAGAGCTGTCTCGGGAGTAATGTTCTCTCTAAAAATCATGATATACACAGCTCTATAAATCGATAGAAGACTTGTGACCATTAAACTTAATTGATACTGAATTTAGAGGAATGTGTTTCAATCATGTTGCCATTTTATTTGAAAATTAGTTTCTGGAATTACCTCTTCTCTCCTCTTGACATCCGAGGACATGTAGTGCCCCGGAGTGACATATCCACAAGCTGGGGGTGGTGGTGGGGGGACGTGAAGGGGAGAGCAGCTCTGAGCAGAAGGCCCCAGAACAGAGCAAACAAACAGGAAACGTTTCCTGATTTTCTGTACAACTAGACATGAGGCAGGACATAAAGGTGGGTTTTAAGTAAAATCTTGGTTTTAGATCGAACTCCACATGTTTCTCGCCTGTCATACCCCATGTCACTCCACAGTGTCTCAAGGTGGGAAGGGGGCTGCAAG
Organism: Micromys minutus; assembly: GCF_963924665.1. Lineage (NCBI taxonomy): Eukaryota > Metazoa > Chordata > Mammalia > Rodentia > Muridae > Micromys > Micromys minutus. Next base: position 13,005,742 of record NC_137954.1, on the reverse strand, counting down.
GATGGAGCTAGAAATATAATTTTAATTTTCAATATGTTCTTAGACATGTGTTGGCACAGTTGCTTCCTTGAGATCTTTGCCAGCAAGAATGCTAAGGACCTGAAGTCTCTGCCTGGCTGTGCAAAGCACCTCTGCCCAAGAGATCAGGGGCTGGGGAAGTTGGCAGTGTTTAAGAGTGCAGGCTGCTCTTCCAGAGGAGGCTGGTTCCAGTCTTCATTCCTACATGATAGCTCCCAAACATCTGTTATTCCAGGCCCAAGAAACCTGATGCCCCTTTCTGACCTCCTTGGCCACTACCTGTCTATGGTGCACAGACATGTAAGCAAAGCACCGAAACATAAAAAATAAAATAAAAACAAAGGAAAACAATTCTTTGAAAGTAAAAGGCACAGACAGCCTATAGTTAGGGTATTCTCCGGGCATGTGTTCATACATGAACTAAACTCACAAGCCTCGTGGTATGAAGTGCTCTCCTTCGATATGGTCATGACATCTGACATCAGTAAAGCAAAGTGGAAAAAAGTTCTTAAAAATCCACAACTGGGATTTCTAACTGGTGCCTCCACTATAAAAATAAGTGTGAATAACTCTCAGAAAGCTAAAAATAAATCTACTGTTTTACTCAGCTAAACAACTACAATATTTTCACAATAGCTAGAACATGGATACAACCTAACTGTCCTTTGACTGATGAACAGATAATTAAAACCTGGTACATATATACAATGCAAAACTATTCTACTACAAAGAGAAATGAAATCATGAACTTTGCACTTCATGGATAAATACAGGGAAGATCCTATTAAGCGATAAAATCCAGACACTGAAAGACAAAAATCACAGGTTCTCTCTTATCAGAGTCTCTGGCTCAGATCTTCAGATGCCAATATACTGGAATAGTTGTAGAAACCAGGAAATGTAAGAAGGGACTATAGCCAAGGGACTTAGGAACCCTTGCTAGGCCAGTGTCACAGGTTCCTTCCAGTTTGAACCTGTACCCAGAGCAGACCTGGGGTGCAGGCTCAGCACCTATTCCTACAATACCAAGAGGGAACCCAACTCCCAACTGTTCTGAAATGCCCAGGATCACAGGAGAGGCCACAATATCTGCCCCAACACCTGGAGTAACCGGGTCCTCCAGGATCTAGGGACAAAGAACCCACACCCAGCCAGTGAGTGGCACGGGTTCCTTTCGGTCTGAACTTGCACCCAGAGCAGACCTGGGCTGCTGGCTCTACATCCAATCTTACAACACCCAGAGGGAGCCTGACTCTCAGGTGCTCTGAAACGCCCAGGATCACAAGATCAGAGGATCACAGAGGAAGCTGGACTCCCAGAAAGTCAGACACACCTAGGAGCACTCAAGATGACAGCTGAAGCCACAACATCTTTCCCAAAACCCAATGTACTGGGACCCCCACAGGGACCAGGGAAACACAAACCCTTGCCCAGCTGCAGGCATAGGCTCCTTCCAGCTTGTGCCCAGGGTTCTGGCTCATCACACACTCCAGAAACAACCAAAGAAAGCTTGACTCCCAGGAGCCCTGACCCAACAGTATCTCAGGAGCTTGGTCAGACCAGAATTTCAGGAACCCGGAGGCAGTTTGACTTCCAGGAGCTCTGAAACGCCCAGGATTCCAGGATCCCAGAGAGGACTGGATTCTGTGGAGTTCTGACACAATCAGGATCACAGGAGGGACAGGCTCCAGTCAGAGACAGAGAGGGCATGTGGCACTAGAGATAACAGGATGGCAAGAGGTAAGCACAAGGATGTAAGCAACAGAAAACAAGGCTACTTGGCATCATTGGAACCCAATTCTCCCACTTCAGCAAGTGCTGAATACCCCATAACACTGGAAAAGCAAGATTCTGATTGAAAATCACATCTCATGATGATGACGACTTTAAGAACATCAATAACTCCCTTAAAGAAATACAGGAGAACACAGCGAAACAGGTAGACTCGCTTAAAGAGGAGACACAAAAATCCTGTAAAGAATTACAGGAAAACACAAACAGGTGAAAGAGTTGAACAAAATCACCCAGAATCTAAAATTAGAATTAGAAACAATAAAGAAATCACCAAGAGAAACAACCTTAGAGATAGGAAACCTTGGAAAGAGAACAGGAGTCATTGATGCAAGCATCACAAAAAGAATACAAGAAACTGAAGAGAGAATCTCAAGGGCAGAAGATACTATAGAAAACATTGAAACAATCGTCAAAGAAAATGCAAAATGCAAAGAGCTGCTAATCCAAAATATTCAGGAAATCCAGAACACAATTAGAGGACCAAACCTAAAATAATAGGTATAGAAGAAAGTCAAGTATTCCAACTTAAAGGGCGAATAAGTATCTTTAACAAAATTATAGAAGAAAACTTCCCTAACTTAAAGAGATGCTCATTGTCTTAGTCAGGGTCCTGCACAAGGAATATATCATGACCAAAAAGCAACTTGGGGAGGAAAGGGTTTATTCAGCTTACACTTTCATACTGCTGTTCATCAGCAAAGGAAGTCAGGACTGGAACCCAAGCAGGTCAGGAAACAGGAGCTGATGCAGAGGCCACGGAGGGATGCTACTTACTGGCTTGCTTCCCTTGACTTGCTCAGCCTGTTTTCTTATAGAAACCAGGTCTACCTGCCCAGGAATGGTACCATCCACAATGGGCTGGGCCCTCCCCCATTGATCACTAGTTGAGAAAATGCCTTACAACTGGATTTCATGGAGGCATTTTTCTCAACTGAGTCTCCTTTCTCTATGATAACTCCAGCTTGTGTCAAGTTGACACAAAATCAGCCAGTACCCTCATGAAAATATAAGAAGCCTACAGAACTCCAAATAAACTGGACAAGAAAAGAAACTCCTTCCATCATATAATAATCAAAACACCAAATGCACAAAACAAAGAAAGAATATTAAAAGCAGTAAGGAGAAAAAGTTCAAGTAACATATAAAGGCAGACCTATCAGAATCACAACAGACTTCTCACCAGAGACTCTGAAAGCCAGAAGATTCTAGGCAGATGTCATACAGACCCTAAGAGAATACAAATGCCAGTCTAGGCTACTATACCCAGAAAACCTCTCAATTAACAAAGCTAGAGAAACCAATATATTCCACGATAATAACCAAATTTGCACAATACCTTTCCACAAATACAACCCTACAAAGAACAATAGATGGAAAACTCCAACACAAGGCAGGAAACTACCTTGAAAAAGCAAGAAAGTAATTTTCTGTGAACAAACCCAAACAAAGATGGGCACACAAACATAATTCCTAACAACAAAAATAACAAAAAGCAACAATCACTTTTCCTTAATATCTGTCAGCATCAATGAACTCAATTCCCCAATAAAAATGCATAGACTAACAGACTGAATACGTAAAGAGGACCCATCATTTTGCTGTATACAAGAAGCTCACCTCAGTGATTAAGACAGACACTCCGTCAGATTAAAAGGCTGAAAAACAGTCAACAAGCAAATGGTCCCAAGAAATAAGCTGGAGTAGCCATTCTAATAGCAAATAAAATTGACTTTCAACCAAAAGTTATCAAAAAAGATAAGGAAGGACACATCATACTTGTCAAATGAAAAATCTACCAAGATGAAACCTCAATTCTGAACGTCTATGCTTCAAATGCAAGGGTATACTCATTCATAAAATTAACTTTACTAAAGCTCAAAGCATATATTGTACCACTCACAATAATAGTGGGAGACTTCTATACCACTCTCATCAATGGACAGATCATGGAAACAGAAACTAAAAAGAGACACAGTTGAAGACCTTATGAACCAGATGGATTTAATAGACATCTATAGAACATTTCATCCTAAAACAAAAGAATATACCTTCTTCTCAGTACCTCATGGTACCTTCTCCAAAACTGACCATATAATCAGTCACAAAACAGGTCTCAACAGATACAAGAAGACTGTAATAATCTCATGCATCCTATCAGAGCACCATGGACTAAGGCTGATCTTCAGTAACAACAAAAACAACAGAAAGCCTATATACACTGGAAGCTGAATGATGTTCTACTCAATGATAACATGGTCAAGAAAGAAATAAAGAGAGAATTTAAAGATTTTTTAGATTTTAATGAATAAGAAGGCAAAACATACCCAAACTTATAGGACACAATGAAAGCAGTGCTAAGAGGAAACTCATAGATCCGAGTGCCTTCAAAAAGAAACTGGAGAGAGCATACACTAGTAGCCTGATAACACAAATGAAACTCTAGAACAAAAAGAAGAAGATATACCCAAGAAGAGTAGACAGCAGAAAATAATCAAACTCAGAGCTGGAATCAATGAAGTAGAGACAAAAAGAACTGTACAAAGAATCAACAAAACCGGGAGCTGGTTCTTTGAGAAAATCAAGATAGATTAAACCCTTAGCCAGACTAAGCAGAAGGCACAGAAAGTGTCCAAATTAATAAAATCAGAAATGAAAAGGGCACTGATAATTGGATACTAGCCCCAGAAAGCTCTGAATACTCCAGAAACAACTCACAGGCCATATGAAGTTCAAAAAAAAAAAACAAGGGCCAAAAAGTGAAAGCCTCAGTCCTTCTTAGGAAAAAATATAGGTGTATAGCATGCTCTCAGAGTGGGGTTCACCTGAACTTTAGATCATTAATAATCCAAGAGCTAAGAATATAGCCTTGTGGCAATTTTTGGTATTCAAAAATCATTATGTTTAATCTATACACACCAAGAAAACTCTGACTGTTTCCTTGTTACGTTCTGTTCTACATGTACTTTATGCTTATGATAACCAGTAAGATTTCAATGCATACTATCAAACCTCTAAAAGAATTAAGTACTGACAAAAAATATATTTATATAGTGTTATGCCAAAATGCCTTTAAAAATCTGTACATGTAGCTCTCTTTTTAAAAAATAAAGTTATAAGAGAAAAAATAATTTTATCTTCTTGTGATGTGAAATGTTAAAACTGGAATCAAAATAAAAATAGTACTCTAGTAAAAAGAAAAAAAGAAATGAAAAAGGGAGACAACAACAGAAACTGAGGGAATTTTAAAAATTATCAGATCCTACTACAAAAACCTATGCTCAACAAACTGAAAAATATCGATAAAATAAACAATTTTCTAGACACATACTAGATACCAAAGTTAAATCAGTGTCAGATAATCCATCTAAACAGTCTCATAAGCCCCAATGAAATAGAAGTAGTCATTAAAAGTCTCTAAAACAAACCAACCAACCAACCAACCAAACAAACAAACAAACAAAAAACCAGGACCAGATGGGTTTAGTGCAGAATTCTATCAGACCTTTATAGAAGACTTAATACTCTCCAAACTATCCCACAAAATAGAAACAGAGGGAACACTACCCAGTTTGTTCTATGAAGCCACAATTATGCTTATACCTAAACCACATAAAGACCCAACAAAGAAAAATAACCTTAGACCAGTTCATTTATGAATACTGATGCAAAAATACTCAATAAAATGCTCACAAACAGAATTCAAGAGCACATCAGAATGATCATCCATCATGACCAAGTAGGCTTCATCTCAGGGATGCAAGAATGGTTCAATATACAGAAATCCATCAACGTAATCTACCTCATAATCAGTCTCAAAGAAAAACACATGATCATTTCATTAGATGCTAAAAAGCATTTGACAAAATTCAACACCTGTTCATATTAAAAGTCTTGAAAAGATCAGGACTTCAAGGCCCATACCTAAACATAGTAAAAGCAATATACAGCAAACCAACAGCCAACATCAAACTAAATGGTGGGAAACTGGAAGCAATGCCACCAAAATCAGACTAGACAAGGATGCCCACTCTACCCCTATCTATTCAATATAATACTAGAAGTTCTAGCCAGAGCAATTATACATCAGAAGGAGGTAAAAAAGATACAAATGGGGAAGAAAATAGTCAAAATATCACTATTCATAGACAATATGATAAGTGACTCCAAAAATTTCACCAGAGAACTCTTAAATCTGATAAACAATTTCAGCAAAGTGGCTGGATATAAAATTAACTAAAAAAAATTAGTACCCCTCCTCTACTCAAAGGATAAACAGGATGAGAAAGAAATTAGGGAAATGACACTCTTCACAATAGTCATAAATAAGGTAAAATACCTTGGTGTGACTCTAACCAAGGAAGTGAAAGATATGTATGACAAGAATTTCAAGTCTCTGAAGAAAGAAATTAAAGCTCTCAGAAGATGGAAAGATCTCGCATGCTCATGGATTGGCAGGATTAATATAGTAAAAATGGCCATTTTGCCAAAAGCAATCTACAGATTCAACGCAATCCCCATCAAAATTCCAACTCAATTCTTCATATAGTTGGAAAGAGTAATTTGCAAATTCATTTGGAATAATAAAATACCCAGGATATTGAAAACTATTCTGAACAATAAAAGAACTTCAGGAGGAATCACGATCCCTAACCTCAAGCTATATTACAGAGCAATCATGATAAAAATTGCTTGGTATTGGCACAGAAATAAGCAGGTAGATCAATGGAATGGAATCGAAGACCCAGAAATGAACCTAAACACCTATGATCACTTGATTTTTCACAAAGGAGCTAAAACCATCCCATGGAAAAAAGAGCATTTTAAACAAGTGGTGCTGGTTTGTCTGGTGGTCAGCATGTAGAAGAATGCAAATTGATCCATTCTTATCTCCTTGTAAAAAGCTCAAGACCAAGTGGATCAAAGACCTCCACATAAAATCAGATACACTGAATATAATAGAAGAGAAAGTGGGGAAGCACCTAAAATACTTGGGCACAGGGGAAAATCTCCTGAATCTTAAGGCTTATGCCTTAAGATCAATAATGCACAAATAGACCTCATAAAATTGCAAAACTTCTGTAAGACAAATGACATTGTCAATAAGACAAAATGGCAACCAACAGATTTGGAAAAGATCTTTACCAATCCTACATCTGATATAGGGCTAATATATACAAAGAACTCAAAAAGTTAGACACCAGATAACCAAATAACCCTATTTAAAAATGAGGTACAGAGCGAAACAAGGAATTCTCAACTGAGGAATATAAAATGGCTGAGAAGTATCTAAAGAAATGTTCAACATCCTTAGTCATTATGAAATGCAAATCAAAACAACACTAAGATTTCACCTCATACCAGTCAGAATGGCTAAGATGAAAAACTCAGGCAACAGCAGATGCTGGTGAGGATGTAGAAAAGAGGAACACTCCTTCATTGTTGGTGGGGTTGAAAGCTGGTACATCCACTCTGAAAATCATTCTGGCAGTTCCTCAAAAAATTTCACATAGAATTACCTATACCACTCCTGGGTATATACCGAAAAGATGCTTCAACATATAACAAGACACATGTTCTACCATGTTCATAGCAGCCTTATTTATAACAGCCAGAAGCTGGAAAGAGACACAATGTCCTTCAACAGAGGAATGGATACAAAAAGTGTGGTACACTTAAACAATGGAGTACTACTCAGCTATTAGAAACAATGACTTCGTGAAATTCACAGGCAAATGTATAGAACTAGAAAATATTTTCCTGAGTGAGGTAACCCAATCACAAAACAACACATATGGTATTCACTCACTAATAAGTGGATATTAGCCCAAAAGCTCGAAATACCTAAGACATAGTTTACAGAAGCTCAAGAAGGAAGACTGAAGTGTGGATGCTTTAGTCCTTCTTAGAAGGGCGAACAAAATACTCAAGGGAGGAAATATGAAGACAAAGTGTAAAGCAGAGACTAAAGAAAAGGCCATCCAGAGATCCCATATACAGCCACCAGACCCAGACATTACAAGAGATGCCAAGTAGTGCTTGTTGCCAGGAGTCTGATGTAGCTGTCTCCGGAGAGGATCTGCCAGAGTCTGACAAATACAAAGGTGGATGCTGGCAGCCATCATGGGGTCCTCAATGGTATAAAAGACTGAAGGGGCTGAAAGGGGTTGCCATCAATATGAAGAACAATAATATCAACCAATCTGAGCCCCCTCCCTAGGGCGTCCATGGACTAAACCCACCAACCTAAGAGTACACATGGTGGGGGGAACCCAAGGTTCCAGCTGCATACATAGCAGAGGATGGCCTTGATGGGCATGGATAGGAAGAGAGGCCCTTGGTCCTGTGAGGGCTTAATGTAGCCAAGTAGGGGAATGGTAGGACCAGTCATTGTGAAGGAGCCGGTGGGTGGGCGTGGCAGCACACTCACTGTGGCAGCACCCTCATAGAAGCAGGGGTAGGAGGGATGGGAGGTTCTGAAGGGGAAACAGGGAAAGAGGATAACATTTGAAATGTTAAAAACAAAAAGAGGAGGGACTATGACCAGTGAGGAGCAGGGAACAATTGGGAGAAAAATAGCAGGCTGTAAGTGATCTAATAGGGAAGTGGGAAAGGGGAGGGTTAATTTGAGAGAGAGGGAGACAAATACAGAAGAAAAATGACAGAACATAAAATAACAAGAAGAACGTCTGAAAAAATTATAAGAAATCATACTATCAATTTTTTTTACAAATATCCCATTATACGTAGACTATAAGTTTGTGTGTAAAGTATTCATGTACAGTTTATGTAAAAATGTCTCATCTGGGCTGACTGCTTCCTCTAAGAGCCAGTGGACAACCTAATAAAAACCATAACAGCAGCAATGAGAAAGAAGCCTTCTTTTGAATTGGTCAGGTTGTCTAGGAGTTTCTCAAAATGTTACAGGCTGTTGCTCTCGCCTTGGTGGCCCTCCCAGAGCTGACGAGGAAGTCCCTATTCCTGAAGACTCTGCACACTCCAGAACCAGGGCCCAGAGGCCCCTGAGCTGGAACTGACCTGAAGCCTCCTTTCTGAGGACCACCTTCACGATAACAAAAGGAGCCAGGCAAGCTCATAAAAGAGACAACCAACCATCTTACTCAACTATGACACCATACAATCTCACCAACACAGCCGGCTGCACCCAAACAGTCGGAGCAAGATGGGCACAGGCATAGGGAATGCTCAGGGGGCCTCTGCCCTCCAAATAACTTACAGACAACTATGGAATTCAGAGAGCAGTAGAAAGCATCTTCTCAAGAAAGAGGGTACCAACTGGCCACCCAGTATCAAATGGTCATTCCTGAAAACAGACATACACAGACATTATACCAGCTGAAAAATTTATATTAGGAATATATATATGCACGTACATATCTATGTACACATGCTACAGCAATTAACGAAAAGAGAGGCTATGAATTAAAAAAAAAACAAGGAGGAGTGTGGAAGGGTTTGGAGGGAGGAGACTGATTTAATTACAGTTTAATCTCAACAATAAAAGAAAAAATTGCCAAAAAAAAAAAAAAAAAAAAAACCCACAACTGCTTGCATCTAAGGTGCCCAAATGCATTTATTTTATTACCACATTCCAAATGCATTTGTGGAAGATAGAAAATTTTCAGGAAAAGAAAAAAAGACCTGGCTTTCTTTTATTGAACAAAATAATAAACCCATGAGAAAAATGTTTTCCTCAAAACCGTCTGCAAATGCATTATGCATATGGTAATATTTTCCCAAATGGGCCATACTTACGCCTCTCCTAACGGTCTTCCTAAACATATGGTTCTTCTTCTATCTCTTCTTTGCTGCCTAGAAATGCCATCCTATCTATGCCAGCTATTAATGTCACAAAACTACGCTTTCTTCAAACCTTTCTTCTCTGGGAATTAAAAGAAGTGATGGAGGATCAATGACTTTCTCATTTAAATCTCTCTCATCTTCCTCACTGCTCATTTTCTTTCATAAACTAGTTAGCTAGTCAAATTTGTGTATATGTTTGCATGCCCGAGTCTATGTATATGCACCGCCTTCATCCAGAAGCCTGCAGAGGTCAGAGGTCATAGGAGGCATCTCCTTAAACTGGGGTTATATATGATTGTGAACTGCCCAGTGGGGGCTAGAAACCAAATTGAGATCCTCTGCAAGAAGAGTTTGTGCACTTAAAGCACTGGAGCCATCTCTACAGCCTCACCTCACTCTTTGGTTAATACTTTGTAAACACAAAAGAATATGTGAGTCTTTCTGGCTAGAAACAAACTTACACTGGAAACAACATCTGCCAGTACTTTCTATTTACATTGGCTAGCTATTTTATTCTGCAGGCACTGGCTGTCTGTAAAACAGCTGAAATATTCAGTTAGGCAAAACTAGATAATATAATGAAGTTTACTTAACACCTAAATACTTAGTTGTCAAATTTTCAACTTTTTATTCCATTATTTTTTCTTAAGATGAATATCATAGAATGTGATTTGAGATTACAGAGTATTTTAACTCAAGCAGTGAAGTTGTATATCTGAAAATTATAATATCCATGTTGATAAGCTATGCATTGTGTACTTTCCTCTGATTCTCAGTATGCCAAACCACTACTAGAAAATGTTACCATTGCCAAACAAACGATATATGATGTCTGTCATTGCAGGAGTGCACAGTCCAAGGGGGACTGAATACCAACCGAAGTGACTGCTTTTCTTCCACTGTAGAATATTAATATTTGACCTAAGAACAATGCTATCAAAACACAAAAGATCAAGGACAAATTTACTTTCATGGGCTTGGGTTAGCCAGATAATTCTTGATGGGGGAGTAGGCATATGAAGGAATTTGTAGCCTCTTGTGTCTATAAACACAGTAGACATTAGATCCTTTAATTAACATGGATTAGAACAATAGGTAAGCTTTTGTAAGCAAGGAAATTGATTTTAAATGGAAGTACTTTGGGGAAAGTACTGCTTTGGGGAAAGAAGTGTGCTGACTAGGTCTATATGACTGCAGAACAGGAAACAAAGAGGAGAAAGATGAAAGTCAAAGCAAGGACAACATAGGACAAGCTTCCTTAGCTGTGAGTTTGAGGGGGCCTTTATTTTAATTCAAGACCTGGAGCATGTACATTGTTTGTAAACAACTCACTTACCTCATGCTCAAAAGAACTTCCTTTGATGAACAGTTCGTTACACTATAAAACAGTCTGATTGCAAGTTCCCCAAAGGCTTCCTGGGGTACCCCTATTGCCTCATGACTCTATGGAAATTGCTTTGGAATGTGTGGGTTGTTGACGCACTGCCGAACATGGTGGTCAATAAACTGTCTTCATCTCTTCATAAGTCTAAGAGAACTTCTAGGTGGGCTATCAGACTAACCAAGTGCAGGTCCTGTGTCCACTCTAGTTCTCTAGAATATCTAGTCTTCTGTATACCAACCACAGGTATCTCCAAATAAGACAGGGAATTTCTTAGGTAATCAAATAAATTCAGCAAATACTCATCGTGGTATTATAGATGACACCATATACTGGTGACAGGTCTAAAGAGTAGAGGCAATTTCTAAGGAAGAATGCTCAATGTCTCAATGAGGGGAAGAAACAAAGTGGGGGAGGGAGAGAACAAGAGAGAGAGCAAGTGAACATGGCCATTATTGTCAGGAAGTCATTTATAAATTTCATTTGCATATGTACTCAGAATGTATAAATGCATATTCAAATTGCATGCCACATGTAAATGGGCAGCTGTAATTTTTGTTATACAAATTGGTATTTTAAGAATTTGGTAGGTTATTTAGTGACAACTATTAACTCTTTGTAGTGAACATGGAGCCAAATAATTTAATTCTTTTCTGTGTGACGAGGTCTGAAGTTTTAATGAGAATGATATGTTTTATAATGTTTTAGACAGGATCAAAAGAGTTTATGCACAGCCCTAATGTGTCTTCAGACTATTCTACACGTTAAGTACCAAGGATATAATAAAATAATGCCCAAAGCAGAGTCCACGATCTCTATTAGCATTTACATGGTCATTCTAGCACAGCTAAGCATCTTTGTGGCTATAAATTTGAATCTTAAGAGAGACAAGCAAAGCGTTGTTACTACTTTCTAATTTGAACAGAATGTGAAGTTGATGGCAAGTGAAACTCACAAATATGTTTGGGAAATTTATAACATGAAACATCCCAGCCACTGCCAATATTTAAAGGTTATGTCCATCATGTTGGGAAGAGGCAAAAGTTTTCACCCTTTTCAAATAATTGGGCGTCACACTGATGGGTAGAATTGTGCATGTCACTGATTCCTGCACCAACACGGGGAAATTGACAGACACTCTTTAGGAGAAGCTAAAGTTTCTTTGCCTCAACATGTCATGCTTGGAATAATTACACAACTATTTTGTTACCCTCAGCACTGTGCTGTGTATTAGACCAGCCACGGATTCTCCCAGAGTTCCTTTGTTTGTTTTGCATAGCACAGCAGTTCTGGGAGATGGCATTTGTTAAATGGTTGGTGCCAGCACACATTATAAATAAAGCCAGAGCTCAGTAACACTGATAGATCTTGCCTTTACTGCAAGGGGAGCATTTACATAGAAACCTCACTCTATGTTCACTGCTTTAGAATGCAACAGGAAATTATAGGCTAATAGGTCTAGGAAGGACCTCAGAGTTTGTGGCAACTGTCAGGTATGCCCATACTGAGTACATTTGAAACAACATCAATAAATTCTTTAGTACTCATTGGGCTTGTGTGTCTGTACATGTCTGTGTTTATATGTGTGCATGTGTGTGTATATTTGTGTGTGCATGTGCAAGTATGTGTACGTATTTGTTCATGTGTGTCTTTGTGTGTGTTCATGAAATGTGTGTGTGTGTGTGTGTGTGTGTGTGTGTGTGTGTGTCCATGCATGCCTGAGTTTGCATAGGAGGCAGCATGCTCAAGAGAGGGTATCTTTGGTAATATCTGCTCTTGACAGATGATATTGTTTATACAGAATTTCACATGTGCAGCAGGATTCTTTCCAACATGTGTTAATCCCCAGAGAATTGGTATAAGGAAGGGCAGTCTCCAGTTAATTTTCTACACACAGGGCACAACAATTAAGAGGCTTAAAGAGGTCTGTAAATGGGTGACTAAACGATTAAAGTCTAGAGGTCTTGACCCTATATTTTTTTCCAAATCCACACTTGAAAGAAAACTAATCTTTCGCTTGTGTTATCTTAATCTATAGATTCCCCACAGATCCAGTGGGGCCAGAGACTAAAGTGAGACTTCAGAAGTTGAAAGCGTGTGTCTACCATGTGGTTTGAACAACAGACAAGCTCTACCATCTGAGTAGCTTGTGCCACCTCACGCCCCTACCAGTCTGGCTCACTCATAGCCTTAGAGAAAAAAAACCAAAAATGGAGGTCCAAAAGGCACCAAACCTCCTTCCCATGAGGCCACAGGAATACATGAGTAAGCACAGCCTTGGCGGGTTGGATGTGGAAGAAGACAATGTCCGTAGTTAGGAAGATAATGTATTGGAATAATAAAGATCGTTGTGACTTTTGTCGTCAGTGTTAAAGAATACTGAAGGCCAGCTGTAGCTTTTGAGCCTGCACAGGTGCAATGCAAGACTGGGGATCTCGTTCCATATTGCAATAATTATTACCAGGCGAACCCGTTGAAATGAGAACCGGATGCCTCTTATTCCTAAAACTCACATCAGACATCCCTCTGGAACTGACAAATTGCCCAGGTGAAAGTCATCTCCTGCCAGGTTTCTGCAATTTTCTCAACTTCACACAACTTTTCATTTTCTTGTTTCTTGTCATGAACGCAGAAAAAGGAAAAGAGCCACCTAATACCGTTGGGATGGCATTTGCAGTTCGGCTGCAAACTCGAAGTGCTGGACAGGGCAGGAGAGGGTTGTTTTTTTACAACAGGAATTTGGAATCTGTCAGCTGCTTTGTAACAGGCTGACAAATAGTGATATGGGGTGATTTCTATCATGAACAGGAAGCACTTTTGTTCCACTGCGATAGCAAGGCATCACCGACTTAATAGTACTCTGTGCCAACCGGGCTTGCTTCCCCAGGAGGTAACTAACACGGGTCTGACAGCACAAGGGCAAGAAGTAAAACCTTGCAGTCATAAATTATTAAGCATTTTTATCCTGAGAAGATGAATCAAGTGAGCTGAATACGGGTAAGCAAATGCTCTCAGAGATCTGACAAGTGATCCATCACCGCGTTCTCAGACAGCCATTTTCTACTCTTATTGATAAACTTAACATACCTGTAAATATGTGGAGGTGTAAGAAGCAAGGTGTAGTGAGGGTGGGGAGTTTTCCAGCAGTCAGGCCATGAAAGTTTGATGGACTCTTAAGCATTTTGGTCTGGGCATCTGAGTTCCCACAGCCAGGGATGCTGAGTCTATTATCCTTTGCCCTGGGAGTCAGACCAAGTGGAAACTGGTCTATCTATCAAATTCTCACAGCAATTCTTTATATAATAGAATAACTCTTAAAGCGTTTTAGCAATAAGGATGTCAAGGAGATTTTTGTTGAGTATCAGTGAACCTTTTTGTGTCAAGGGACAAATGTGTTTGACAGAAATGTGTTTGACATAGGTAGGAGAGGCTTGACTAAGAGTTACTGAACCAGATAGGGGCTAGCTTGCTTTGTGTAGGAAGAATTCTATTTGAGGCATATTCTTGTTTCATTTCTATTTTTATGATAAAATACACTGACAAAACCAGTTTAGGAGAGAAAGGGATTCATTTCAGCTTAAAATTCCAGGCTACAGGCCATTGGGTTGGGAAAAATCACAGCAGGAATGTCAAATAGCTAGTCCCATTACATTCACAGTCAAGAGCAGCAATAGATGGGTGCATACATACTTGCTTGCTTGTGCTTGAACTTATTTTGACTTCTCTATTCTTATACAGTTCACGATCCCAAGCTTAGGAAATGGTGCTGCCCACAGTGGGCTTGGGTCTTCTAACCTCAATTAACTTAATGAAGACAAGCTCCTGCAAACATGCCCACAGGCCTACCCAATGTAGATAAAGCCTCCTTGAGACACTTCCTACTTGATTCTAGGTTGTGTCAAGTTGACAATCAAAATCAATCATCCCAGAAGTGATGAAGCTTGGTATTTGTCCCAGGACATCATTAAAACAGTCTCTACAGCAGTGGTTCTCAACTTTTCTAATACTGGGATTATTTAATACAGTTCCTCATGTTGTGGTGACCTCAACCCATAATTTTTGTTGTTACTTCATAACTGTAATTTTGCTATGGTTGTGAATCCTAATATAAATATTTCTGGAGACAGAAGTTTGCCAAAGGGGTCATGACTCCACAGTTTGAGAACTGTTGCTACACAGTGTCTGCCCTTCTTCAGCACATTGTCATTTGATCCAATGTCTATGGGTTCCTGATAACAAGACATCTGCTGTACCCCCACCCGTCATGTCTGCATGAAAACACAGAAGATAAGGAGCAAGGGGATTGTTATATTGTTATAGCTGTTCCTTTACCTAGTACAGCTTTCTCAAAGTGTCCCGTTGACATATGCCTATGTTTCATCAAACTCACTAGGCCATGTACCACTTTAAACAAATGAATCTGAAGGAAGTGACAGTTTTATTTTGATATTCTTTATAGTAGTATTTGGCAAGGGAAGCACAGGATTACATTTGGGCTTGAGTACTTAACAGTGTCTTATCAATGGGTCCAAAATATATTCACAGGTTTTATTTTTTAAAGACACTCCTTTAACTAACATCGATATACTTTCCCTTCATATTAGCTACAAAATGGCCTCTATCCAGGGCACATTTTCTTCTTAAGATCTGTTTGTGTTACTACATTTCCTTTGAATGTTCATCAAGTTTGACCTAGTCAGCGCGAGCTAGAAAGGAGGGGCAAGAATGGGTGTGGGGAGAGATAGGAGGGATGCCCAGAGAGTCAAGGGAATGGATCACAATATGCATCAGTAGGGGATAGGGGGCATGGGAAACCTCTAAAGACCCAGAGACCTGGGATGTGAGAGGCTACCAGGACTCAATGAGGGATGGCATTAGGAAGATTGAAAACCACTGAACTAGAAGACCACAAAGAAAACTCAAATTTAGAATCTTTGTAAGTGAGCGCATGGTCTTCACCTGTTATTTCTCCAAGACTTGTCCTCTTTCATGGTTAACTGTTTAGAAATCAAAATTTATCTAGCTGCAAAGGCCTTACTGTTATTATTTCTCTCCTGGATTCAATGTATTATCTCCTATAATTATCTTCTCCATCTTCACAGTTGTGGTCCTCACTATGCCACTTCCATCAGGAGTCTGAGGCCCTTCCCCCATCCATTCCCATCCCACCCAACCCTGAACACAGTCTCTACAGATTTGCCAGATAAACCCTAGTCTGACTCTAATTATTATCTTCTTCCACTCAAGACCTTTTAGTAAGACATACATCCTGAAGTTGGTTTGAAGACCCCATCTGGATCTGCAACTGTTCTCGTCTCCTCATTGTAGTCTGCTCTTTCTTCTGAGCACCAGCTACATAGGCCTCCTTTCTGTGTCTGGATTATGCCTTTGTGGCTATGGATTCCACACAGTGATGTTCTTTCTTTGAGGACCACTGTTATCCCTGTCTTCTTTGTGTAGGGCTAATTCCTTTCCTTTCTTTGGACATCAACTCAAACACTGCTTCTTCAGGAACATTTTCAAAGAATGTCCTGACAGACCTGTCCTATGTATGTGTTATGCCAGGGCTAAATACCTTCTTTAATAGAGCACATCCACACTGTCATTTTCAGTTGACCTTGCAATTATTTGGTCAGGGACTCTCTTCACTAAGAGAATGTGAGCACCATGAGTCCAGGAGCAATGTGCTTCCTCTCTACCCTTAGACCTTAGCATGATGTTTCTTTTTTGACAGTACTGGATTTATTCGGTTAAATGATGGGAAAAGGGAGCAGTGATTAGCCAAGAATTGTTTGCAGCGGTTTCCATTTGCTCTTTATTTGCCAAAGAAACATTTAAATTTCTCAAGATACAGATTATTTTGTTTATTTTTGAAACTGTGATTTAATTTCAATGCTTCTTTCTTCTCTTTCCTTCCTCCAGACCTTCCATATACTCTTCCTCACCTTAATTCAAATTCATAGCCTCTTTTTTCAGTAATTGCCATTGCATACATATGTGTATTGTTATTTCATACATATGTTATATTTAGGAGTACATTATGCAATATATATGTATATTGTATGTATATATATATACACACATGTATATATACAATGTATATACATGTGCAATATGTATATGTATATTGTACACATGTATTCCTAAATATAATGAGTTGAGTCTGTATAATGTAGCTTGTATGTATATTTTCAGGGTGATCGTTGGGCACTGAACAACCAACTGGTGTGCTCTTCCATGGAAAGAACCTCCTCCCCTCCCAGCTTCACTTGCTTGTAGCTCTTCATGTAGGGTTGGGTTCTCATGCAATTTCACCACCCAGTGTCCCTGCTCACTGGTGTTTCACTTTCAGCTCATGTTTGGGTGACCATGCTGTTGAGAGTTTATGGAAACAACTTCTGGTATTACTAGAAGACACAGTCACAGCAAACTACCTCATATTTCTGTCTTTTCCAATCTTCTTGCCCTCTGTCTCACACCGTTCCCCAAGCCTTATGGATAGGAGTGTTTTGTAGACGTATCCACTGAGACTAGGCTCCACAACTCTGCAGTTTGGTTGGCTGTGGTTTTCCGTACGCGTTTCCGAACAAACATTTATTAAGTACCTACCATAGAGTAGTCATTGAAATGGAAAGACACCCGAGACAGAGTGCTCACCGAGGGCTGTGTTCAATTTGGTGAGACAGACATAATCAACTGAGTATACGAGTTGAAAGTGTACATTTCTATCTACTTTGACACTCAGACACAAACTTGACAGCAAAGAGAGGGAGCAAGTTCTAGGGACTTGCTGTCTTTGTTTGCTGTCAACTCCGGGCACTTCCCCTACCTCAAGACTTAGATTATTTCAGCCTTTGGGTCCACTGAATGCAATTACTCAACATTAAGTTGGCTGCTTCCCAGTGAATTTATGAAGGGCTAATTCTCTTACACAGGCTAAGCTTCTGTCGTAGGGAAACTTGTTTTTAGGCAGGTTTCTGGCAGGCACCTACTTTGCAGCAGGTGTATTTATTTTAGAGGTTTTTCTCATTGAGAAAAGAACTTCCTAAGAATGCCATGATTATAAGTCCATTTATTTTTAGACCTACAATAGTTCCTTTTCTGCTACCATGGTGCTGTCCTTGGAAGAAAGTGGTTCCTGAGACAGGAAATAGACTTGTTGGCAACTCAGAAAAAAATCTATCATTTCCCTAAATGTAAAACATATTCCATTGATGTCTGAGAAGCAAGTGTGCTACAAGGGGCCAAACTACAGTGGTCTTGTAGTTTGCTGTGTGTTATGAATGAAGTTCAGGGAATTCCCTTGTAGAACTAGGTGATTCCTTGTCACAAATCTACTTTGATTAGGTGAGCAGAGCCTTTTGCTAGCTTCTTTGATAGAAGTAAAAACTCTGTGTCACACAGCCCTATGCTCTAGACATGGTTTTTACTATCAGCTACCATGTCTGAGCATCCTAGGAATGGACCTAGTGAAAGTCAACGTCCCCTCTGCTGTGCACATGTGTCAATCATTGGCTGGTTGTCATATGGACTTTTTTTTATTTACCTCCCCCGACTTTCTTTAGGCCTCACAATCTGTAGTCCTATTAGAAGAACAATTACCCGTACTGTTTCTCAAATTGAAGGTGGTTAGGAGTGAAAAGTCCACATGTTTCCTTCTCTCCTAAGCCTGGGAATTTGCAGCTGGTGAGACAAGCCCACTAGGACCTGACTGGCTCCCTGGATGGGAGAGATGCAATGATGCTGAATCACCAGCTCAGTGCTGCTGAAGAGCACACGTTGTCTTTCTTGTCGTGTAGACTCTGATAGCTTGATCCTCGCTACTCTAGACTCATAGTACATAAGTAAACCTCATATCTCTCCGAAAGATTCCTTATTCAGATGAGGCTGGTCAAGATAATATTAACGAGGGTATTTCATAGCTTTAGTTTCTCAAGGGCTGAAGGACTTGAGCACGCACACACACACACACACACACACACACACACACACACACACACACACCACTTTATTTTATGTCTCATTATGACATTTTATTCACATGTGCCACCCGATTTTGTCCTAGCTCATCCTCCTATAACATCTCCCTGTCCCCTTTGTCCCTTTGCCACTGCTGGCCATTTCCCTTCTTTCCCCAAGATAATGCCCCCGTTTTGATTTAATGTCACATATATTCCGATACTCTCCATCCCCTACCATCTTGAACCCTCTTACTTCTCTCTTCCAATCCCCTTTATAGTTTCATTATACACATGCACACAAATGTACACATAGATACATACACTTTTACCTATATATGTGTTCTGCATATAAGACAAAACCTGCATGATCTGCCTTTCCAAAAATCCCCCCCACCCCCTCACCCACTAACATTGTTATTTTAATCTCCATTTTCTCCCAAGTGTCCTAACTTAGTCTTTCTTTACGGCTGCATCAAGTTCCAGTGTTTGTCACTTGTTCTTAAGGAGACCATAGGCTGTGATACTGTACTTTGAAGGATTTTTTTTTTTTTTTTTTAATTTCTGGTTGTATGTAAACACTTCCATTTGCAATGGAAAACTCTAATGCACATTATTACAACACATCATAACTTGAAAAGTGGCCATAATGAATGAAGTTGAGCCTGTGATTTCCATAGTAAATATTACAAATATAGTAGTTTAAAACAACACACATGAGGGTGGGGTGATGGCGAAGTAGCTAAAGAAATTCTTGTAAATATACAATAAATATACAATGTAATATATAAAAAAATACAAATTTGAAACACCACCATTCACGCAAAAGCTGTGTGCAGTGCCACGTGGCTGTAATCTACATGACAGTTTAGTCAGCAGAAAAACTTTGAGCTTAATAAGACCTTGTCTCAAAAACTAAAAGAGGAGGTGAGGAGACAGCTCAGTGGTTAGGAGCATGTGTTGCTCCTTCAGAGAACCGCACTTTGGTTTCCAAACCCTACATGGTGGTTCACAACCATCCATAACTCCAGTTCCAGAGGATTCAATGTCTTTTTCTGGTGTCTGCTGGTACGGAGCACACATCTGGTCCACATTCATAGACGTAGGCAAAACACCCATAAACACCCATACACATGAAACAAATGAATCTCAAAATAGGATGGTAACCTCCAAATGCATGTGTACACACGTGCATACACGCCTTCATTCACTCCGTTGCATGGATGTAGCACATGAATATGTTATCACCCAGTATCACTGGCAGTTTCTTTGCCCTGTCTATCATATAGACACGAATCTCAAGATATTGGAACTTTTATCTGGTAGCTCCAGAAGATAATCTCCCGAGATCATGTATGTTGGCTAGTAGGACTCAGTTTTATGGAATTGCTCATCTAAGCCCTGCCCCCCATTCCTTACTGCATGGTGGCCAGGAATTTGTTTTCAGCTTCTGGAAGTTCCCCAAGTTCTCACGCCCTACTTTAGCCCCATCACTGAAGTCAAGGGAGGGCTGAGTCTCACATGTAGATCTCCTCAGGTGCATCCCCCCCCCTCCGCTCTCCCATCTGCCACCCCTATCTGTCTCCTCTTCTGTTAAAGAGCTCATGGGATTATGTTGGGCCCATCCTGATAGTTTCAGAACAGCTGCTCTGTTTTCATGTCAGCTGGTTAGTCATATTAATTGCATTTGTAAATCTCCTACACGATTCTTAAGTGTTTGATATTACAACCAAGGAATATTAAGCTTGGGGGGCATCTTTAGAATTCTGACTACCTCACTGAGTTAATGCTGCACGATTTTTATCACCTGAGAAAACGCTTCCAGGAAATAAAACTGAAATGAAATGATTGTAAACGTAAGCTTTAACACATCTTTACCAACATTATATTGAGCTAGGTAGAGCAAAACTACTTACAGAGAAGCCCATCATTGCTGGCTGGGTACAACGCACACACAAGAGAAAAAGTCTGATCTTATTAGACATCTTCACTCAATGGTATAATAACAGTTATTTCATCCTATTTTGTCCAGAGAATAGAGTGAACCAAATTACTCCAGCATATTTCATAAAAGCATTCCTTAAAATGAGGTTCCAAGTTTCAAGCCATATATGAGTTGACTTTAAAAATTATGTTAAACATTTTTGTTTAAATACTTGTCTATTTGTTTTTGTATGCAATTTCACCAAGGATTTAACTTAGGGGGAAAAAATCTCAATTATTGGTTACCTTGAAAAAAAAATCACAGCAAAGACAATTTGCTTGGCATCCTGAGAAGCAGAGGTGATGGGCTGTGATGCTGAAGTGGGGATGGAGAGCTATGGGCTGGGATGCTGAAGTGGGGATGGAGAGCTAGATGTGGTGGTGAGTACCATAATCCCAACACTGAGGAGGCCGAGGTAGGAGAATCAAGAGTTCAAAGCCACCTTGGAGTATCCAGCAGGATATGTCCAAAAAGAGAAGCAAAGCCAAGCTGGGGGAAGGGAAGACAGTTAAGGAGGGGATGTAAGTACAAAGGTGATGAGTTGTTCAGTGGTGCACTCAACAACCGCTGGATCCTCAGGACCTCCTGAAGCTGATTTGACATGCACCTCAGTGCTCTCTAGGGAATGACGGGATGAAGCTCTTCATCTACGGACTCCCATTCTCCACTAATCTATGATGACCTCACATTGCTAGACTCCCAGGTCACACTGAAGGCCATACAAGCTGGAACTGGGCAAAGATGTTGGGACTCCCATGGCTCTCTGCCCTACAGCGGTGGCTAGAGTAAGAGGCCAGACCAGCAGAAGCCGAGAGGTAAAGCACAGGTGTCCAGTATTATACTATAGTTTTCTTTAAATACATACTTTGTATGTACATAGACTCTAGATGAACATATCACTGCACATACATGCAAGGCAGTGTAGTATTCTTATGTGCACTGATCCAAACCATTGAAGACACAAAGAAAAAGGTGAGGTTAAATGTGAAGTTATGGTGGGAGGAGAAAATGGCAGGGCACCGGGAGAGACTGAAGGCATCTGTTGGGGTGGCAAGCACGACCCTGAGTGAAGGAAGACAGGGAGGGAAGGACGGAGGATCATGTGACCAGGTCTCAGACCATAGGTCAGTTCTAGAGTGTTCCAGTGGCCGTTGAGGGTCCTCAGGTCCTGTCACAATGGTTGTTATCCCAATCGTTTAGTCATACCCTGGTTTTTCTTTGTTTGGTTTCACATTTCCAGCCCCCAATTCCTGCTTCCTGCATGCCAGCAAACTTCCTACTCTCCCAGCTCCTCGGCATTCAGCAACACTCACAGTCAGCATCTCTGTTAGCTTAGCCGCATTAAAATCTGCACACTTGCAGAAAACCACCACCATTGTAACGTGGTACCTCGGGTGTCTGGGCCTATTTGAAAAGCATCCCCCATGAATAAAAGCAGATGTGGAAGAATCATGTTCTCTTGACTACCTGTGATTGACATTTCACAGAGGTGTTAAATACATGACTGAAGTTTTGGAAACCTGGTTTCTGCTGAGAAGCAGATATGCTATTCACATTCCTCCACAGCGGTGGTCCTTAGATGCTCTAACCAGAAGCAAGAAGCCCTTGTGCTCCCAAGTCAGAGAAATAAATGACTTTGGGGGCATTTTTTTTTTTAATGAAGCTTCAGTATTTGGCAAATGTATGCTTCCTTTTTTTCTTTTTCTTGCTTTAATTTCCATGTTCTGACACCACCAACCCTCTACTCCTCAGGGACTTCTGCTTTTCCATTCCCTTGACACTTCTATAGTCAGCACAGGGGCTTTCTCCATGTAAATCTGAATGAAGAAAAAGCAAATACTGTTAACTATCCAGGGCACCCTGAAGGAGGTAAGTAAGTGGCCTGAAGGCCTTGTCTGTCTGTAATGGAGGTATTATGCTGGGAAGAGCAAGTTTATTGAGTAACTGCTTGCTTAATATTTCCTTCGCTGGGGCAAGTACTTTCATGTTTGTTTAACATGAATAAATTGATTTTATCCATTCTCTCTGTATCCTCAGTGCAGTTAGAAGAGCAGGATCCTGTATATGTCATTATAATCCACTATAACCTTAGTTTTAACCAAACCTATAAATACAAAATAAGTCACATGAATGATCCCAAGGCAAAACCATGTGGTTTTCCTTGCAGATGATGTTAAATTAGAAAAAAAAAAAAAAAAAACGTAGAGTGATCTAGGAATTCTCCAAATGCTTATAGTGTGCAAGCATCTTGTGAAAAACGTGGATCTATTAATGTATCAGTCAGACAAATATTGAGAGGGATGGAAAATGGGCCTCAGCAGCCAGGGGCTTTGAGGAAGAGCAAAGGAGATTCAATTTCACTGTTTTTTGGCTACCATCCCAGAGCCATTGGTCTTTTGCACCTTCTGGCATGTCACATAGACGTGCAGAAGACAAGAATGGGATCTTTGTAAGGAGGTACAGTTTTAATTCTTTTCCTGTCACACCAAGTAGATAACTCACCATGAAACACTTGGGAAAGGCTATAAGCTTCAGTACAACATGAAGCTATGTTAAAAATGTCCAGATGTGAACACTGAGGTGCTGAGCCATGCAGTCTGGGTTCCTGGGTTGTTGTAGCAGCAGAAGCATAGGCCTCATTTCATATCAGTTTTATTCTTCGTACTTGGTTGTCTCTTAAACTGCAATCAGAATCCTCTAGAAGCAACCATCAAGGTGCAAACTTTGTGGCAAACTTGACTCTCCTCAAGCTTAAAGGATTTCCAATGCTCATCAAAGTCTGAGATTACAGATGTGATATTCACATCTCCTCGTAGAGAGCAGGATTTGGCCAAACATGAGTCTTTGAGAAGTAAAGACATTTGTCCAAGGTTATCCTGCGGTGCTAGTCAGAAATAATAGACCAGAATTAAAACCAATCCACCTGCCTTTTATTCCAGGATGTCATTGTTTCAATCTCTCCCCTGGACATTACTTCTATATAGAACTCACATCCACACAGATTTCTTAAAAGACCTATACTTAAGGGTACTTAGTAGCTCAGCTATTCAAATGTCCCCACTCCAGCTACTGCTGCAGAGAAAGAAAACAAGGGGAGAATTTAATGCCCATTGAAAGCTGATTCAGAGCATGTAAAGGTGAAAGTGTGTGGTCGAAAGGCTTAGCTGCCTGTTGAGTTATTTTATTCAATAACTCAAGTAGCCTGTTGTGAGCTGTGTTAGTGCTATTAACACATCTGGAGCTGGTGGTCATACATTGGGGACTTTTTAGAATGTAAAAGTAGCTTTGTAGGCAAACTTGTGTTCAAAAAAAATACTTTGGAAGAATAAAGGCTAACTTTATAGAGTACAATTCTCTCTCTCGCTGACTCAATTCCACTGGGCTTTTGACGGAGTATGTGTTAAACCTGTACATTTATGTGGCATAATAAAATTTGTCCTCCTCTTCTTGGTTGTATTTAATTTTAAAGTAGCTCTTTGGATCTCTGAGCAGATCCAGAAATCAAACTAGTGTGGAGGTTCACAGTGGCCAGACAAACTCTAGTGACTCTCTTCTCCTAAAGCTTCCCACCCCACCCCAAGCAACCAAGGCTAACCTGTGGAAAAGCACCAGTGGGAGCCTTACCATATAGGTTGCTGGTTGTTAGTTACTTACTACAAGGAAAATGCTTTTTCTCTTAAGAATTCTATAGCTTCTTATACTCATTTAAACAGACCAGAAGCTGACTGCTAGAAGTTAGTAGCCAGAGGTCAGAATCAGAGGAATCAGATGGTGTTGGGGCAGGGGGAGGCAATGTGTTCTGTGTGTCTGTTTTTTGTCTTCCCTTCTGCATCCCCAGGTTTCTAGAAGTGATTTCCAGGACAAGAGGACTTAATGCCTGTCATCTGGGAGGTTCTAAATTCCCATACTGAAGGTTCAGCTGTTAGCCAATAGTCTTCTCTCTATTGTGACTCCCTTTCGGATCTGGTAATTGTATAAGCAGGCTAAGAGACCCAATGCCAAAGATAGCAAGATCAAAATGGATCCGAAGCAATACAATGAAAGAATAGATATGTTCTCACAGGCCTTATTGCTGGGCTGTGCACTATGCATTGTGGAACTAATCTGAAATAAAGCAAGGAACCTGGGATTTGAAGTCACAATTTACCCTGTGTTTCCTTCCCGAAGGGTTCCCTTTCTTCTTTACTGCTTTTCCAAAGACAAGTGACAGCCATGGGCAAGAATAATTTCGGAACCAAAATGCAGTTCACCCTGAGAAAGAACAAAAGAGATTGAGGATGGATGCTTATTCAGGAATTTATTCCCTGATGTTGGAGAGGCAAAGGATTAAAGGACATCAGGATGCGGAAGAATGTGGTCACATGCTACTGGCCTTTGAGTAAGCTCCTGGGGTCTCCCAGATGACAAGGCTTAGTACCAAGCTATAATAGCCTGATATGGCATTGGCTTCCATTCTGAGGAGGTGTCCCTGGAGACCCAGTATAGCCAAGTGTTATCATGACAATGTAACCATTTGACATGACAGTCACAGTCAGTTTCTACCAGGATCTGGTCTGTTTACATAATTAAAACAAGCTACAAAATGTCTTAGGAGTGAAACCATGTCCCCAGCCATGACTGAAGACTGGTTTACTAGAGACAATACTGTAAATCTTAGCTCTCAATATGGCTTCCCTTTTCTCAGTGTCTGAAGTGGCTAGAATTTCTCTCCGTTGACTCCAGGCCCCGTGTGACTGTGAAAAGTGTTTTGTCCTCAGGAATATTCTAGTTCTAGGACACCTTTATTTTGTCATACCATCCTTTGGAGAGCTCAAAGCACATTTCAACAGTTGCTTTATCAAAGCTCCTTTGTGGAAAGCCTCCAAAGTAGCTTGTACCTACCTAGGGCGAGGGGTCTTTGTAACTTGTCCTTTGCTGCTCTATGGGTTCTTCTTTCTTCTACCGTTCTCTGCCCCTTTCTACCCTTTCCACCCTAACATTAGATAGGCGAAACAAAAGGATAGAAAGGAAAGGGGACAACACCATCTTTAGAGTACTTCCTGCTGATTTGCAGCTTTGAGTGCCATGGGGCAAGTTTTGATTTTCATTGTCAGGAGATAGAATTTCTTCTTGTTGTTTCTTCTTTGCACACAATGACTTAGCAAACTGTGACCTACAACAGCCAACAACCTACCTTCTCAGGGACCTAACATTTATATATCCTCTAAAGGGTTTCCAGAATTCCAAAGATCACACAATCCCAACTGGCAAAATCACTTCCCTGCTAGAGCACAAGGTACATCATGGTTAGTTTTTGTGGACAATCCACAGAAGCCTCATATCCTACACCTGGGATTAAAATGAAAACATGTTCTTATAATATTTCTGTTTTTTTAAAGAAACCTTTTTTTTTTTCAGAATTCTCACTAGATGCCTTTGTCTCAAAAGTCCATGTCACTGATCCAGAATGTGGTGGTTTAGATATGCTTGGCCCAGAGAGTGGCACTATTTGGAGGTGTGGCCTTGTTGGAGTCACTGTAGCCTTATTGAAATAGATGTGTCATATGGGCATGAGCTTTCAGACTCTCCTCCTAGCTGCCTGGAAGCCAGTCTTCTCCTAGAAGTCTGCAGATGAAGATTTCGAACTCTGAACTCTACCTACACCATGCCTGCCTGGACACTGCCATGTCCCTACCTTGATGATAATGGACTAAACCTCTGAACCTATAAGCTATCCCCAATTAAATGTTGTCCTTATAAGAGTTGCCTAGGTCATGGTGACTGTTCACAGCAGTAAAACCCTAACTAAGACAGAAAGTAATTTGCTGATCCCAGCTTGACCTTGCAAAGCTATGGAAATCTGACAAGATCATAACAAAAGATAGCGAGGCTAGAAGCTTAATTAAAGGAATCGTTTGTTCAACCCATGTCCATCCTCTCCTGCCTGTTCCCTGCCCCCACTTCACCCAGCAGTGCTCACACATGCCAAGAAAATCACATTGAGGATGAGATTATGATCTAATGATCTCATTCGGGATGTGACATTATCTCATATCATTGGCCTGGGAAGGGCAATGTCTTTTTTAGCTCTGGGGGAAATTTGACCAGTGACAGAGCAAAATTTAGCCCAGACTTGTTGTTTTCCCCTTGTTTTTCCAAGACAAGAGGTCCCCAGATAGCTATGTCAGGAAACCTAAATACGTTCCAAATCTCTAATAAACAGCTTGTTGGCAACTGTGCCTCCTCAGCCATGATGCGTTAGTGTTCTCCATATGTATCCTAGAAGTAAGATGTAGACACACAAGGGATGAGGAAATTATATGAAGCCCTCTTATTCCATTGTCTGCTTTATTCCCTTAGGTAAAGAAAGGATTTCTGCCTTCTTCACAAAAAGATGGAGTATTCAACCGCGTATACCTATTATTCAGTATTTAAAAAGATTTGGCTACTAAGTAGCCTTTAAAGTCCATTCCTCTCAGCTTTTTGTTCCAATATGCTTCTGGTCACATTCATTCATCTGCTCATGGCTGGCTGCCTGGATTAATTTTCTGGACTGAATACATTTTTTTTTCTTTTGCATTACCAACATACGGTGACAAATAACCAATCTGACTCATCAAAATGCATTAGAATGCAGTGTTCCAGCTACTGAAGGACATTTGAAATTCAGCAGTCTTCCGATTCTCACTGCCAGTGACGGCAGAACCAGTGAAGAAGTAGAGATGATACTTGAACCCGTTGTGTGCCTAGAATCTGCATTAGCTATGCTCCTGCTGCTGGTCCAAGAAAGCTTGGACCCATCAGTGTTTGTTTTGTACCTCTTAAAGTATTTTTCAAATTAAAATCTGAAGTGTAACTGGAATGGTTTCCGAGAAGCCTAGCATTGCCCAGACTAAATCAATTATCCCAAACAGCAGCCAGGGACTATGTTTGATACCTAGTGCAGTTTTAAGTATTCTAAATATACCATTTCTTTTCTAGGCCTAGTTCCATATTATGTACTCCAACATGGGCCTTCTAAATCAGGATGTAGTTAAAATAAACTTGCATGAGATGCAAACGAATATGTTGCAAAGACCATGTAAGTGTCTAATCCGGCACAATGGGCATCTATCAAAAGAATCTCTTCATATATGCAAGGAGTCACTGGAAAGCTGACTCATACAGTGCCTCTCTGAAGAAAAATGGAGTGATTGTACAACTGAGTGTTTGCAAACACATGTTAGGAACAGTATGAGTGCTGTCATGGGGTCAGAATTCCAAGAACATCAAACACGTTTGCTATACATAGACAAATGCCTTGAACCTTTGAAAAGCTGATAGGCTAATGAATGACTTGTGAGATATATATTCAAAGAGTGGGTTTTCTTTATGGTTTAACCTTATTCCTTCTCAGGGGTTTCTTAGACACCTGCGATTGTGTCATTGTGTGCTAGGGGTTTTTTTGGGGGGAGGTGGGGAGACACATTGGATTAAGGGCCTCCTGAGAATCCAGGAAATGCAGATGCAAACATTTCCCAGAGACTGTCTTCTTAAACTTGAGTGACCTGCTCTTTCTTCTCTTCTTTAATATCGAAAGAGCAGAGATTGCACATGGCTTACCTCTGAAGACAGAAGCCTCTCTTATAAAAATACCACAGAGCCCTTTGCTACCCCAACGTGTGAAACAGACACAGGTGAGCACTCTGCTCATTGCACGGGGCGAGGGAGCACAGAAACTCTTTCAGTCCAGGAAAGCTCACGCCTGTGCCTCTCAAATATTGCTGGGGAGAAGTGTTCTCCTGACCCAAGTGAGCATACCAGGCCTGCAGCATTTGGTCAGCTCAGTGAGAGCAAGAGCGATTGCAGGAGATTGTATAGCTCTGTATGTCAGCCTGTGGGAGTTTGGGGCTCTGGGGTTTGGATGCCTATGTTTAAATTCTCCAGCTTCAAGCACTTTACCATTTGTTTGGCATTGGGAACATTTGTTTGATCTCTCTGCACCCCTGTTGCCATAGTTTCGACAGTGATGACAAAGAATTCTCTTGGGAATACCTATGAAGCACTCTGCAAGGCACTGAGCCATGAGGTGACACTCACACTTGTTAGTGTCACATGGAAGTACACACAGATGTTTAGAGATAATCAGGCAAAGGGAAAAACAATGGAATACAAACTTGTACCTCCTCATCTCAGGGACCTACAATGCAAGTGGAGCAAAAGCAAGTATAGTCCCTGTATAAGACCTCAGAGGGCAGAGAGTCATTAAACATCAGGCCTTGTTTGGTTCAGAAACTTATTTTTTACATGAGACTTTCTTTTTTTTTTCTTTAAACGTATACATCATGAGTAGACAAAGTGCTTTTAAATGTTTTATAGAGAAAGTATCCATGATTTGTATTTGTTTGTTTGATTGCTGTGTCATGCATACCAAATTAATCAAGTAAATAGCATGGAAATGGAAATGCTTTACTAAAATATTATAACAGTGCCATGCTATTATAATTGTTTTTTTTTTTTTTTAAAAAAAAAAAAAAAGGAGGATGGAAACACTGGCCACAATGTGGATAGACTTAAGTTTGGATTAGCCAGGACTAATGGCAAGATAGGTCAACATTTCCATTGCATGGGGTTGTGGCTCTAAGTTTCTTAGAAGGGTTCTTTTAGAGGAAATTCATTCAACACCATGCCATTTGTGTACTTTCTGAAGAAAGCTGTCAAATGCACTCTAAGTTAGAAGCATAACGTGTTTCCTTCTATGACTAAAGTTAGACCTCCTAGCTGAGTACAGCAGCCTCTCCCATGAACACAGATTTCTGTCCATTTGCAAACTCCTTGAATACCGAGGTACATTTGAACACATCTGATTGAGTTTGAGAAAGTTTGGGTTTGAACTCGGCAAATTTTAACACGATTAAAGATGATCATTTGAAGAATTTCATTGTTTTCATCTCAAGTGTTTCTTGACAGAGACAGAATAGACTCGGGAAGGTGGCTTTAATCTCATTAATCTCTTCTTGTCACCTCTATTCTGGGTGAAGGGTGTCTCTTGAGCAGAAGAAGTTAAGATTTTAAAATACTGTCTATCTAGCCTAGGTACCGGTGACCCTGATTGTACCCTCAATAATATTATGCAAAGCAGCAGATGGCTGGATAAGAAAATGCCTCTAGCAGAGGTGAGGGACCCAAAGGGCTTGAAGAAGGTAAGCACATGTCATTAGTCAGAGAATTCAGGATAGGTAATAGTTTTGATCTGATGAGAAACTGTAGGTCTGAAAGATATAGCAAGAATGTTGAGCAAGTTCTGGTAGAGAACAAGATAAAAAGACCAACTTGGGGCCATGAAAATGTGAAATAATGAATAGCTATTTGGTCTCTCCCCTGGTTCTTGGCATACAGCTCCCTCACTCCTTGAAACTCCTTAAGTGATGTGTCATTTTGTGTGCTGCTGAAATGACTGATGTCTGGGAGCTCCTTGAGAGCCTTAGGATAAGGACTGGTTGCCAGGGGAACCAATCATAGCATTAGAAGGTCGAAACTCTCAGTCCTACTCTCAGAGCCCCTGGGAGGGAAAAAAAGAACTGAAGGTCAAGTTGATTGCTAGTGGCCCATAATATAATCAGGCATGCTTGCATGAAAGGACCTCTAGAAACATCGCCAAAGCTTCAGAGGGCTTCTGGATTGTTGAACACGCCGAGGTGCCTGGAGGGGACATAGAAAGTGCTCATACCTGCCTGATATCTGTACATCTATCTCTCATAAGTGGATGTTCACCTGTAGCCTTTACTGTACCCTTTATTACAGTGTGCCAGTAATCCTAAGTCAGTGTTTCCTTGAATTCAGTGAGCCATCCTAGCCAATTAATCAAACCCAAGGCAGGGGCCATGGAATCTCTGATTTGTACTTGGCCAAACAGAAGTCTAGCTGTCAACTGACTACTCGTGACAAGCTTACAATGTGGTACAACCTTGGGGGATTGAGCACTAATCTGTGAGATCCAAATGAGTCACAAGAAGTATACAAACAACACTAGATTGTAAGAAACTGAGTTGGTGTATTGGTGTTCACTAGAGAACCCCTGATGTATGTGAAGAAATCATGCCCCATCTCTCCAACACACACACACACACACACACACACACACACACACACACACACGCACACACACACGTATATAATATGGTGAGTAGGCAAGGGTAAAAGCCTTTAGAATTATAGTGAGTATATGAAGTACGGAAATGTTGGTTTTTACCTGTCTCAGAGGATGAAAACATAGAAACGATAGAAGGACACAGACTGCAAATGGAGGAGACACCTGACAAGGTTGACACTAGGAGGTCACATTAACTGAGCCTCATTGTGCATTCTATTCAGTCCTCACAAGGGGCTGGATTCTCTTTCTTTGCATAAAGGACCTGTTAGCTTTGCAGGCCACATGGTCTCTATCACAGCCATTTGGCTTTGCCTTTGTAGCATAAAACAGCTATAGACAATATGAAAGGATCTGGAATGTCTGGCTTTGGCTTATAGTAGACTAGTAGACCAGATGTAGCCAAAGAGCCACAGTTTGGCCCAGTCACTGCTCTGGGAGATGGGTGGTATGATTCTCTGCATCACAGACATGCAGAATGGGCCTCAGCTGTGTGGAGAAAAAATACTTTAGTTCCATTGGCAGGAGCAACCATAAAGGGCAAGCATGAGCTGTATCCAGAGGAAAGACATGTAAAATGCCCAGCAACTAGAGTAGCTACCGCTATGCACAGGTAGCTAGCGGGTACCTCATGCCTCCACATAGTAACTGGAGATCTCCAAGGCCAAAAAGTAGAGCACCATTAGCAGGACTTGTGAATTCTGTACTATGGGAGAACACTGGGGCTGCAGATATTAGGAGAGAAGGCACTCGGCCTGGTGGAGACTTCAGCTATATCCTTTGGAGGCACATCTTCCTGATCCATTTCCCTCTGAGAAGACGCAGGCACTGGTGTTCAGTAACTGGTTGCAGTCTTCAGTGACAGGCAGCCCTGCCAAACGCCTCTGTTTTGCCTACTAACAAGTATACTGTCTTGGGCATTAGACAGATGGGTCCCTAGCTCTGAAGAGCCTGAAATCTAGAACAGAAGGTGTGCAACAGATTTCACATTAGCACAGATTTTCTGAAGTGGCTCTGCTACTGCATCTTGAGGATGAACATATTGGATCATATATTTGCTATTGAAGTCTTGTGCTTGACACTCCTTTAAGGTTATAGTTCCTCTGCTGCTGCCTAACTCTGGGTAGTTCCAACCTCACACTGATAAAATAAGTATCAGAAAGAAAAAAAAGAGGGCCAGAATTTTAATTGCCAAAAGTTAGAAATCTTCACCAAATCACACACACACACACACACACACACACACACACACACACACACACACAAAGCATGGGAGAAAGCATTTGTGACCCTATGCTTCTTAGTTCAGCCATGGTACAAACACCAACATGACAATGATGTCACCACTGCTGGTCAGTTCTTATAGCTGTGGGAATCCATAGATATCGGTCTACAGTTGGGACAAGCCCCGCCTCATCTTTAACAGCTCTCATCCTCTCCACCTCAGAATAAAACAAGAAACAACTTAAGAGTTAAAACAGTGTCCACAGTCTGCTCACTTTTCTGAGAGCCCCGCCTTGGTTTAGAGCAATGCAAACACTTTACTGGCATTGCGTTGGTGAACCAGGGCACCAGAGCCAGGGCTTTGCTTGAGAAAGAAGAGTCCTCATTGGTGCTTAGTAAAGAGTTTTTAATTGGACTTTTCTGACCCAAGTCTTCCATCCTCCCCTTATGTTTGAGAGGCACAGTTAGCATGGATTCATCTCTGAACTCCAGTAGTCTGCAGTATAGACACATCCTGTGGTCAATATGAGAGGCCATAAGCCACATATGGTTGCTTCAATGTAATCAGAGACGACTAAAGATTTATCTCTCCACCCTGGCTGACTGCTATTGTTTTGTGGTCACATTAGAAGCACAGACAACAGGACATGTCCACAACTTGGGGAACTTCTCTAGGCTGGTATTATCAGTATAGACTTGTAATATAGACACCCACCCACCTTGTAACTTGTCCTTCTGAGATCCTACCTTTAGGAACTGACAGCCACAGACCAGTGGTGCCAATGTGAAAATCACTTTCTGTCTTTAGTATACTTCAGCAATCTGACTTAAAACCACATATTAAAAAGGTAAACCTGCATGAGAAGAGAGAGAGAGAGAGAGAGAGAGAGAGAGAGAGAGAGAGAGAGAGAGAACAAGAATATATAACAACAACAAAACCCCATCATGACTGTTTCAAATGATGGGAATATGGGGCATTCCTTTAGTTTCAAGCTTCTTGTAGTGAACTGTCCAGCAGTTTTTATCTTCCCTTCACCCCTACAATATAGTCCCCAGGACATACTCAGTGCTTGAGTTCCCAGAACTAGCCATGCCTGAAGCTCAATCCAGCTGGATTTCCCTATTATATGAGCCATTTAAGCCAATTTAAATTAGGTTATAATTGCTTATGACCAAACAAATAGTAATTTGCCACTTTCACAATTTTCTATACCTTCTAAGGTGTGAATGCATTACTCCTAAAAGATGAAAATATTAGCATTCAGAACTTAATGTACCGTCAACCATGTTCTGGTATGCAAGAGCTCCTACAAAGCCGAGTATCTGAATAAGCTAGAGCTGATTTGCAAAAGTCCACAAGGACCATGGCATAGCTTGCCAAGATAACTTTGTTTATTAAATGGAAATTTGAGACAACTGTTATTGCTGAATTGTTTTTGGAGTTCTGGCAGGAAAACTCCCCCAAAAATCTGATTGGAAGGTCTTTGGTAACTCCTATGATCAGAGTTGGTTGTAAAATACAAAGTAACATCTCACTTGACCAACCAAAAACCCACATTAGCATAATTTATCATTAGAGAACATTCTCATCTGCTAATCTGGCTCGGTCCAAGGATACTAAATCACAATTTTCCATTCTAACAAATGAGCCTATTTGCAAGTCTTCTAACACACATAGGTTTGGCAAATGAAAGGAATCTACATGACTTGGCTCTAGGTACTGGCTAGGGAGCTTGCCCTGGGATGGTATTTTCGTTGGCGATGCTACTGAGATTTCGAATCACCCCATTCAAAAGATCCTTCTTCCCTCTTAGTTGGCTGGCTGGCTAGAGAGTCACGTGGTCACTTACAGCTCTGAAGCCTCTTTTTTTTGAAACCCCACTAAGCATTTCATGTACGTGTCCTCTTGCTTATAATTGTTCGTGTAACTGGTGAGAAGCTAACAGAAAATGGCCCATTGCTGGGGGCTCCTTCTGTGTTTCTGGGTTCTTTTGTGAGTGTTTTGGCAATGGGCTTGACTGGGACTTTGAACACATTAATCCTTCCCTTGAAGTCATACATTCCACAGTTCGCTTGGAGGTGGCAGGGTAATGCTGGCTGGTTGGATAAGTTGCCTGCTGACCCAAGCTCCCCAAGAGATTTGTCACTGGCTTGCCATAGCAACCAGCACCAAGGCACCAAGGGGGAAGGCTGACCCTCGGGCAGGGTCATCTAAGGGTAGGGCCATCTGCAGCTGTGCAGAAGGAAGTGATGACCTACAGGGTTGGAACGCACCATACCTGCTCCTCACGCAGCCCCTCTTCCTACTATTGTTTCTTCATGGACTTTCCCCTCTCAGTTCCAAAAGGCAGAAACTCTTCTTCACCCCTCCAAACTGGCTTCCATTCACGTCCCAGGATCCCGGCAAGGCTTGCCAGGGCTACAGTGTCTATTTCTCCTAGATGTTGTCTACTCCCAACACCATGACTATGGTTAGGACACACATCTGTCAGGTCTTTAAGCTTGCTATTTCATTTGACCCTCGGGCCTTCTGAGGCATGGGCAGGGTAGGATTATCCCCAGTGTTGAAAAAAAATATCAAGAGGTTGCTGTATTTCTTTCTTACTTTAAATATAAGAAGACATTCTTGTTTTCCATTTGACTTGGTAGTTCCAAGAGTTTCGATGAATGAACATCGCAAAGGAAATCAATGGCTGCGTTGCTCTGAAATTGTGGAATGAGTAGAATTAAGTTTATCAGGGTGCCCATCGTCACGAACAATTTTATTAACTATCTATGGTGGTTTGGTATTCCTATCCAGTTCTTTCAAGTAATATCAAAACATGTTCTTATTCTGGTTTTCACTGGGAAAAAAATAGTCATATAGTCTGAATTTGGTCGTAATTATTAATGATAACAATAGAATATTTATTATGATTTTTGTATGCTAGATGCTGCGTTCAGTGCTTCAGACAGAATATTAGGTAGCAGTATAGTCTGGATGTTCTGATAATTAACAATGGTAGTGATGTTTACTATCAAAAAAATAGTGATATTTGTATGTATGCTAGATACTGTGCTAAATAATACAGGTAGATTATATCACCTACACCTTGCAAACAATGCTGCAAAGTGCTATGTTTTGGTTTGGTTTGGTTTGGTTTGGTTTGGTTTGGTTTGGATTTGAATTTGTAACAAGGTTTCTCTATGCAGCCCTGGCTGGGACAAGAGGCATATACCACCACCCTGCACAAAGCATCCTTTACAAAGACAAACGTGACTATAACAGAAGACATGGGAGAGGGGACTGAGCATCTGGCTAAGAGCATGGAACTTGTCAGAATTCAGAGAGGAGTCAGTTTTGTGCTGGACTACAAATGGGACACTACATCCATCCCAGTTCTAAAGCTCAGGGACCATCTTAGAAGAGAACATTGTCGTCTCTGTTGCCTTCCTCTCTTAGCTTTTCTCTTTGAAAAATGAGGATACCTTAGAGGCTACTCTAAGTATCAGTGAGATCATCTTGAGCTATTAGTTAGTAGCATATTGAAAATGCTGCTAAGTGCTAGCTTACTGTATTGGGTTCTAAATTGAAATAGTGTGAAGCCTATGCAACCATAAAGAAGCTATTCCACCCCCACCAAAAGAAAATGCTTCTGGTTGCTGACCTAATCAATGCTCACTCTGTTGAAGTTTTCAGGTCTGTTTGATTTTAGAAGTAGTTGTTCATAAATAATTCTCTGTTTTTACTTCTTTTTTGGTTCATTTATTTTATGTGTATGCATGTTTTGACAGCATGCTTGAATGCGTACCACGTGTGTGTGGCTGGTGTTCAGAGAGGTCAAAAGAGTACATCAGACCCCCTAGAACTAGAGTTATAGATAGATCCAAACCATTTTGTGGGTGCTGGGATTTGCGCTTGGGCAATCTGCCAGTGTTCTAAGCCATTGATGCATCTCTCCGCCCCCACCCAAATACTTTCTTAGACACCGTAAAGGAAAACATTTATAAAAAATTCTTTGTGGATGAGACAGCAATAGCTTGCAGGATGATCGCCTGTCAATGAAGTCAACCTCGCTGCTGACTTAGAGCTCCTTCAGGTTAGTTTTTCTTCTTGATTCAAA
The DNA here is from genome assembly GCF_963924665.1 of Micromys minutus. NCBI lineage: Eukaryota > Metazoa > Chordata > Mammalia > Rodentia > Muridae > Micromys > Micromys minutus. Next base: position 12,969,351 of record NC_137954.1, on the reverse strand, counting down.
CTCTTTTCCTGTATGAGCAAAGTGATAGCCACCTCCGTAAGGCATCTGTCTCTGAAAGGACAGAGCTTTTCCACCAGCACTTCTCCATCTGTGGGTCTCGACCCCCACAGTGCTCCTGTTGGGATTCTGCAAAACCCACGCCACAGTTACCTGGCACTATAAAAGGAGCTGCTTGCCCCCTACTCACTCTCTTGCTCTCCCTTCTTGCTCTAGCTGTCTCCTCCCACCCACCCCCCTCCATGTGCTCATGGCCGGCCTCTACTCCTTTACTCCTCTTCTCTGCCCCTACTACCCTCTTCTCTCCCCGTGCCCTGAATAAACTCCATTTTATATTATACCATCATGTGGCTGGTCCCTCAGGAGAAAGAGATGCCTGAACATGGATCTGCCAGAGGTATCCCTCTTGCCCTCATACCTCACCACACCTCCACAGAACATACCCCACTCCTACTCTCTTTATCTTTTCTCCTTACAGGTTGCACATCAGATAGCTGCTTATCAGTACAATTCATAACAGTAACAAAATACAGTTATGAAGTAGCAACAAAATCATTTCATGGTTGGGGTCAGCAGGACCCGGGGAACTGCGTTAAAGAACTACAGCATTAGGAAGGTTGACAATCACTGTTTTCGAAGAAGGGACCGGTGACGTGGAAACCGATAGAGAATTTAGGACTTGAGTGTCCAATGAAGGCATGGCACCCTGCCCACCCCCACAAGTAGTTAGGGAACCCCGTGGGGCTGGAGAGGTGGTGCCAGAGTCGAAGGGAATCTTTCTGCACAGTGCACGAGGGTGTACTGGATGATTGGCATGTCCTGGGAAAGGGCTATGGGTGGGGAACAGACCCACAAAAGCACACCTTGGAGCCCAGAGAGCAGGTGCCTGGCACCTCAGATCTGCAGCCGGTGTCTGCTTCAGCTGACATTTCAAAGGCACAACGTTAGTGCTCATCTCTGCCAAGGATTGGGATAGAAGGTTTAGACAGCCTGAGCCAACGGTGTAGAAACTGCCTCTTACCCATACAATTAAGGAGAAGGATACAGAAGACCAGAGGGAAAGGCTGCTATTTCATTGTGGTCAGTTTGGGCCAGAAAGTTTGTTTTGGAACATAACTCTGGCTTACCAGACTTCTATTTTCCTGGAAAAATAAAACGGAAACCAACCTCAGCACGGATCTTATACTCTCTTTTCCCGTCTAAAATGACACAAAATTTTCTCCGCTGGTCACCGCCTGCCATGTTGCTGGTTGACCTCTGCAGGGTCAGAAATCCACAGAGGAGAGGAACATGCTGTCCTGTCTGAGAGGCGGTGAAGAAGAGTCCGAGCCGTAGGCCTACTCTCCGTTGTTTAACGAATGTCACAAAATGTCACATCATTCCTCCAAAGTGCTCCGCTGCACGCTTGGCAAAGTCTGCTAGAGTTGAGACTAGAAATGGATTGGTACTAGCGGGCCCCTCAGGACTCCTGCTTGGAATTTCATTACTGAGATTCCTCAGGTCATTTCACAGGGAAGATGTCACCCTAACACCTGCAGGCCAGTCACACTCCACAACACTCCACAGGGCCGACTCTGAGCCACCTTGTCAGCCGGAGCTGTGAGCTATACCTTCCCGGTGCTTCCAATGCCAGCAGACACATTGGAAGTGAAGGAGTGTCATTTTTCTTGAAGGAAAATTTGTCTCCCTGGGGACAGTGTTAGCAGCCTGGAAGGGTCCTCTGACTGGAACAGAAGTCCCATTAACAAAGACTCTATGGGACAGGACGGTGGGAGTTGATGGCCCCCTGAACCAAGGGCAGAGACGGGCCCTTGGTTCTTTTCAGGCTACTTAGTGATCTGTGTAGGAGTATCTACTGCTGCAAAGAAAGGCACACTGGCAGGAGCACTTTCTTAGATCATATCATCACCGAGAGACAAAATAGAAAACTATTCGACAAACTCTCATACAATTTAGGTGTAGCCTAGACCCAGAAGTCACCAAACTGAGTGCACATAAGCTCTGTCATGCCTCACATAGCCTAACTGATGGGACCTGGGCTACAGTTTTGGTATTTGTCTGCCGGACACATAATTTATTGAACATTAGCTTTTATTGATAGTGTGAGATCCATGGTTCTCATGTTAGTGGACACTTTAATAAGGTGTTCTCTGAGGATCTAAGCAAATGGAACCAGGCTCTTGTCCCAGAGGTGTTGAGTGATCCGAGTTCCCATAGCTGACCCCTGGCAGGCCTGAGCCTATATATATTTTTTTTTCTTTCAAACTAGAGAGAGTGACAGGAGCTATAGAGGCTAGATTTTTCAAGTGCATTTAATAGCCAAGAGTCTCTGTGGCTTTTATGAGCGTACATGCATCCTGCTAGAACTGGCATTTGGGCCTGAGCTGTTACTTCAAAGTTTCTTTAATCCTAAGCCTTCCCCAGTGGTCAGCGAGCAGCTTATCCCTAAAGACACTGCAACTGAAGAGGCCCCAAGGACAGTCCCTATTGAAAGGCTCTGTGCTCGCTCTGATGGTTTGTATCAGTTTAAATGCTGCGCTTAGGAAATCACACTTTATTTTCCCAAGTCTCGATGGCAAAAAACTAAAAGAAGGAAACTTCAAATGTGCTTAAAACTAAAGCCCTTTCAGCAAATACTTTTGGTAACTTAGAGAAAGTATTCAGAGAGCCCATATCATTACAGATCCTCCCAGGGACTGTGACTATGTACCAAGGGCCTGAAAGAAAAAAACAAAACAAGCCAGCTAAAGTCCAAATGGGAATGAGGAAAGACTTACAAAGCCCCACCTGTAGCAGAGAAGCTGTCTGCAAACAATGGCTGTAGGGGGATAGGCAGTTCTCTGCATGAATGTGGTCACCTATGTCCTGGATGGCTCTACCCCCATGTTTATGTGGGCAGTACTAAGTAATCTCAGTTAGGGAGGGAAAGGTAGTGGGAGGTTGGGAAAAGAACTGGAGGGGGCAGGGATGGGCAGTGGATTTATCAAAACACATTATGTGCACCTATGAAATTTCCAGACAGTTAGAATCAGATAGTTTCGAATCCCTTACAAACGGGCGAGCTGGCGCCATCACCCTCTGGTCCTCGCAGTGATGGCCCCTGCCTAGCATGTGTTTATGATGTGTTTGCTGGACAAGACTCCACACTTCAAAATGATGCCGTAAAATCCCCAGCATCATGACCTTTTATTCACAGTGCATAAGACCCCTGGCCGTTCTGCCTGTTGGCCGTCTGACCGAGACATGGGGAAAACAGCATTCTGTATTTTAGATCACTGAGCCCCGTCTGAACCCCTGAAGAGCTGACACTGAGGGCAGTTTAGGTTTTGAAAGTAGGACGACTCCAGTGTCTATGCCCTTCCATCTCCTGACTATTACACTGGAAACTCACTGTCTTCAAACAGTCACGAGTTTGCAGACATGCCTGTGAAGCTGTGTTTGGGATGATAAATATAAACAAAGGTTCCAAATAGCCTGCTGTCAGTGACAAACAGGTTAAGAAAAACTGTCCTTCATCAGAAATAAGGATTTGGGAATTACAAGTAAGAACTATGGGCTGGTATTCTATACAGAATATGTCTTCCCCTCTGGGGGCGGGGGGGCTATCAAACTTAGGATTGCTTCCCTGAGCTATTGGGCTTACTTCCTCTTCTTTCTGAAATATCTTAAAATAGAATTTGAATCAAAGACTTCCCTACATCAAGTCTCTCAAAGGATTTGGTTGGTAACGTTGGTAAGTAATGTTTTAAGCTGCCGTCTTTCATGTGCAAATGAGTTAAAGCAAACTCCGGTTTCCCAAAGCTGAGTACCCATCTGCTCATTCATTCACTTATTCATTCAGTCGTTCATTCATATAAAATACTTAGCTTGATATCTGCTGTGATAAGCTTCTTCGTAATCGCTCAATGGCGCAAAATGACAACAAGAATAAACATCAGAAGGCTCCAAGCAGAACACTCACGAACATGCAAGGCTTAGGACATAGCCACTTTTAATCAACACAGCCATCCTAATTGACACAAGGACCTGGCCTGTGTGTCACTAGCTTCCCAGACATCAGAAGATGCTTTGACTTCCAGTCACAGACAGGAAGTTGTGTTATTACTGGAGGAATAGTAAGTAGCCTTTGCCATTCTAGAGAGAAGGCAGAAAGGAAAGGAAACACTCATCAAATGTCACCTTCATGTGGCCGTTCAGTTCTGGAGGAACTCATGAAGGAACACACAGGAAGCTTTTATTTAGGGATAGATAGGAATAAAATCAGCAGGAAAAATAAACCTCTGATACCTCAGAAGCATTAGATGGTCAGTCACATTAGTCAGAGTCTGGGTTTACCATCTTCAGGAAGATAAAATCTTCTCTGTGCCCCTTCTTACCCAATCCTCACCTCTAGTGTATAGGAAACTCTGTCTTCAGAACTGGAGGGGAAGGAAGAGATGGTGCTCGAAGGGGAGGTAGAGGAGGGAAGAAATATTGGCTGTTAGGGGGAGGGAAAAGCATCCGTTTTCTTTGGGGTGTAGCCCCTGAGAAACTGACCGTGCTCCACTGGAGTCCTGGGCTCATGTCCATATTGGTTGCACTAATGTGTTATTTAAAAAAAAAAAAAAAAAGAAGGGAGAGAAAGAAGACAATGAAGTGGAGAAGAGAGGCAGTTCTTTGAAGACAAGGGGCAGTGTAGGAGAAACTGAAGGGAGGTCATGGGGGGGGCGGCTATGATGGAAATACATTGTATGGATAAAACCTTCAAATAATCAGTTAAAGTGGTATATGTATATTAAAGAGGAGAACTAGAAAGGACAGAGACAACATCAGGGGAGTTTAGTAGTGGGGTGAGAAGACATAATGCATTAGCTTCACATACAGACAACGCACCAAACTATTTATTCTCTCCTCCCCGACTTTATAAGCCACGCTTGAACCACTAACAGTGATGGAGGATGGGAAACAACCAGGTGGTTCATTCCCAGGCTCTGGCTACTGGCTGGGAGTAAGCAGATGAGCAGACAGCAGCCTCCCCGGGCTGCCATGTGGTAGGCCTGGCTCCACCAAGAACCCTTTGTTCCTCCTCTCAGTGGCCAATACAGTTGCTCTGTGTTTTATTTTCAATTAAATTTCTACTAATCCCAAACTGTAGAAACACATAGCTGCTGGCACGCCCCCTCCCTTCTGAAAACAACATGGTCTGTAGAGAGAGACCTTTCATTGTACAAGCCCCGCCTTGTGCACGCCATAAAAGACGCATATGCCACCGGTTTGCCGACAAATACTTTCAAAAAGGTGCTTAATGGGCCCCTGGACCCCAGGCTTCCAAGGGGGCCTGTGAATAGAGCCTCTTGTTAGGGTGGTTGCTATAGCAAGCCCTTGTTTTTAATTCAATTGCACAGTAAATAATACTTTATCCACAGTGGGAAACAAATGGTCACCATAAAATGCCTACCCTTCATTTGGTCAAAAAGAGGCATTTGTGCTCCGAGGGGCGGGGCAGAGCACCTGTCCTCCACTATTTAGATTTCCACCATTTTCCCACCTGGTGAGCTATTGAGGCTTAGTGACTTGTAAATACCCGTATCACCCTGAAAATCAGATTTATTAACATTAAAAAACATTTTAATGTTGTCTACATTCTGTGACACCGAAGAGCCGGGAGAAACCACTATAGCACCAAGAAATAGAAAACATGCTTTGGTAAAAGCTTCTCCATCACATGATAAACAGTTGACAGCTTTGGGAATATCCGATTGTTCTGGAAACATGGAAAAGTGGGGAGTGACCTGAAAGAAATCAGAGGGGTAATACAATGGGAGGGTACCCTTCTGGTAACTCACAGCTGGGGGGTGGTCAGGAATTATATGCTGCTGAGGACTAAAACTAAAAGGAGCATAGAGGTTAATAAAATGGGAACATAGTCTTCTCTCCAGACACAGAGAGGTGAAAATTACCTATCACCTGCTGGAGTGGATGTGCGAACAGGCCAGTGACCGAATGTGTGGCGGGGAATATTCTGTACCGGATAAGCAGTCTAGAGCAAGCTCTCCGACAGGCTTCCGGGCAGAGTAAGCGTCTTGTGGCAGCCTCATCCTCATTAGAGGACAACAGCTGTTTCTTGCTATAATTAGCTCACAGTTCAATAGTTAGCTCCAGTCTCTTACACCTGTATCGTACACAACACGGAGATTACAGAAGCACATGTTGTTTTTTTTCCTTAAATCACCTCCACTTACACACGTTGTTAAGCATCTAATAGAAAACAGCGTCCCTTTCCTAGTTCCTTCCCTCCTTGGATCGCTTTTTAAAAGCAAGTTGGGAAAATTCTGTTGTTTTTTTTTTTTTTTTTTTTTTTTTTATGGGTCCCAGTTCCCATTTCCAATCTCACCTCCATGCGCCACAGACCCCCTGAATTAAAGAGGGTCTCCAGCGCTGTCAACCAGCCCACCACGCATCAAGGCCATAAAATCGTATTTTCAGCCACCTGCGGGATGATGTTGGGAAGAGGAAACTGGATGGAGAAAGGGGTGGAGGGTCAGAGGTGATCCAGCTGGCCGCTGAAGATGGCTTCCACAGAATTCTTTGGGGGTGGGGGTTGAAGGGTGCAGAATCTTGGGTCATTTCCTGCCAGGTCTGAGCAGCATGTGGGGAGGGCCTCCATAATCACGTGGTCTCACAGTTCCATTAGTGTCAGAGCTCATTAGGAGACCAATCCACTCGGCAGCGGCAGCAGTGGGCATACAAAAGGAAGAGCCGGCCAAAAAGTCTGCAGACTGACTGTTCCATAGTTGTTAGAACAGAGGTGGGGGCGGGCAGGGAAGAGGGATTGTAAAATTCCCGGCTGGGTAATTAGAGTCAGCAGGGAGGCAGGGAAGCAATGGCAGGCCTCTTTTCTCTCCTGGTGGTTTTAAAAGATTGGCTGGGGTGAGGGGTGGAGCGTGTGGGAGGTGTGTGTGGGGACTGGTGGGCTAGGGAGTGCTTCCCCCCCTCATTCATAAGGGAAAATGGTCATCCATTTGCACCTCATTTCTGAGGGAAGCTGAGGAGATCTGGTTAGAGCACGCACAGAGAGGACAGTGAGTTAGCGCCTGACAGTCTGTTTCCGTGATAGGGATGGAGTCGTGCATTGGGCATTGGGCAAGGGAACCAAGCAAGGGTGCGGAGGTGTGAAAAGATATGGTGGTATTATTTTCTAGAACAACTACCTTGGGCTTTTCAGTGCGTCTTTCAAAAAGTCGATAAGGTCAATAAGGGTTACACAACAAATTGGCTCAGCTTGTCCGTCAAACTGTAATGGCGGGCCTGGGAAGATGACTCAGCCAGCAAAGATGGTGTTATTGTCTAGCTTTCCAAGGTGACATTCTGATCTTCAAGTTCAGGCAAAATAGACACAAAACAGCTGCCTCTGGCTGTTGACTTCTCTTTCATGGAGGTTCTGGCAAATACAAAAGCTTACCCAACCAAAAGAGAATGTAGACGTTTAGTAACTGAAGAGTAATCTATAGGCAATGAAATTCACTCATCTGAAGTGTGTGATCGATGAGTTTTGACAAGTATGTGCCTTTGAGGACCCATTCAATCCTTAAATCCCGTGTTTTTGTTTTTTGATTTTTTTAAAAAAATAAAGCCTGCCATGGCAAGTGAGTGGTTCATACTTGTCACCCCAGTGCAGGAGAGGGATGGGGAGGAGGATTTCTGGGACTCGCTGGCCAGCCAGCCTGCCTAGCCTACTTGGCAAATTGCAGGCCAGAGAAAGACCCTGTCCCCTCCCTCTGTCCAAAAGTGTAGCTAACACTCGATGAGCAACATCTGACATTGTTCTCTGATTTCCACCATGTGTACCCCACACACATGCGCATATGTAAACACATGAATATACACATGTGCACCACACACGCACACATGAGCACAAAGGCATGCTGCTGCCCTGCTTGGCTGAACTTGACGTTAATATGGCTGTCATATTCTTTGGGCTTCATATAAGAACAAGACTGAGACCCAGAAGCAACATTTTGGAATATAAGGGATGCACCATGGAGAAGCCATGGTGGCTGCTCTGTGATGTCGTGCTGGCTTGTTTTCTTCTATCATCCTAAAAAAAAAAATGGACTGATCCAAGAAATCATTTTGAGCATCACTTTCATGAAAACCTGAAACCAAACTCACTGTGCTGTTGTCTGCATCTGGCTCCCTATTTCCTCTGTTTAAGGTCTTGACCTTAACTTTGCTATTATGCATTTTGGGATTTCTGGAGCCCAGCGTAACCCCGAGGGAAAACAAAGAAACAAATAAGGTTAAAAACACATTTTTCTGACCTAACCCTACATCTCAAGGTCATTACTGAAGCACGTCATATTGGAAATCTGCAAGGTCTTAAGGCCAAGCTCACGGGAAAATCAGAAAACCTAGAAGCTGTGAAGGACACAGATCTGCTGAATATATTAAGCTTGCCTGTGTGTGTGTGTGTGTGTGTGTGTGTGTGTGTGTGTGTGTGTGTGTGTGTGTGTTTAGTCCCCTAAGGTAAATTTATACCGTCCATACAGATGTACTCTTTTCTGTTTATTATTCCCAATTGGGCAATGGAGGTTAATGTCGTGCAAAGGAGGGGAAAAAAAGAAAAAATCAAGAGTTTGACAGCACTTCCTCAATTTTATTTTAAAGCAACACAAAGAAAATGAAAGCTTATTGTTTAGGGCCAGCATTTCTCCCTCCCCAATTCCACCCAGACTGGATCATCTTAAATCTGATTTGGGATTTGAGTGTTATTTGGATTAGCTCATTAGTGGAGGACCATTCTGACAAGCCACTAATCTGAGGCACTGGTGCACAGCGCCATGACAGTATTATGCTGAAAATGAGAAATCTAATGAGATTAGACAGGTCCTTGTGCAAATGGTCTGACGGTACTTTGTATGGCGGTCCATGAGCTTGGGAATGCAGGACGTGGGCAGATTGAGGCGTCAGACTACCTTGATCTATGACAGGGCAGCTCTAAAGCCCACAGGTAAAAATCTATTGAAAACCAGCAGTAATTTCTGAGCAAGGTCTGGGGAACCTCAGAGGATGGCCCAGATTAAAAAGTGATAAATATACAAGGTTGAGGATAGAGGTATTAGCTATCAGAGTTTTCTGGTGAGATTCTGATAGGTCCTGGTGTCTGTGGAGCACAGACAGGCACAGACAGAAGCAGCCACAGGACCAGAATGAAGGCTGGAACCAGCCGCTGAGTGTACTCTAAGGTTGCTTGCTGAATACCAGCAAGGAAACCCCATCGCTGTCTTCCCTGCTGTTACAGTGATTTTCTCTCCTTCCTTCACTTGCAATTTTAGTCATTTTTAAGCTAAACAGAACATGCTGGCTCCCTTTTGCTTAGAAGGGGCCTGTTGCTGAGATCAGAAAATGCTAGACTCCAATAATGCATGATTTATAACGTCCAGATGTGGCTAAGGGGCAGCAGACAGAACACAGTGGATGGGGACTTGATGCCTCCCCCCCATCTCTTTCCCTCCTTGTTCCCTCAAAGAGGAAAACAAAAGTTTCCATGGCATTTTCTTGCCTATAAGTGGAAAATCAAGCTATTACCAGAGGCCTGGAGTTGGCCCCCTGGGATATAGTTTTTTTCGTATTGTGCTACTCTGCCACCTAATGGTGACTTTTAGTATTGCTGTGAAAGGCCTGCCTGTTAGATGTTTCTAACTTAAAAATTCTTCCTTGAGGCAAAAGGAAAAGTAAATGTCAGTCTTTCTATCAAAGGTCTTTATAATAAACAGGTATGAAGCATAGGAAAATATACCTTTCTTTCATGTTAATAACATATCAAACCAATAACACGAGTTTTTGTTTTTTTGTTTTTTTTTTCCTACCAGGCAGTGAATGGTTGTTCAATGAATGGTTGTTTAGATATAAAAGTCTAGTTATATTTAGTTTAGATATAAAAAAAATATTTGCTATTAAATTGTGTATAAATGAATTCAAGACAGAACTGGGTTCTATTCGGTTATTGCACGTTACCAAGAGTGTCCAGAGACTTGGAGGAGACAGTCTCTCTGAAGCTAGGGGATGAGACATTTTAGCACTGCCTCTGTCGGAGGAATCTTCACCAGGAGTAGAAGAGGACCCAGGCCCATATTAAATAAACACCAAGCATTACAGTCCTAAGATGAGGCAAGGAAAACATGAACAGCTTTCTGCTGCCACAGAATCTTAAGGAATTTCTAAAGCAGATGGAAGGATTGTGGAGAGCAGATGGAGAAAGGAAAACTGGTACCTAAGAAGTGCGCTGTCCCAAACACTTGTAACCTTCATGGGCAGAACACAAGAGGCTAGTTCAAAATGGTCTCCCAGGTACAAAATCTAAAATCCTGAATTCTCAGAATCTCTGGGAGATGACTGAGAATGGGGTGCACTGATATAGTATATTGTCTAAGTGAGCAAGGAGAGAGAGAGTAGGGGAGGAAGGGATGGGGGGAGGGAGGGAGAGAGAAGGAACAGTTCGCCCAATAATCAGTTCTGTGAGTAGCAAAATATAAGAGGTTTGCAAACCCCTTCTACAGAATCGCTTATAATTTTTATTCTTTTATTTTGCCTTTTCTTCTCAAGATTCCTGAAAAGCCTTTGCCACTCAGCAGTGACCAAGCAGATATCTATTGTTTCAGTTAAACACACACCCAAAGAGGTGATACTGATTAATCAAAGTAGAAGCTGAAGACACGAGTTGGAAACAAAAAAACAAAAAAAACAAAAAACAAAACAAAAAACAAAAAAGCAATGCCCATTGGCCATCAGGAACTCTGTTGCCAGGGAGATGGTTACCAGGCATAGGTGCCTCCAGAGCAGCTGCATTTACGGAGGGGTGGCCCTGGCAGCTTATTGGTACCCTTTGGACTAATGTCATGAGTGAAGGCTTCTCAAATATTTAATTTTTCCCGTGTGGGTTGGCAAGAAGGGAAGTGCTATGTGACCGTTTTTCAAAGGCAAGATTAAGGAAGGGAAAGGAAAGGCCTCAGGGAACCAGAGAATGTGATCGAATATGCTGAAGACGGAATGTGCAGAAGGGGAGACTTGGTTGGTGGCAGAAATCCAGAGATATAGTACAGCCCATTAAACCTGAACTAAGGTCTGAGTTGGTTGCAGGGCAGGCACTAGGTACAGGGAAGTCACTGTGGTGACTCTCCTGAACCAAGTTTTCTAGAGGGATGCCAATGTAGCAGCTTCTCTGTGAGCATCTCCATCATCATCCACTTCCGTGCTAACCATGTAAGGCCTTCTGTCATGATACCTGACTTCAAAATAACAAGTGGCACTGCAAAAGCTAATGTCTTCCTTTTCTTTTTCTTTTTGTCAGAAATAGGGCCAGGGTGTGTGTGTGAGCTTATGTCAAACTCCTTTCTACTTCCAACTTTGCTCTTCCAGGGTCTCTCATAGAAGTCACTAGAAATCCTTCCTCCACGTGTAGCTAACATTTCACAGTACTAGCTCCGTCTGAGAAAATATTTTTGGATGAAATGTTTGTGCACAGGTGTAACTGCAGACTCAGGTCTGCCTTTGGTGATGCTGAGAGTATCCAGGAGATAAAGAAGTAGATGCAAATAATAATAATAATAATAATGATAATAATAGAAAAACATTTTTTTTTTTTTTTTTTTTTTTTTTTTAGGCTGAGGAGGATAGGTATCGAAGACCAGACTCATAAAAACTAGAACACCAGACAATCTGGATGGATTTCAGGTCATCTAAGACGGGAAACCTATTGGTCTGACATTGGAAAAAATGCAAGGATAAGAAGGATAAAAGATGACTGAGTTGGTTGGAATCAAGCAGTGTCTGGCTCTGAGTGTTGTTGGAGGGGTCACACCAGGGACCGTGTGATGGAAGCAGGGATGTGGACTGAGACGTGTTTCTGAGAATGACTCCCTGTTGTGCATGTGCGAACCTGCACATTAGGACATTAGGGAGCTCGGGGTTCAGTATAGAAGGAAGCAGACTAGAAGGTGATAGGTCTGAGAGAAGAAAGCATTTGCTGATAAAGCTAGATTTCCCAGCACTTTGTCAGGGGCCAATTAGGCTTAATATATAGTACATAATTTATATGGAATTTCCCATCTTTAACTAAGAAAGAAAAAACAGAATTATAACATAGTTGAATTTTTGTTATTAATTCATGAGGGAAAAAAAAAATCCCGTGGAGGCATGTTGAAGCAAATCCAGTGAGCATCTAGGGCTCTTTACCCTCCGTCAAAAGACAGAGGTGGGCGGGGTGGGAGTGGAGCCCTCCAGGACAGGGTGTGATGGGTTTTGCATGTGTTTTCAGGCTGCAGCTGTGGCTGGCTGATGTGAGAGCTTTAGGCCACATGGCCCCATTAGGAAAAGGTGAGGCTGTGAATTACTTTTACAGCCTGGAGTGACATGCCCCAATCTTCCAGTGGGTTGTTTACATCTGGATTGAGTGTGAGGACCTATGAGTCACCCAAACATGTCTATTTCTTTATCATTGAGGATTGGTAAAGGGTGTGTGTGTGTGTGTGTGTGTGTCTGTGTGTGTGTGTGAGTGTGTGTGTGTGAATATGTGAGTGTATGTGACTGTGTATGTGTGTGAGTGAGTATGTGTGTGTGTGAGTGAATATGTGAGTGTGTGTGTGTGTGTGTGTGTGTTATGCAGAAGGTTGTGTCATGTGAAACAGGGCTAAAGAAAGGGTAGACTGATAAACGTTTCGAGGCCTCAGTGAGCAGAATCACTGCTAGGGTGAATAGGGCGAATTCCTTCTCAGTGGCTCTTCCACACAGGAGGACTGAGAAAGGACATGTGCTTTGTCTCTGGTATAAATGCTTGCCAGCCATTATAAACCCTAGGTGAGACCTGCAGGCAAGTGTAAACACGCTAATAGGAGAAAAGACTTCCTTGTTCAAAATGTGTCCATTTGTCTGTTGGGAGTGGGGTACTGTCAGTAAACAATAAATCACTTTTGTACTTTGATCCACATCACACCAAACTTGAACAGGTATTTACTGACCACCACCGTGCCTCACCAGCAATTACCCAGTGATGTCTGGCTTCATAAAACCTCAACCTGAGGAGAAAAGGTAACAGACAGCTTTGCCTGCTCTGTTTAGGTATCTTAGGAAGGAAAAAGAAGAAAAACCCAGCACATTACTCTGTCTTCAGTCCTATTTAAATAAAAACATTCACTTGCCTCCAACAAGTAGAACACATTTTCCCAGCTGATTGATGCTTTTCCATTTATTTTATAATGTATTTTTTCCCTCAGCAAGGGATTGTTCTCCAGAATGCTAGAAAGGAAATATTTGCCAAATCGTGTGCTGTGATTGGCTGGTGGGGCCTAATCAGATGGTATAGACAGTCAGGTGGGAAGATGGAAATGGGGTGGGGGACAGCAGTGATTTGTCACTGTTCTCAGCTGTGGATAAAGATGGGATTTGCAATGCCAGCCTTCCTGTCACATCTCTCAGATGGAGTACCCCCCCTCCTGTTCTCTCTTTCTGTATGTGTTTGTCTCTCTGTGTGTCTCTGTCTTTCTCTGCTTCTCTGTCTCTCTCTCTCTGGGTCTCTCTCTGTCTCTCTCTGTCTCTCTCTCTGTCTCTCTCTCTCTCTCTCTCTCTCTCTCACACACACACACACACACACACACACACCTACCTCTTCAGATCTATCACTGACAGAACAGTTATTAAACAAAATCTCAGCCCAGGGAATTAATAATCTCAAAGATTCATTTCTTTATCAAATCCTATGGCCTGAAGGGACAGTATTTTGTGCTTGCAGAGAACCAAAGTACATTAATCACCCAAGGGGGAAGGAGGGGTTTCTGCTTTTTAATATTTGTCAAAAGAAGAGAAGAAGGAGGAAGAGATAGAGAGAGAAGAGAGGGAGAAAGATTGGGCTTGATCTCAGAAAGTGTTTGCAAGCACACAGAGGTCAGACCTGTACTGAAGAGTTCCTCATGGCAGAGGATTGAAGGAGGGGTGGAAGCAGGAGCTGGGATGGCCAGGGACAGATTGAAAAGGAGGGACTGAAGTGTTTTCAGTATATCTCCACATCTGAGAGTCCAGGGACTCTGCCTTTGTAATCAGCCAGAGAAAGATCAAGGAAGATCAAGGAGGACAGAAGCCACAGCTGTGGGCTCTGGGCTGCTTCACCACTTCACCGTGAAGACCACTTTTAAAGCACAGCCCTGTGCTGCACCCACTTGGGCCCTAGCTGTCATGCCCCAGCATGCAGTCATACACAAAAGATATGAGGTTGGGGCAGGAAATAACCTCTCTCCATTGCTCTTGACCTTATTCACTGGGACACTTGTAACTTGTCACTCTTGTGAGCCAGGAGGAGACAGAAGTCAAGAGGCTCGTGAGAAAACTAAAAGCAACTCATCTTGGTGAGGCAGCATGGTCATTAGCATTGCAGACTTAAACTGTCAGCTTGCACATCACAGTGATCATCAGCGCAGACAAAGGGTATCTTCGTCTAGTGTCTGCATTCCCTGTTCTGAAATTCTGATTATTGTGTGAAGGAGAATGCCCCCTCCTTGAGTTTTCTTCAAAGTAGCCAGGTTGCGATGACAAATCATAGCTGTTTGTCCATTTCCATTCCTGTTACTATCACAATTCCTTTCCTGTCTTTCATTCCCATCCTGTCTCTGTGACCATCTCTCAGACAGGTAGCCTTCACCAAGTGCTTATACTGAGCTTCATGAAAAAGCATCTTCAGACAGCAAATGTGGAACACACACAAGGATACACATACGTGTGATGGAATTCCTCATCAGAGCCCTGTTTCACACCCAAGACCCAACCTGACAGTATTGCTTCTTATCTAGTCACTTCTGGACAGGAAGAAGTCAGCCTTGAGGGTAGGACATAAACTCACCAACAGCCAAGGTCATTTGATAGTCAGCTATGGTTGTCTCCAGTATCATGGAAGGTAAGCCAATCTGGGAATGTTTGTTAAACTCTAGGGTTTGAGTTGCTTCTGGAGATTAAACTTATTTATTCAATTGCAAATTCATCAATATATTGAAAATGATGTCTAACTCATCTTTATTTCAGCCTTCAAATCTTTCTTTCATTTTATGACATGTATATAATTGGAAAATAAAAAAAAAAAAATATGTGTATGGAAGTGAATCCTCAATCATTTTACTCCTAGGGTGTTGGATAGAGAGCTGTTAGAGGCCACCGTAGCAATGACTAAGAATGTTGGTTTCTGTTTGAGGTCCTGTTTGCTTTTCTGTTGTGATAATAAACATGACCAAAAATACACTGGGGAGGAACAGAAAAGATTTATTTCATCTTATAGCTTTCAGTCTAACATAAAGGTAAGTCAGGGCAGAAATTCAAGGCAGGAACCTGGAGGCAGGAACTGATTCAGAAGCCATGATGGGGTGCTGCTTACTGGCTTTTTCCCTGTGGCTTGCTCAGCCTGCTTTCTTATAGCACCCAGAACAACTTTCCCATGTGGCACCAGTGGGCTGGATCATCCTCTATCAGTTATCGATCAAGGAAATGCCCCAATGTCTCCTCAACAGACAAACAAATGGAGACATTTCTCAGACTATGTTACTCTTTCCATTTGACTCCAGCTTGTGTCCAGCTGACAGAAATCTAACCAGAACAACTGGCTTGCTATTGCATAAAGCTTGGCCTTATTGTGTTCAGACTAGATGTTTTCAGCAACACACTTGATCCTGTTACATCTCTGTGAGCTCACCTTCTAAATAGGGCAGGATATTTTGAATATTAATGAGGTAAGATCTAGAACACAGAAATAAATGTGGCTAGGGTGGAAAGCAGTTGATAAAGGTGGATGTTGACAACTGATCCTGTATTTCGGTCAGCTTAGATTCCAAACCACTTACTAAATGTTGTTTTGGTTGTAAGGGTTTGGAAGTTGACTCTTTTGACCTTTCTAGGCAATGATTTCTTGGAAAGCAGTGTGAGAATTCAAATATTTATTCATTATTTCTCTGTCTTGTTTTGCTGATGTGATCCTTCACCCTGGGAAACAGCAGCAGCGATGGCAGGTCACCTTGATTCTGCCTTCCACAGAGATGCTTCTGCTGTGTCCCTAAATAGAAGACTTGTTGAGGCTCTAAACATTACTCCTATAACTTCTATTCTTAGATTGCCTAAAAGGTTTTATTTGATACAGTAAGGGAAAATATCAGTATTCAATGATTGAAAAAGCTGACTCCATTGCTAGATGAAGAAGGAGTATGCTGATAGTCATGGGCTGTCTGAACAAAGATCCCTGTTGATCATAGGTAGAAATTAGTTAGTCGTTGATGCTTTTTGATTAGGCTGGTTACAAAGGCAGTAGTTGGTTGACATAAAACTTAACTGTGTTTTGGGAGATGGCAAGTCTTGTTGATTGGATAGGGACTGCCCCTGGGATAACTCAATGATGGATTCGTTGACCCTCGGAAGTATGGACTATCACTGTTTGCTTATCACGCAACATACATCAATAAAGTCAGTGGCCATGGATCAATTAGATTTTAGTGATTTACCATTGACTGGCCAAACAGCAGCTATGATGTGGTCTCTGGAAAACAAAAAACCAAAACAAGTAGGTATCATGGGAAACAGTTGCCATGCTACACAGTAATAAGATGACATACACAGAGAAATGCCTGATGCCAGGAACTGGGTTAAAGGCTATAAAAATCCATTGAAACCACCACCAACAACAAGGATATGATAAAATCAGAACAGGGTTGTTCTGGCTGGCCTAGAAAATTACTATTTTTATGATGTACAATCAATATTAATTGAACATAGCAGGAACAAAAAGTGTATACTATTTATACATCTCACTAGATGAGCAAATTTGGGGAGTTTTTAGACAGCAGCAGACTCTTAGACAGTTTTTCAAGATAAGATTTTGGTCAAGGCAAATCATTAAATAAATAAAAAGGTAGGGTTCAAATTCTAGATGCTGGGATCCTAGTCAGACGGCCCATGCTTGTGATCATAAGATACATGCTTGGTTAGGTTCTTCTGTTACCTAATAAAGCTACAACATGATCGTGAAAATACAGAAATAGTTTATGAGAGCTTAGGTAAAGGATAAGCCATACCAGAAGGAAATGTAATATAAGACAGATTTTTTTTCTCCTAAGCATCAAAACTAGACTTCCTGAGGCAAAGATGGGCTCCTTGGCAGCCACAGGTGGTTCTCCTTGCAAGTGCAGAAAGCAAAGCATGCAGATGACGTAGAAGAAAACCTGCCAATCAGGAACTACTTATTTGTGCAAAGAAAGAATTAAGGGACAGTTAAGGATAATGAGTTGCTCACTGGCTAGAAACGTGTCATGACCAGAGATAAAGGAGCGAGGAAAGGCACCGTGGAATATCGGCCAAGGAAAAGTAGAACTAGATAAGAGGAATGGACTGCATCTGTGCTCTAAGTGACAGAAGGGAGCAGTTATTCCAGGGAACAAATGTAAAGTTCAGAGGAAGAGAAGAGTACATGGCTCTCTGTTCTCAAAGCCGACCTTCTGTCTAGACTTCCCCCGGCAGACTCCATTGGCAAGATGGCCCAGGTGGTAGAGTCCACAGGAGGGTCAGTGCAGGGAAGATGAAGAATACTGGGAAATGAATAAGGTTGGTTGTGAAAGAAAAGAACAGCCCCATCCCCCAAGTCAGGAAAGAGAGACTAGCAACACATCAATATTTCTGAGGTTCTTTGGGGATTTGTGCACACGGTGAAATTCCTAGAGATGAAAGAGATGCTTCTAGTTTGGTGTGTACATTTATATAGGGCTTTGGGCAAAAAACCCTCTTCTTTGACATAGAAAATGGCAGGGAGTCAGAGCTGTAATGGGGTCTCCACCGTTTCTCTTTGTTGTTGTCAATGTGTCAAGCTATGATGCTCAGAAGAGGCAGGGGAGTGAGTGAGCTAGTGTGTTCTGTGTTGTTGGTGCAATACCACGACAGAGACGCACTGCTCTAGTGAATCCAATGGAACCTCATTAAGAGACATAGCAAGTGTGGGAGTTTGCCCTGTATGCATAACCAGCTGGAGTCTCCCCTCAGTCCAGAGGCAGGGTTTTGTGTGTTAATGGCGTGTGACGCACAGAAGGATCCATGAAGGGAGCAAATCTCTCTCTAAAGTGAACATTTTATAGAAATCCCATTTTCTCTGGGGCTCAAAGCCAGACTGACTTAGTGGATTAAGCTCTGAGGTTTCGGTACAGGGATGGATTTCAGGACAACACCAGCCTACAGATTTGAGTGGGGGTGGGGGGTGAAGGGAGACCCACAATGAAATTCGCTGGTGACTTCTGGATTATTTCCTCTGCCCAAGGCTGTGTCACAGAATGTGTTGAGTTAACTTGGGAGATGGTGAAACAGAGAGCGGGGACACTGTGCTATTGGAAGAAGCTAACATCTACTGCCATATCCGTTGGATTTTTAACCCGGGGCACTTGCCTGGTGCCAACTCAGAGGAGAACAGTCTTATTTGGTTCATGCCAGTAGAATGCATTTTTTGTCAGTTTCAGACGAACTTTTATAATTACTTTTGTCACCTTGGGATAATGTTTTCCTCCAAGTCACTTCACACGAGTCAAGAAGCAGGTGCCTCTTGCCTTAGATTCCTCTGGCTTCAAGCACCCACAGCCCCCAGCACATCCAGCTGCTGTGGTCCATATGCACATGCATTTGCACCCAGAGTGAGAGATGGGTAATGCCCAGGGTCCCTTGCAATCATCGAGATTCACGTGAAGACTGCAGAACAGGCCTGGCATAATTAAAGTGGCATCCTGTCACAGATAAACACATGCCCTCTGTTCCTCTCTCCCACTTCTCAGCCAAGAAGCTGCTTCTGTGTCTTTCTCTTTGTAGGAGGCTGAACTTTAAAAAAAAATCTTTTAAAATTTTAAAATGTAAAGTTTTAAAATTTAAAGTTTTAAAAATGTATTTTTATTTATATGAGTACACTGTAGCTGTCTTCAGACACACCAGAAAAGGGCATCAGAATCCATGTTGTAAGTCACCAACTGACTACTGGTAATGGAACTTGGGACCACCGGAAGAACAGTCAGTGCTTTTAACCACTGAGCCATCTCTCCAACTCCCATGACCTTATTCTTAATTCAAAAGAGTAGTTGAGCTGTCTCTAACAACGCTTTAATTTTCTGTTAAGACTCTAAAATATGCCTAACCTCATAGCAAACATTGACATTAAAGGAAAGTATCCAGCCTTGTTTTATTCTGAGGCAGTTAGAAACAGCACCAGAATCTTGGGGGCTTTTAAAACTGAAACCATGTAAACACGTTCACCATTAAGACACTGGGCTTTCTTCTATCCCTCCTCATTTGGAGCACAGCAGCTCTATGGATAAGACTAAGATAGTAGCTCACTGGTGGAAACATTGAATGCTTTCTGTTTTCCAGGCTGCACTTCACCTGATATGAGATGCTTCACATTCGACTATTCACATTCAGCAGTAGCTGGCACGGCTGAGAATTGTTGGAGGTTCTTTCAGTACTTTGAAAAGGAAAATTGATTTTCCTGTAAGGTGTGCATTGTTATCTTTTGTTGTTGCTGTTTTGTGGGATTTTTTTTGTTGTTGTTTGTTTATTTGTTTTGGTTGGTTGGTTCCTTTGGGTTTTATTCTCTTAACCACTTTATTAATGCTTTGAGAATTTCATGCAGTGTGTTTTGATTATATCTCCCTTGAAACTTCTTGAACCTACCTTCTCTACCCTCAAGTACCTAGCAAATTTGGGTTTTCTTTCCTCCTCCTATCCCAGCCATTGAGCCAAGTTTGTGTTGCTCAACTCCTCTTGGAAATGGGACCTTGACCTGAAGTGTGGTGATCCTACCAGGGGTCATGTCACTCAAGAAAACTAACTTCCTCTTTCCCAGTAGCTATCAAATGGCAACAGCCTCTCATCTAATGGGAGAATTTCACGCCACCCACCATAGGCTGGGGTTTTGTCTGGCCCAGCTTCCTGTACATAGTGGATCTCTATCCTTTGCTATGATTAGTGGATCTCTATCTGGTTGCTCTGATTAGTCCCACAGTGATATGCTTCTTTACTCCATTGATGAAAGCTGATTGAGTGTTGGGCTGAGTTGATATAGGACAACCAACAGGAAAGCTTTTACATTAGTCTTAAGAAGAGATAGCAGCAGTTTAGGCCCAGAGAGGAACAGGGGAAGAACAGCAAAGAGGGGATGCATCTAAGAGACATGTTGGCAGCAGAACTGACAAGCTCTGCGCCAGGTTCTGAGCTTGGCCCTCAGGCTATAGTGATTAATAATACAAATAAGATTCTCACTTTCTCTCTCATTGGGGTTAGATTGTAATAAAAGAAAGCAGTAGACAGTGACACATATTTTAAAACACAGATTTTGTTCTGATCTTAAAAACAGAAATAATAACATAGCTGAGAAAATTGGAGGAAGAGGTTGGGTACATAATTGGGTGGTCTTCTCTTGGATTGTGAGGGTGAGATTTGGAGGTTGGGAAGGAACTAGGCAGGCAGGGAGCTGGTAAGTACATTCTGGGCAGATGGAAGAGTTTTATGATGGTCTCAAGGCAAATATCTCTCAGGATCTGCCAGGCAGCCTGAGGCTGCCGATAGAGAGGGGGAAGAGTTTCCACAATCATGTTCAGCTGGATATGGTGCTAGAATTTATCCCAAATAAAACATGGAGACAGAAAAAAAATACCTTGGTATAGGTCATAAGATGAGATATGGTTTTTATTTCAAATGGTTACTCTGACCAGTCTGTTAAGAAGGCCCTAGAGATAGGCTCCCATTGAGTCATATGAGACAAATGTGAAGCTTTTGTAAGTAGTTGAAGTCATAGAGCAGTGGTTTTTAACTTTCCTAATGATGTGAACCTTTAATACTGTTGCTTGTATTGTGGTGACTCCCAAACATAAAATTACTTTGCAGCTACTTTATAGCTGTAATTTTGCTACTGTTATAAATTGTTATGTAGATATCTGATATGTGACCTCCAAAGGGATCATGACCCACAGGTTGAGAACAAGAGTCATAGAGGATGATGGCTTACATAGAGGTGAGAGTAATGATAAGAAAAGTAGGCTGTATTCATTCATGATATAGTCATGACATATATTCAAAATTTGACTTTCATTGGATGTGGGCTAGACAGGTCTTACTTGCTTTTCTATTGTTGTGAAGAGACACCATGACCAGGGCAACTTTAAAAAAAAAGCATTTAATTGGAATCTTAAAGTTCCAGAGGTGAGTTTATAACCATCACGGTGAGGAATTCATGGTGGGGAACAGAGTAGCATCATGCTGAATCAGTAGCAGAGAGCTCACACCACATCCATAAACACAAGGCAGAGAGAGAGAGAGAGAGAGAGAGAGAGGGAGGGGGGAGAGGAGGGGAAAGGAGAGGGAGGGAGGGAGGGAGAGAGAGAGACAGAGACAGAGACAGAGACAGAGAACTAATTGGAAATGGTGTAGACTTTTGAAAAACACAAAGCCTGCTCCCGGTGACATACCTCCTCCAGCAAAACCACACTTCCTAATCCTTCCCAAACAGTTTCATATATGAGCATGTGAGGGGAATTTTCATTCAAACCGCCACCAGGAAAAATCAAAATGTTTCTGTTGTCAATAATTGCATAGACAACAAGAAGACTTGGTGAAATGAAGAGGGAGGGGAGGCAGATCACAAGTTATAACTCTTCCATTTTGCTTGATCTGTCTTCTAACATCACATTACACATGAAGTGTTGAGGCATGCGTAACAGCTCTAGACTAGAGAGGAAAGATGTGTACATATTCCTAACCCGCCCCTGAATCTCAACTTGTTCACCATGCTTCAGTGCTTTCCTAAGTGCTGCTTTGGACTCCAACAAGCAAACCATGCTTCAAATTGTATTTGCATTCATGCGTGAGGCTGGGGGTTCTCAGCTTCAGCACTACTTACAAAGTACCAAATCCAAAGGAAGGGGTATCAATCCTTAGAGGTCAATATCAATGTTGGAAGTAATGATGGCCCTTGGGTGGCAAAGCCTTTGGTCTCCAAGGCAATAGTAGCCATCGATGCACTGCTAACGTGCCTGAAGAGTCTCTGAAATACAGAACTAGAAAGTTTGCTACACATTATTGTTTGTTAAGACTGCCACTACTATTGAAGGAGACTGTTTAGACATAGTTATCATATAATTAATTTTATTTGTTGAATTGCATAAAACACTGCTTATAAGGTTTTTCAACTACAGAGCATGTTTACATATACCCTTCTGTCCCGAGACTAACATTTTGCAAAGGCACTTTGAGAAGTGTAAAGTATGCAAATGCAAGGCTATTAATGCTGACCGGTCAACTAATTAAATAGTGGGGTAAAAAATCTTTTCTCCTGTGGTAGGCACTGTTTAAAATTCTGGGAGCCCTTTAGACTTTGAATCCTTACACTTTGACAGCACAGGGTTGTCCTGTAGACAGCCTGCATTATGTATGTCTGTTTTGGTGCTAACTTCATCGCAACTTCTGCTAAAGAGTCAATCTTACATAGGTGATAAGCAAAACCATGACTGGTTTCTGATTGGTTCAGAAGAAGTACTGACTCCAAGTCATCAACTAATCTATGGGTTGGCCAGCAACTTGAGATGCCTGTGCCAAGGCAAGTTGAACATCTATATAGCTATTGATTTTTTTTCCTTGGGATTTTCGGATCAGAAGTGTCTAAGGACATAAGAAAGTCCTTAGCAGATGGAACTGTAATGATGCATAGACGTATGCCAAAATGTCAAGTTGGGACCACTAGAAGCTCAAACTATGGAATAGTGGAGAGAGTGAATAAAAGCAGTAAGGTAAGGAATACCTTCTACCACCACATTTTGAAATGACCCCATTAAACCCTCGTTTCTCAGTAGCCTGCTAATTGCCACCTCCAATAAGATCTGTACTCGTCATCCTCACCTTTGCAGAAGCGGATGGCCTTGTGTTTTCTTTTGGAACTCTCTTCCCTTAATCCTCAGCTCTTCTCCCAATCCTATGTTCCCCACTCTTTCTGTCTACTTTTGTTTCTTTGGAAAATCTCTTCCATTTCCAAACAAATCAGTATATGAAGATGGTGCAAGATTTATTCTAAGGATGAATTAAGATTCATGTCTTCCATTTTGTATTGGTTGTCAAAATCCTCACCTACTGGGATCTCCCAGAACCACCTCTGATGTTTTCATTACCACCCTCACCTTGATTTTCTGATCATGAACTTTATTTTCTAGTAGCACAGGCTTGAACTCATGACAATGACATCTGGATTATCTTCTGCCCTGCTGTCCTGCTGTCTTCTCCTCTTTCCATTCCCACTGATGGACACCCTGCTCCTCTTACATGCTATATTTTAGTCTTCATAATATATCTTAGATGTGCTATTGCTTTATAAATTGGATCTATTGTAGATGGGACTGGGCTCCACAACTCTAAATCTTGATTGGTTCTGTTTTTCTGTAATGGTCTCTATTTCAAAGAGAAGATTCCTTAAAGAAGGACAAGGACTACACTTATTTGTGGGTATAAGGACAAGTGTTTATAGATTGTTGTTAGATATTATGCTGGTTTAGTAAATTAGTGATTGTGGATTCTCCTTCAATAACCATGATTTCACTAGTGCTGATTAGTTAGTGAAGTTACCATTACCAGTCATGGAATTGTTCTTGTTGACAGGGTCTTAAGTTCAATAAAAGAGTTGTTGGTTACTGCCAAGATAATTGTACCACTTCTACATCTGTAAGGCTATTGTGACACTATTGTATCTGTGAGACTATTGTGCCATGCTAGCCATTGGTGTGGTTCATAGACATTGTAGCTGGGTGAAACTTTTGGTTGTCTCTTTCCTGTGGAAGCTTGCATGGTGCCTTCTGGTACCACGAAGGCTGGTGTTCAGGGAGAGAGCATTCAGGTCAGTTCCAGCTCAGGGACCTCTGGTCCCTAATACATCTATGTAACATGCCCACACCTAAGGCTCAGAGAACATTGCAGAAGAGGGGGCATAAAGACCGAAAGAGTCAGAGAGAGCCAGCTGTGAAATCTTGTCTCCTAGTAACAGCAAAAGTTATGCCCATAAAAACTCACCAACATGGCACCCAAATACGAACTGAACAAAGAGGACACCAACTGACATGCCCAACTACAGAGAGGCTAGATCTTGAGACCGCAGCTCTACACAGAGATCAGCAGGCAACTGAGCAGAACTGGGAGCAGGAGAGGTTGCCCTCCCCAGGGAAAAAGCACACCTATTGGATACTCAGTGCCAAATGGTCAGCCCTGAAAACATGCTTACTTGTTAACATTATATGACCCCACTGGTTATATTTGGGAATATATGTATATTCAAATACTTTATATGGATGCAATAACAATTTGATGAAAAAAAATCAATTTAAGGGAGACTGGAGGGAAGTATGTGAGAGGGTTTGGAAGGAGGAAAGGGAAGGGAAGGAAACTGTTACTGTAATTGCAATTTCAAAAAATAAACAGTCTTTTCTCACACTCACACACACACACACACACACACACACACACACACAGAGAGAGAGAGAGAGAGAGAGAGAGAGAGAGAAACTCACCCTACGTATTGTAAAAAGAACAACAGAAAAAATAACATGGATTTTAAATACGTGACAAAATGTCTTTAAATTAGGTGATGGTTATAAAGATTTCACATTACTATTTTTTTTTTTTTTAGTTTTTCTCTATGTTTTAACATGTATATAACAAAAGTAATATTCAAATTAAAATCAAGGAGAAAATCTATCTTGTTTCTTCTTTGTGTCGCATTATAAATTCCTTACAATCATGAGAATAGACATTGCTTAAGTAGCTTCATGTTTTAGTCTCTCTCTCTCTCTCTCTCTCTCTCTCTCTCTCTCTCTCATACACACACACACACACAACACACACAAACACACACAGACACACACACACACCACACACAAACACACACAGTTGTGTGCCTGGTATAAATTTATTACACATAGGAGAAACTAAGTACTTGTTGATTTTTAAGTAGAGACTTCATGAAATTCCCCTTTCAAATAATAGCACTTGCATCTAATTGCATGAAATCTTTTCCTGCAATTTCAAAGTAGAGAACTGTTTCTACTTCAGCCAAATATATACCCTTGTACTTGCCGCACTCTAGAAGCCTGATGTACTAACACCTACTTGCAATCCTCAATCCACTATTTTAAACTGTTAATGTGTGCAAGCCTATTCAAGCAGGGGAAATTGTCAATTGTAGTTTAGGAAAACTGAGCTTGTGAGGTTGTGCTATCTTGGGCATGTCATGTGGTTAAGAAATAAATAGGTTTACAGGGCAGGGAGAACATATCTTTGGCTAAAGCAGAGACATTTGGCAAGGAGAGGAAAACTCTTGAAGGGGTGGGGAAGGGGCAGGAGGCAGATGTTTTTTGCAAAGCAACTTGATCAAGACGAGGCCATTAGTATAACATGGAGACCAGCCTGACACTTACCCTTTCTTCCCAGGCCTTAATTGGGCCTGTGAGCATTCTCAAAAATGGTAAGATGTCAACACTCACGAAAACAGAACAATTTATTCTGGAAAATTCTACATCAGATACATTTTTAAATGCCACGGTTCATAGAGAGTAGAGAGAACTTACATGTTCTTGTTGGAAGGAACAATTGTACTTCCGTTTGTAATGGCTGAATATTCCCAGAATTCCCCAAAAAGAGCAGTCTTGGCCTAGATATTATTTAAAGTCATCCATAATGTAAATATTTAGTGATTCTTTTATTTCAGTAGTAAAGTTAATTTATGGAGCCTCGTCTGAGTCAGACTCCCCATGGAGGAGACATTAAACTTCCCCAGGGCTACTCCTGTTCCCATTGATTCCAAGCAAAGCCAATCTTACTCAGAGAAGCTACTTCTCACTTGATCTTGAAAGGTGACCAGGACCAGCAAAGGAGAGAAAAGCAGTGGGGGAGTGAAGAGGTATCTTCCAGGTATCTGTGGGCACTCCCCTCCTGTCTCTCAACCATGACACCTTCACATTTATCTCTTTGAGATACGTTTTTGTTTAACTGGAGAATTCTGTCATTTTCGAAAGAAAAATGAGAAAAAGCAGGGAGTTTGTGAATGTTAAAAACCACAGACCTGGTGACTTGGGTAACCTTTGCTGTCTTATTTCTGCAGCAAGCCCTCTGGAGAAGGACAGCTGGTGAATGGTGCCTCAGAAATATGACCTAGAGAGTTGACTTTTGATCTGTCTCGGGCCAACACAGTGTTTTGGGTTTTGTTGTTGTTGGTGGTGGTGGTGATGGTGGTTTTGTTTTGCTTTTGCTTTCCTCCCATTGTATATCTTCTGCCACCAGGGTATTCCGGAGCCAAGGGAAGTTTGCAGTATTTATCAGTAAGCATTTTATTCTAGACCTATGGTTTCTGCAGGCATCTGTCATTTTAAAAAAGAAGAAGAAAAAAATGTATTTACTGGAATGGCAATGTTGCATAAGTTTTATTTATGAGGCAGTTAGGAAAGGATGGGAAGAAATGTAGAGTTGGATAGTAAGCATACATCTGGAATATGAGAGTAATATATAGGAAGATGTTATGGTAAAGAATACGAACTCTATCTCATTACACACCACTTCTCAGGCTCCATAGCTAGAAATGGAAAGGGGCAAATCATTCATCTCCAGGACCCTCTGTCAGGTCCAACCAAGCTTTGATCTCTTTTCAATGATCCTATTTATCCTCTGTCCCATGCTCCAAGGCTGCCTTTCTAAATCAGATCTATACCATTTTCCTTACCTTTTATACATATTTGAATATAAGTACTTGATCAAGATTTATGTCTCTACTCTAATTCGTAGAATCGTCTAGATACAATCATCCTGGATTTTCTGGTTGAGCTCCAATTAAGTGAGAGAAAGGAAAA
The DNA here is from genome assembly GCF_963924665.1 of Micromys minutus. Classification (NCBI taxonomy): domain Eukaryota; kingdom Metazoa; phylum Chordata; class Mammalia; order Rodentia; family Muridae; genus Micromys; species Micromys minutus. The sequence continues at coordinate 12,942,454 of NC_137954.1, read as the reverse complement.
TTTGAGAACCACATAGGGGAGAGTATGAAGACAAAGGCAGAGTGTGGTCCATGGAGGAACACAAGCAAGAGATGTCCATAGCACTAGAAAGTGGAGAAGTTACAGAACAATCCTCTACTTAGCCTTTGGGAATAAAAAGTCCTTGAAAACACATGGCATTAAATTTTTGTTGTTTAATAATGGAAGGTTAAAATTATGGGTCTTTAAAAGGAATTTAGCTTGTAGTCATTTGTTGCAATCACACACACACACACACACATACACGCACACACACATTAAATATATTTTCTAACTTCCTGCATAACCATCTTTTTTAGCTGTGGATGCTCTTGATTTCTTTTCTAGGAAATCTTTTCCAAGACTGTCTTCCCCAAGTCCTCCCATTCACCTTTACCTTGGCTTTAAGCCTTATTATTCCCTTATTCCCCTGAGGTAGTGTAGATGTTCACTTCTAGACACTTCCTAGATGTGCAAAGCCATGGGTACAATCTTGAGAGAAGTCTAAGTGGAAAAGCTAGAACAGCAGACAATAATTAGAGAGAAGCAGAGGTAAAATAAAGAATAGAATCATATCAGGAATGTAGTCACTGGCTCTGGTCACCCTGATGTCACATCCGTGGCACACCGAAGGGTTGGATAGACAATAAATTCACTCTATTGCCTGTGGGTACTCAAGAGTAATATTAGTTACCAGGAAACTAGAAAAAAGTTGACCAAGAGACTTGCCAGTATTCTCCTGTCAGTGACCCTCTTCTCCTGTGTGTCCCATGGCCACTGTCTCCATTTCAAAACTGAACCTCTAGCCAGACCCAAGAGTTTTCTGTTTGCTCTTGACATTATTTCCCAATGGCATTTTCTTGTTCCTTTCAGGTCTTCAAGGCCTCTCATATTGCACTATCTTAGACTGTTATTTCTTTGTCTCTTTACCAAGAGGGTTATCTCCTTCTTAGCCCTTAAATATCAGTATCTCAGAGGTTATCCCAGGAGATCCTGTGACTTAATAATTTTGATACCATCCCCAGTAACTCATGTTTTTTTTTTTTTTCTTTTCCAGATATGAATGATAGAATTTGGTCTAAGTCTGTAATTAAAACCCTTTAAGAACATATAGAAAACCATGAGGAGGAGGTAAATTTCCCAGGGTTGAAAACTAGACAGTACCATCCAGATTCATAGGAAGCTATCCATGATTCATGTAGAATGGAATCTTTTATTCTTAGCATGTTACATAATTGCTTATGATCCCCAAGTGAGTGCTTTATTGTGTATCTTGTCCTATAGCTATCCCTGTAGCTGGACTGTAGGAATTGTTATCATACCAATTTAGCCATAGAAAATACAAAATCTTAGCTTATAAACACAATCATTTTAATCATAATTATATCACCATGGCCAAGAAAGTATTTTTGAATCAAATTATGTAAAGTCAATTTTATTATTTGATCAAATTTCTATATAATGCACTCAAACAATTTCCACTTTTTTCCATTTTCATTTAACCAAAATTGTTCTCAAAATCAATCCTTTGTCATGAATTTTATGAAGAAGATTCAATTTACCCATCAGGTTTCTTCCACAAACATATCAAATGTTGCCTATTATATCTTCTGCTATTATGAGTTTCCTCTTATGACTTTCATTCTCCTGAGTATAATTGTCCAGGGTCAAATTTTACACAAACAATTTTTGTTTAACGTATTTCACTCGTCTGTTACTTTCTAGTTTAAAAGATAGCATCCCATAGGTAGCGTGAGTCTGGTTCATGTCAGCTGTTTCAAGCAAGACTATTTTATCTGAAATTCACTTTTGGATGTCCATTGCTACCGAAGAGATGGTTTCTTCAGCTATTTTTTTGTCAGAAATCCTATTGTTTACGAGCTTTACCCCTTGCTGATTTTGTTTCTTGTTTTTCTTTTCCTGTGTTATATTAATTATAGACAAAAGACTGTAGTTTTTCATTTTGTGAATCTAGGCTCAAATGCCAGGGAAAGTCCCACTGAGTTGTGTTCTAGACACTTGGGATGTGTCTGGGGAAGAAGATAAGCCCTTCTGCTCTTAGGTAATTTCCTTCCTGACGGGGGTGAGAAGACAGCATACAAGCAAACAAACAAATGTGAAAAAAAAATTATATTGAAATAAGGACTGTGAAAAACATTAGCACTGTATGACCATGACAGGAGAGGCATTGTGAGAGAGTGATTGTCCAGAAGAGACAGGGGTAATCTGTGAGCTGAGACCTGAATGAGCCACTTATACAAATAGGAGATGTGCCTGAACAATTACATTTGCTACACATATTACTGGTGTATGCGACTTCTCACTGTACCCTGGTGTGGGCCATGTCTGGTGTCCTTTGTGAGACTGAAGGAACAGCTGTGGAAATGTCTTTGATTTGCCTTCCATTTTGCCCTTCACTACAGGTTATCAAAAAGTGCTGTGGATTGACTGTTCCTTTAGTTTTCGTTTCCTCAAGTATAAATGAGAGTTAACTATGGATTTTCTTTCTGATAGAAAGTATAATTTTAAAGCTTAAAATATTGAGCTCTTTCTAGAGTCACATGAGACTGAGGCTCTGAATACAAATAAATGCATCCCCAGAGAGCAACTCTGGGTGTTTCTTTTTCAGTGAAACTTACAGCCCATGGGCAAGTGTTACACACACTGTGGTTACAGAATAATATCATGTAAACTCTTCTCTCCAAATAGGAGGAATTTTTGGAGGAAGGGACTTTACCTGCCTAATAGCAGAATGAACTCTTCTGAGGGGGGGGGGGAGAGAGAGAGAGAGAGAGAGAGAGAGAGAGAGAGAGAGAGAGAGAGTGCAAGAGAGAGCGAGGGAGAGAGGGAGGAGGGAGGGAGGGAGGGAGGAGGGAGGGAGGGAGGGAGGAGGGAGGGAGGGAGGGAGGGAGAGAGAGAGAGAGAGGGAGGGAGGGAGGGAGGGAGGGAGGGAGGGAGGGAGGGAGGGAGGGAGAGAGAGAGAGAGAGAGAGAGAGAGAGAGAGAGAGAGAGAGAGAGAGAGAGAGAGAAATAGCTAGCTACACACAGAGACACCATGGCCATCTGTGGCTTAAATGACAATCCCGGTTCCGTTTGCACTTTCCCCAAGGACATTAGCTCAAAGGTCCTTCTTAGGGCCTGCAAGGACCCTCAGTGAGGAATAGTGGACATTTGGCTGTATCTCCCCTCTGAAGGGGTAAAGAAACTGTCTTGTGGGACCCTCCCTGCCCCTTTCGCATTCCTTCGATGTATAATTTGGCACATTCATGCCCTCTGACATGATAACTCAGCAAAGCATAGTTTTGGTTTTTTTTTTTTAGAGAGATCATTTAAAACAAACAGATGAACTACACACAATATTTTTACTTCTAAAAACCTGGACTGCTTTGCATTAACATCGACTCATTGAAAGGGCTCCAAGGTAAACTGTATAACATACCATAGACTGCCAATGCTTAAATCTTTTTCCTTATGGAATCACAAGTAACATGCCTAAAATAAATAAATAAACACAGCCTCTACTTAGGAGTTTAGATTTATGTGTTGTATAAAACAGTGGGAATAACATTTAAATCATTTTGATTTTGAATTCTCAGTGAAAAAAATTGTCATGGTGAATACCCCAGGGAAACATCAGCATTTTGGTGACTTTTTTTTTTTTTTTTTTTTTACTGTGAAGCATTAGCAAGTCACTTGCCCACTAAACTCTTATATTTCCATTGTACAACTCAATATGCACATCTATGTATCTATATCTTAGACCTATCATGTGCCAGCAAATCTTTAGAGCTCAGAATGGAAAAGTAAGAGTGAAATAATTTGTACCCTCAAAAATCCATTGGCTATCTAAGGGGAGCAAACAAACAAACAAGGGCCTGGTGTGTTCTGTTAATTACTCCAGTCTGTGCAGTTCTTCAGTTTCTGCAGCAATAACACGTGACAAATACCATGGCTGTAAATGATGCAAATCCATTCTTCTGAATTTTAGGAAGTCAATGAGCCAGCTCCTTTGGGAGATTTTTGTAGAAAAATCCTATTCTTTGTCTATCCCAGGCTACCAAGGCTGCCTTTTTCTTCTTCATCTTCACATTGTTCTCCTTAACCTCTGGTTTTACTACTATAGCCTGTTTTCAGACTTGCCCTCTCTTGCCTTTTTCTTATAGTGGCTCCTTTCCAGCTTTATTTGTGTAAGTTTTGTGCAGGCAACGATGGCCACTGTGTATTTATATAAGATATGGCCTTGTCCCTTCCCAGAGACACTGCTTTGCAACACTCCTCATGAGCCCCTGGTGCTCAGTCTTTCTACTTCCTCTTCCATGATGACCCCTGAGACTTGCAAAGAGAAAGTGTGATATAGATGTACCATTGAAACCGACCACACCACTAGTCACAAATTCTCTGTGCTGCAATCAGTAGTACATCTCTGCAAGGCAACCACTAGCCTTGCAGAAATAAGCTTCTGCTAAGGGGAGTTGAGCTTTATTGGTCGTTGAGTATAAAGTTACATATTTATATGTGTGGTACTATGTCTATTTAGCAAAATAATAGAAGTAAGCTCTCCCCTAGGACATACCCAGCCGAAGGTTTTGGCCCAATTTATAGGACAGAACCAGGCATGGGTTCTGTCCTGGAGTGGGACTTAACTATAAGCAGAAAGTGGTTACTCCACTGTATTTGTGCCACTAATACACCGATGGAAAAAGTCTATCGGGTCAGTTGTGATGGTGGCTTTGGGTTACAGTTGTTTCCCATGAGCACTCTAGGGTAGTTCCCTGGTCCATAATTTAGGCACACACACAAGTCTCCTTTCTTATGTACATATCCACAGATTCTGGAGTTTCTAACACTGACAACCCTGCAGGACCATTTCGTCTACTTATCATGGTATATAGAGACGCAAAACTTCAAAATAAAATGTCAACTGAGGAGAAAGCATTCTACGTCTAATGAGAATCAAGGTAGAGCCAACATTGGTAGGGGGATTTGAAGGCAGAATGGTGTTTTGTCTGATAGGCTTGGAAAAGACAGATTGTTTTGAAGGACCTGGAGTTACAAAGTCTTAGGTTACAAAAGACCAGGTAGAAACTCTACTTGAGATCACACATGTCAGCTGAGGAAACAGAAGGCCCAAACAGGTAGTAGCCTGCATTAGTCAAAGAGTAGTGAAGCTCTAGAGGGTGGCAGGTCATACAAAGCCAGGATCCCCACCCATTTTCTTCATCCAAATCCTTGAGAAACACACCAACACTTAGATATATGCTTAGGTCCAGATGGCTGGGATTTCTGCCTGCTTTCCAATTTCCATAAAATTAATGCAAACTTAATGTGGAAATCAACCAATTGTTAACTGGCAAAGCGCAGTGTTTGATTTTTTTCACCGAGAAACACAAATTTCCTTCCAAAAAAACTTCAGAGGCCTTCTGGATTGATGGTTTGGAACAGGAAGAAGGATATAAATAAAGATAATGAGACATACTCATCTTTTAAATGACAACTCTATAAGCTCAGCAATTTCTTTGTAGACTGTGAATTGGCAGGTGTCAGTGGAAAAAAAAAAAACTGTCTGACTGGGAAGTGGATGTTTGTTGAATAAAACCCATTAATGCTTATAGAATTCACTGTCCCCGGGAGGAGCCTGTGACAATATGATGTTCACAGAGATGTACTAAATGGGCTTTTTATCCATTATTTCAGTCACTGGTGGGAATAGGGCCAGATTTGACTTATTATCAGCAGCCTGAGCACTCCATAAATACTGATTTAACGGATAGGCAGGACATAAGGGGTTCTAATTGTGCCGCCACACTTAAATGTGACTGCATGAAAACTCAGAGAATTAATCCTAATTATTCCTCGTCTCCTCCTCAGATTTCTCCCTGGGAAAGTTTTACACCCATGTACAGGTCTTAGCCTGGGAACGGTGGCAAAATGAAGCAGTAATGGTTTCACCCACTCGCTCTAGGACTATGTGGCTGGGAGCGCACCAGCCTCCCTGAGAACGGTCACCTGCACCGCGACGCTTTGCTGCTTAGTTTAAGAGATCTCACCATAGCTAGTTTTTCCTTGAGTCTGTCTTCTGCCTTCTGGATGAAATGGTATAAACTCGATGGGTAATTTGGAGTAATAGGCATGTCACTGAGTCAAAGGTAAGTTAGAAGTTCCAAGAAAAAAAATAATCTGCATCACCAAATTATGGTGGATTTAGACATTTGACCTTCTTTTACTAGCAGCCGAGAAGGAGCGCCTTTGTCAATATTTTGAGGATGCTAATGTTGCAAAGAGATAAGAATGAAGAGGCAGCTAAATCCAGAATGGATGATTTCCCCACTAGTCCGCAGGGTGTATCCTGGCCGGAAAATTAGTTCCAAATGAACTAATGTAAGGGAAGTTTGCACAGCCAAAAAGAAATAATCCGGGAACATGCAAAACTGCAAACCAGAAACCATGTGACTTGAAGAGAAAAGTGATTTAGCTGAGAAGGACAATATCCCAGGATAGATGATGATGAGAAAACTAGAACATTCCAAAAACAGCCAGACAAGGGGCAGGAGAACCCAGGGAGAACTCTGGTGCCAGATGGTGAGAGGCGTGTACCCCACTTCTAAAGTCCTAGGGTGGATGGAATTGCACCCAAGAACTCAGACCAGACAGGACTGGATTTTACCTTCTCTATATTAAAGAGGGAGGGGTTGCTGCAAGGACTGTTATATTGAGGGCATCTGGAAAGTATTAACTCTAAGTAATATTTATGCTACCATTAATAGTAATAATGGAAGTAATTTTGACTGGATCATGCAGCTGGGCAGATAGGGTTCAAAGCTGGCTTTTTCTAATAAGAAATCTGTGAGTTGGCTTAATCTCACTGGAATTCAGTTTCCTTGAGAATAATATCATCTCGTGATTTGTTGGTAAGAATGAAGCAGAAGGCTGCTAGGAAAGTGTTTGACCCCTGGCTGTGCACAGTGGAGGCTGGCTTCCTTTGGGACTCAAAGCTTTCGTACTTTCTAGGTACAAGACTGGATTGCACATCTGTCCTCATTGTCTCTGGATTCTTGGTTCTTTCGCATCCTTTCTGAAGTTTCATACATTTAATTTTCATGGAATGAGGGAGCATTACAAAGGGCTAATTGATAGGCATGGATTTTAGCTTCATTTAGGGAAGTTAGCAAGTACTCTGTGTGCCTGAACACATGCACACACACACACACACACACACACACACACACACACATTTGATGGCTTACCATTTCAATTTTGAAACTCTAAAATATGAAATGTTCCCAAGTCTGAAACTTCTTGAGTGACTACATGAATGCACAAGGAGAAATTTCCATACTTGAGGTTATGTGAGTGATACAGTCAGAAAAGGAGTACACTAAAATTTTTATAAAATTACCTTCAGGGTATGTGCATAAACGAATTTAATGTTTAGGCTTGCATGCCACATTCTACATATTCAGATGTTATGAACTCTGAAAGAACTCTGACATCTGAAATACTGAAGTACTCTTGGTCCTAAGAATGTCCGACAAAGGTATATATATATATATATATATGTGTGTGTGTGTGTGTGTGTGTGTGTGTGTGTGTGTGTGTGTGTGTGCATGTGGTATGTGTGTGTGTGTGTGTTTATGTTATCCAGCTCACCGTGCCTTTATAGAAATACATACATATGTGTCTGTGACAAGCTGTTCCTGATATCTTTCATCAGATGACAACAGCACAGCTTGACCAGGGTGCCATTCGGCACAAACTAACACAGGTTGGTAGCCTTCTTACAGCTGTGGTTTTGCACCTGTAAATCTCTCCAAAACCTGAGCACTGGGCCCACGCCATCTCTTGACTGTTTCCTGTTTTGATCAGTTTTTCTCACAGTTTGTTGGCAGCAACTGGTCATATGATTCCAAACTCGACTGTCAGAGGGACTGGGGTGAGCCTTTTTTAGATCTCCTCATGGAGTTCCAGGGCATTTAGACTTTAGGGTGAGCCAAGACAAATGGTAGGGAAACTCCAGCTCAAACAATTAACAAGGGAAGGTTTTCGGTTCTCAGAACTGGGAAGGGCTTTGTTTCCAAACCAAGCATTAGAAGATCCTGAGGCTCAGACTGAGTAAGTCTTGAGTTCTTCCTATCTCTGAGCACATTCTTTTTGCCTAGGCTTCTGCCAGTAAGATCTTCTCTGTGTGGCTAGCAAATATGCCTGCCAACTGCCCTTAGCTCATATATACGTCACTTCTGCCTGGTGACATAATTGGAATAAACTAGCTGTCTTTCCATTTGCTCATGGAAATGTCCTAAGTATGTCTCTGGTGGGTTCTGCTTAGATCATGTGACATGCTGTGGGCGGGACTGAAGAAAGGATCAGTCATTCCTTAAGCACCAGGAGGCAGGTTTTCAACCAGAATGTTGAGTTTCTTTAGGAAGTGAGGGCAGAGCTCCAGGCCCCTACACACCAGCTACCTGCTAGCAGCACGTGGGGCTGGCCCGTGGCTTCCTTAATGTCTGCCCAAAGGAGTTATGTTGGAAATAATCAGGGCAGATGGGCAAATGGCTCCTCAATCTTCTAGTATTTTGAAGAAATAATGGTTGTGTCTTTTGTAGATTTAACACAGAAATGCAGCTGGGAGATATTTGAAGAAAAAAAAAAAAGCACTGTGACCAATGATCTATGCCAAATCATAAAACTGTTCTTTTAAAGAAGAAAAAATAGGGATACATCATACGGGCAGGAGGAATTTTTCAGGCTGGCTTTATGGTGTGCTTTGTGTCTGGCTTGGATTACTGTGTTGTAGTGTCTCAATCTCTTGCAGGGATTCGTCGCTCCGCTCCATCTCCCATGCCCATCAGCCCGAATTCAATCCGTGACCTGCCAGGCTTCTATTTAAGCAGATATCTAACAAAATAACCAATTACATCTTTGACCGTGGCCTCCTGACGACTTCCTCAGTTCTGTTCCGAACCCCATTTAAAATACATTTCTCTTTTTACTACACATTCAAATTTTATTCCTCTGGTTATAGAACTATAAACGTCTGCATTTCATATAGACTCGAAATGAAGGGCATATAAGCATGCGTAAATCACGCTGCAAAACTTGTGTTTTCTTCATTGAATTGTACTTGATATTTGGCAGGATGAAAATTACATTATCTGGCAACTGTGCACACTCTTTCATATCTGAATATGCAAGAGAAGCCCCCACACAGCAGATTCTTTATGCAATGGGGCTACTAAAGACCACATTTTAATGTGAAATAAAATTTCTTTCTGAACTCTAACAATGCTCTAGTGGGTATGTGTGTGTGTATATATATATATATACCCATATGATTGGAGTTAAATTTCGTTATATAAAAATTCGGGAAGTTCAGTTGTTGGAAATTGAAAAATGATCTACTGTGCAAAACGTGCAAAATGGGGGTTATAACACTGACCCCGCCTCTAGAAGGTGACTCACAAAACACACACGGAGCTTCTGATCACACACTGGGGCGGGGCTTGTCTTCAAATTTGAGACTGTCAGCTATACAGAGAGAAAGGCTCTGGGGCTATGCAAAAATAGGAAGGGAGTAGCTTTCTCTAACTCTTGGCACTTGAGAAGCTATTTATCTGTTCACTTTAAAACAAACAAACAAAAAAAGCCAACAAAAAGTTTTTAAAATGAAACAAATATACCCAGGTGCTAGTTATGTCGGAGCACACAGCCGGAACCTGGCTTTAAGAACTGCAGTGGTAGACCTAGCAGAGCGAGGTCCTGACATCTTGGTTCTTCTGCAACAAAGAAAACAAGTCTCATCCTGAATTCTGAACGTAGACTAGGACCCCTAAATGTAACCTTATGTTTGCCCAACCAGGATGCCTATGTCGTTAAAGCATTCCTACAAGCACAGTTTCCCCAAACCATCTGTCAGTGGTACCGCCTTCTGTGTACAAACATGCCAAACGGGTAGGATCTCTGGAATAACGATGTAGAAGCTAAAGTGGCTCAGTCAGCAGGGCACTTGCCTTGCAAAGGTGAAGCCCTGAGTTTGACACTCAGGATCCACAAGAAAACCTGGGCCTGGTAGCACAAGTCTTATCCCAGTGATGGCAAAATGGGGAAGGGGGCGGGGGATAGATGGCTCTCTAGAGCTCTCCTTATCTACTTAGCTAATTCTAGAAGGATTAGAGATGCTATCTCAAGCCTAAGGTAGAAGGTACCAGAGGAACAAAACCAAGGTTGTCCTCAGACATCTACACGCAGAGACAAGAGGACCAGGTCTGAGATGAATAACTCTACATCTCCTAAATAAGTGACACCCTTAAGCAGTCTACTTTGTGTTTTATTCAACATGATTATTAATAGCTTAACATTCATGAAATTGGAGCAAACACACATGAAGAAATGCAGGAGATGACAAATTTCTCTCCTGTTTTCCAGTGGCTGGCAAGACCACACACTTGCTCCTTCTCTCTAAACCTTGACTAATCAAGGAAGAGAGTCCCAGCAAAACACCGAGTTCTAATTATGTAAAGCAGAGATTCCATTTCTAGGAAAAGAGAAATGTGGTCCTTGTTAACTTTACTGACAAAATCCACACTGCAAATTTTCAACAACAACATAGAGTCATGGATTCAGATCACTTAGTTAAAAACAAAACAAAACAAAACACCCTTTTCTGAAGGAAATGTAGGCTGCAGTCTTAATACAATCTTCAACTTTGTTATCCACAAGGCTGACAATATCATAGTAGCCCCGATTTTCTCCCATTTTTCTCTGGTGCTTTTATGTCTTTCTTCATACATTTTACTTCTTCAGTCTGTGCCTCCATTGTCCAGTACAGCTGTGGCCTGTTTGCTTTTTGTGCATTTATATTTCGATCGCCTCTAAAGATCGCTGCCCAGCTGTTAAGCATGCTGATGAAGATAGCTCCCAAGATGCATACCTTTCCGTCTTTCTGGAGCCTGCCTCGGATGTGGAGCTGCCCCAGGCAAGGCAACATCCTTCCTACCTAGATACCTAGCACTGTTCCATGTAGACACAGGACACGTGGATATGTAAAAAGTATGGCAGATTCTGCCCAATTCAGAATAACTTGAAGACAGTTTTCAAAATAACCTGTCTGTCGGGTTAGCTGAAGTTTTGCCAGAACTACAGGAGAGAGAAGTTTGCCTTTCTCCTCTGGCCACTCTTGCTTTTCCTTTCCCCCACAGATGTAGATTGTTAAGATGTTGATTCTTCCTGTGCTCTATGCACTAGATTCTAACCCAGTATCTGCTCTAGAGAACCTGGCCCATGATTATTATATTAGACTCAACTTTGAGATACAGAAACACTCATCCAAAAGCAACTTAGGAAACATATAAAATATTAAAGAATATTATACCCAAAGACTTGGGTGATTTAATCAAGGTATTATCTTTATTCTTCTCTTACTTCTCCCTCCTCCGGCTTTATTCTGAGACCCATTCTGTGTGTGGTTGCCATTGGCATTCTATAATTACCACTCCAGTGAGATCAATGTTCTCAGAAAGTCCTGGAATTGACATTCATTGCTGCCGGTTACTGCATCCTAAAGCAACCACCAGGACAAGATACACAATTTGTGTTGCCCACTACAAAATAAAAATTCAAGGTGTCTTGTTTAAAAAGGAATGTAAGAATTTCAAGAGGGAAACAACTGCCCTTTAAATCAGTTATGGGACCCTCTGAGGGGCACAGAGAAGTTTGTCCAGCTTATAGGCTTCTGAACCCAGATCTGTCAATCACCCTGACCTGGTTTCTAAGGTTGAGGTGGATACTCCTAAAGGAGAAATTGGAGGCATTGCTGATGGGTTTTCTAAGACCACTGATACACCATGACAAATTTATATTAGTTTCACATAGCTGAACAGACCCCATGATGAAAATAATAAAGTCCAGTTTCACAAAATTTTGGCACGGAATTCTGAGTTGGACATTTCTGGAGAGTGGCATTCTGCAAAAGGATATGTCCTTTCCTTATTACAGGCACGCAAGGAACAGTTTCTTGTGAAACTCAGATAAAACAATAGATGTAATCAATTAGACATGTGCCTATCAAAGTAGGGTCTCTCAAATGATGGTGGGGTTGGGATAGGAACGTTTCAAACTAGTATGTAGGGTAAGAAAGAAACACTTGAATTCCTATCCCGGTATCTGAGCAGGGACCTTCTTTCTTAACCTTAAGCTCCTCAAGAATCAAATGAGATTTCAATGCTTCTGATCTCTCCGGGTCATGCCAAGGATGGCTGGAGGAGAAAGCCTGGTGTCCATGTGGCTGCACTTTGCTAACCAGCACGAACTTTGGAGGACAGTTAGGGAAACCCTCTACCACAACTCCAGAACTGAAGGATTGATTACTTCTTTCCAGGTCTGGACAGGAGATTCTAATGACTCTGAATAAAGATCAAGCTGAAAGGACATAAGGAGAGCAAGCAAAAGGTAAACCCCAGATGAGCTTTTGCTACCATGTTTGGGGGAAATAGAAGTAACTTTGGCTATAGTGAAACCTTAATGTTTGTTCTTGTTTTTTTTTCCTACTCGACTTCTCAAGCCTGGGTTGAAACTGAAAATCGTTATGACTCATTTAACGACACAAATTGTTCACATGGGTAAATAGACTTCTAGGACATAGGTTCTTCGTCATGCCAGAATGACATTCTAGTGTCAGTACTGATTTTTCTTTAACATGTATGTGCCCATCACCGTGTGTTAAGCAAATGTTCAATATTGGGTGATCACTTCTACAGCATGTGAAAGGTGTAATAACTATTTCATTCACTAGGGCCGTTTATTTAGGTCCAACGACTTTGAAATTCAACTAGAAAAGTATTGTTGCATCATGCTGGGAATGTAATAAGCGTGTCATATTGACTTGTTTTATTTAAAAGTAAAAATGAGACGAGTTTGGAAATATTTTCCAAATGATTAGGAAACCCAGTAATTGATAGGCTGCTGAACTAAATTTGCTGGAGATATTCGCTGGAGGCTCATAAGAAAAAATCAGCAGAGCGTTTTTTTGGGGGGGGGTGGGATGGGGTGGGGGAATTCCCCTCTTTCCCCAGTGCTGTGAGTCTGTCTTCCCTTGATGAGGAGGATCAAATCTCTCCCTGGTGTAATAAGCAAGAGACTAAATCGGTTTGCTGAGATACTCAAAGAAAACTCGAATTAGCTTGGCGTTTGTGGTCATGTCACTAATGTGGATGGATTTCTATAATCATTCTGGGACAGGGGTGGGAGTGGGAGGGGAGAGCCCAATAGTAGCTACAGTAGCTGTCAGTTCAAATTGCATAGAAAACCCAACCCTGGAGGCCAGAGAATGACCCTCTGGCCAGTTGTGATTTCTAACTTCTTGAAAGTAGATTTCCCACTCTGCCTTGACCCGCAGAAAGCTTGCATGGTGTAAGGGAAGGGTGAACAGGCAGAGAGAAATCTCTACCTTCAACTAAAAGCCATTCAGCGTAAACAACATAACATGAAACGTTGAGGCGGAATCTCTTAGACCAGGATTCCATTTAGCTTAGAAACTGTAATCAAGGCCCAGAGTTGGTTATAAAAATCATGATTATTTCCATTACTTTTAGCATAATTGGGAGCACTGTGGACCTGATTCGCCTACCGCCTCATCCTCTTTTGCCCCCACACCCAGCTGTAAAGAGCCCAGCTCTTCTTCGCCTAGAATTCCCCAATCTGCACACCCTTGGCAGCGCTCTAATCCCCCCTAATTGTATTAGTCTCAATAGCAGATTAGTGCTAAGTGCCCCCACAGAAAGGGAGCTGTCAGCTTGGCTATTGTCTTTCATTTAATGCGATTCTGCCACAAAGAAGAGAGGCAGCCAGAGCCTTCCGTCTCACATTACACACCACAGTTTCTAAACCCATGAAGGGGAAGGGATTTACAGTCCTCAGGATTAGAGACTCTGTTTATATTATCCTATATTTCTTTTCGTAATGATCTCCGTTTTGTGTCTCCTCTGGCCCTGGGATGCTGCGGCTCACTCCCCTGAGTGGTTCTCTGTGCCCTTCCCTGGGTTTGCTGTTCGAGTATAGTCACAGAGCTAGTTAAGTCTCTCTGATTGTTTTAATTAGGTTTCAGAATCCTCCTGCATTAGCTGTCTGAAGAACCTGAGTGACAAAGATGCTGGTACCAAGGCCCAAACCTGTTATTCAGGCGGACTCGACAGGCAATGTGTTTCTGTGAAAGCAATCATTCCAATTAGCTGAATAAAAACATCCTGCAGCCTGTCTATCAGAGAACTACCTCTTGTCTCTCAGAGAGCAAATTGGTCAGTATCCTGATAATACAGTGAAAGGTGCCAGTTGGTTTTTTTTCCTCTAGAAATGTGTCTGATACAGGGGGTGGAATGGGACCTCATTGAAGCTAGGAATAAAGTAGAAAGTGCTATTGAAGAAAGAGTTCCTGCCCAGTTTAAACAGCCTTGGTTTGGTATGAGGGTTGGTGCGAGGTCTCCTTTCCTTTCTTGAAGCAGGCTCATGCCTCAAAAAGTCCGGCTGATTTTCTCCCGCCCAAGCAGATGTATAATTTTTCCCTTGGCTGATACTGCAACAATGAAAACCTCACTCAATGGTTTTCTATTAGAAGCAAATGGATTTGGGGAGGCGTTTCTACTCCTAATGGAGCTTTTCTATTGAATTCCATTTTTCAGAATTTTATTTTAGTTTCAGTTGAATATTTAAACAGGTTTAAAATTTAAATATCTGTGCTGAACAAGCCCAGATATATATTTTTTAAATTGCTGTAATACTTCACTGAGTTTCATTTTTAACCCAATACAATATGCATAATCCATTATGTTAGCATTACATAAGTTAGGTATGCTCAGACACTGGGCTCGGTACCCATTTACACAGTTAAATCATACGGCTGCAACAGACTGTCTTATCGTATTATTTTTATAACAGCTTTGTTACTAACCAAGCATAAAGAGGGTTCTAAAATTCAACTCAGGGCTCATTATGGTAGGAATACTCATTCTGATTAATGAAACTTTTATTTAAGGTTTTCCTTAAATGAAATTATTATATTCTAGTCTGTTAACATGATCAGAAAGAAAAGGCTAGGTCTCCTTTGGGGAGAATCATATCTCTACGCCTATTGGTTTTGTAGATTCTAGATGTTGCCTATGTTTTTCTTAGGATTACTTTGGCTCTTGGAAACGAACAAATATTTGAGTATTCTAGGCATATTGGGGAGAGGGAATAAGTAAATGCACCCAATTCTCAGGGACTTTTGTTCAATGAGAACCTGAACGGACTCTGAAGAGTACAATGAGTAGAAGCTGAAAGTTCTGCATAGCTTAGGCTCCATGGGCCTGGAGCCATGCTCTATGACTTTGGACAAAGTCCTCAAGTACCTTGGGCACTTGCTCTGTGACTTTGGCTTTGCCATTTCACCTCCGATTTATTTTTTCCCATCTTTCTAGTGGAGAAAACAACTGCAGCTACCTCACCCAAATAGTAATGTGTCCTTAAGCAAGATAGCAGAACGTCTTTAACTTCTTGTGTGGGAAGGCCTCAGTTAGAATCTCCAGAGAACAGAATGCACAGCTCAAGATAATGTATAGCCAGAACTGTGAGCTGAAAGCAAGGTGTGGGTATGAAGATGGAGATGGGCTCTCACTAGCAGAGAGATGGGACCTTTTGCCCTGGCGTTTAGGGACAAGCTCCAGCAACATCTTCCATTGCCTGCAGCTGAGTCTAGGGCAGTCTTTCAATCTGTCCAGGAAGATTGGAATTGGCACCTAGAAAGAAGGAGGTGTAAATGAAACAGCTGTGACTCTTTTTTCCTCTAAGATATTTAAACTTATCTCGGTCTATATTAGCAGTGTAGTAGAAAAGCAGCCCTGTTCCGTCCATCCGGCACAAAACCCACACTCACAATTCATTTGCTAGGCTTCTAAGAGTCTCAGGCTAGAGCAAATTGAAGAAATTGGTGTTTACCCTGAAAGCTTGTACCGCACACGATTTGTAGCTGCCTTTGCCTTGGTACATGTCTGCCTGCGTGCCTGGACTTAAATCCCTGCCTGAGAACCTTTAACTCTTTGCTAGAAGGCAAAATCAATCGAAGGCAGAACTAGGTAGGAGATGGAGAGGGCACACGTGGAGGCTTAAGCACACACACCACATCTCTCTCCTGGCTTTAACACATTCTGGACATGGCCCGGTCGTGCTAAATAGCCACAAATTCTAAAGTCATTCCCGTGCTGACATTTCTAAAGAGTTTCTGGTCACTGTAAGAGAAAAAGCGCTTCCTGGAAGTAAGGCTGATCACCTTGGGAGGGTATGAAAAAGCTGAAGTATATTTCTATCACACTATGCTGTGTGAACTCAGCATTCAGGACTGCAGTTACAGAAGGCCACCATAACTCTGTCCCCCACCCCCACCCCCGCCACCTTTCTCTCTTGCTGTCTTCTCCCTTAAGAGACAGCCATTGATTAATGCCTCTAAGAGCCCAGGAGCTTTTTGCCTTCTAAATGTGCTTCTGTGTATTTGCTGCAGGTGTCTGGCTGCCTGAAAAGACAGCATGAAGCATTTTGATGTATGTAAAGTATGCCCACACTTTGAGCCCAATCATGGCTATAAAATTTATAGAGGATAAAACACAGGCAGCCATAAAAATAGAATATTTTTTCCTTTGATCAGGACAAAGTTATAGGCTCCCTCAGTAATTAATCTTCTATAGGTCTTAAAGATAGCTGCCAACGTGAAGACTTGGGAATCACCCTACTGCGGTCCGACACACCCCACAACCATACATGAGCAAAAGGAAGCCCCAGAGGAAGGTAATGCCAGGGACAAACCTCCCTGCTGGGTGGGTTCAGGGTCTGCATTCAGGCGGTGCATTTAGTTTGTAGTCTCAGCTTAGGGAGTACACACCACAACAGATGACTCAAGACAGTGTCTATAGACAGGGACTCGCCGACATTCCTCTTGCCTAGTGGGCAAGGCTCTAGGCTCCATGCCTGAAGCTGCCTTTAAAATGACCGTTCAGACATTTGCCCATGAAATTAAAGTCCTTACGCCCTTCCTTTCACACACTGCTTGCTGTTAGCTGTTTGCCCCTGCCTATGTCTAACTCTTTAATGCCCCTCTCATGTTCTGGGGCCAAGGACTGCCCTCTGGATTCATCCCAACGTTCCTGCTCAGAGCCTGTGGGTGATAAATCTTTGAATGTATTTCTGCTGTGGCAGTGTGTTGAATTTGTGTTATCCATCTGAAGAACTAGGAAGATCAAAGGCCTGGCTTTCCCCACAACATATGAGGAAAGTTTCAGTAGGGCACCTCCCCTGAGCTCATTTTCTGTGTGAAGGGTTGCAGTTACAGGTCCAGTATCTAGGCATTAGACCACCAGCTCAGTAGCAGAAGTGTCCCAAGAAAAGCAGATTGCAAACGCCTCCAGCTCCCAATACATTCCTTTTAAACAAGATTGGGAACTATTCTAGGAATGGGACCCCAGTGTAGCAGGAGTCCTCGGCATCTACAAGAATAAAACAAATATATGTGTCAAAAACAGGGATAGGATTCAAAACCAAAGATGATTTGGATGGTGCCTGTTCCCTTGGCCTGGCTCTCCTTGTTGGATGGTGCCTGTTCCCTTGGCCTGGCTCTCCTTGTTGGATGGTGCCTGTTCCCTTGGCCTGGCTCTCCTTGTTGGATGGTGCCTGTCACCTTGGTCTGTCTCTCCTTGTTAGATGGTGCCTGTCACTTTGGTCTGGCTCTCCTTGTTGGATGGTGCCTGTCACCTTGGCCTGGCTCTCCTTGTTGGGTGCCTTTTGCATGCCATTGTACTTCCTTGAACTTATTTCTCCTTGAGTATAAAATGAGGAGCTTTAAAATTCTCCAGGCCTCATTCCAGCCTGACTATTTTAAAAAGAACTATACTAAAACTCTCACTGTTTTGCAAAGTAAAACTTGTCATCTTAGAAAGTAGATGGGAATTGTCCAAATACATGGGGTAGGTACTGGTGAGGGAGAACAGTCCCCAAGTTGAAGAAAACAACAACAACAACAACAAAAAAATTAAATCCTGAATAAAGAAGTCATCTGTGACTGAGCAAGGCACCTGAGGCCATAGATATGACACATTCATCTGTCATAAAGAAAAATAACATGGCCCTTCCAATGGTTTGAAGGCTCTCTAGAGTTCTAGCACATTCTGAGTATGCCACATGCCCCTAGTAATTCTTTTTTTTTTTTTTTTATAGAACAACTCAGCAAAATAAAATTCTGGTTTATTATTGGACATTGTTTCACACATACATCAAACAGGCCAAAAAATAAACAGCAACTTCATAGACAAAAAAAAAAAAAAAAAAAGAAAGAAAAAAGAAAAAAAAAAAAGAAAAAAAAAGAAAGAAAGAAAAAAAGAAAAAAAAAAGGAAAAAACTTTTTTATCTTTGGCCTTTTTAACCATCTCATACAAACCAACTACTTATAGTACAGCTAGGTACATACACAAAAAAAAGTTACTGGAATGCTCGGAATAAGATTGTTTTTTTTTTTTTTTTTGTTGTTGTTTTTGTTTTTTTTACAAGGTGTTTTTTCTCCTTTGAGATTGTAATGAACACGGTCACACCACAGATAAAGTCTGAAGTAGGACAGAGAACACTCTGAAGGCTGGTTCGGTCACCCGTTATCATTAAACATGGCTGACCCCTAACAGTATGTACAAAAATATAAAATGTAAATAAAAAATACAAATTTTCCTTTTAAAGTATTTTTAAGAAAATAAGCAGGGCCTGGGAAGTTCTGGTTTTTTTTCCTCCCATGTTGCCAATTCATGTTGTGGTTTTGGTGGGGTGGTGGAGAGCGCATGTCATTTGTGGGTGGCACTGCCCGCTACGGGTGGGTGGGGCCTGCTTCTCTACTCGAAGGTGACCATGTCTGAATTCTGAGACGGGAAGTGGAGGGTGAATAGGTCCCGGTGCGTAAGGTTAGCTTTTCCTCATCGGTCTTCTGCTTCTTGGTGTCAGCATCATCATCCTCATCATCCTCAGACACCCTCTTGCCCGTAGGAGCCTCAGCTTCCTCATCTTCATCTCCATCCTCTTCCTCACCGTCACCTTCTTCCTCCTCCTCCTCTTCCTCCCCACCTTCTTCCTCTTCTTCGTCTACCTCATTGTCAGCCTCTTGCTCCCCATTTTCCTCATTTTGGGCGTTCCCATTGGCAGGTGCATCTCTTCCATTTTCTGCCTCCTCCACAACTTCCTTCTTCTCCTTCAAATCCTTTTTGGTGATCTCGGAGCTGGTGTACACTGCCACGTCTGACATGGTGGGGCACGCCGGTGGTCCGATGCTGCGAGTAAGGAATTAGTTGAGTTCGAGGACTCTGGCGAGAAAGCTGCCGGAAGTCCGCGTCAGAGGAGGTGGTGGTCGCGGAGCACCACCCGGGAACAATGCAAAGATGGCTTTTCGGAGCAGCCAGTGGGGGTCTAGTAATTCTTGAATCAAACAAGCATTGTGTGTGTGTGTGTGTGTGTGTGTGTGTGTGTGTGTGTGTGTGTGTGTGTGTGTGCCTGTGTGTGCCTGTGTGTGTGTGTGTGTGTGTGTGTGTCTATCAGAGAACAATCTTAGATGCTGGTCTTCACTTTCTACCTTGTTTGAGATGGAGTCACTTGTTCACCACTATGTCTACCAAGCCAGCTAGCCTGTGAGCTTAGAGGGTCTCTGTAGAAAAATTGTATGTGCTGGACATGACAGGGTCCTTGCATACGTGATATCATGTCAGTTGTCACTGTCTGCACAAGACTTGCACAAATCCCAGCAGGGTTGGGGTAGGAACTTATGGAGTCTCGCCCATAGCTGAGAGTCTACTTGCAACTGGTGGCTGCTCGGGGAGAAAGAATTGGTTTTCTTCAGGGCTGTAGACCATTCTAGGTCATTTATTGGTCTAAGAGGTGGTCTGACTTAGTCGGGGGTTTATATTCCTGTGACAAAACATCACAACCAAAAAGCAAGTTGGGGAGCAAAGGGTTTACTTGGCTTTCACTTCCAAATCACAATCCAACATTGGAGGAAGTCAGACGGGAACTCAAGCAGGTTAGAAACATAAAGGCAGGAGTTGATGCCGAGGTCAGGGAGGGTGCTACATACTTGCTTGCTCCTTGTGGCTTGCTCAGCTTGCTTTTTCATAGAACCCAGGACCTGCAGCCCAGGCATGGCGCCACCCACAATGGAATGGGCCCTCCCCCCTTAATCACTAGTTGAGAAAATGCCTTACAGCTGGATCTCATGGAGACATTTCCTCAACTGAGGCCCCTTCCTTTCTAATGATTCTAATGTGTCAACTTGACACACAAAACCAACTGGTACATGGTCCTATATGGATGCATATAATAGCTGTATGAAGTTGACTCCGTGGCTGTAAAATCATGAGCACACAAAATTGGAACAGAATAGAAAAGTGCTGGGGAGAGGGACAAGGGTGCAGGATTGGAAATGAGGAAGTGGTGGTAGATTTGAACAAAACACATTATGTGTACCTGTGAAATTCTCAAAAAAAGAAATTCAAAAGTGTAAAAATTATTCTCAGAGATAGCAGAATTCTACAGAGTGGAGCTTAGAAAAGATGAGCTAAAATGCTGACAAAGCAGTTTCTTTCTGTCCCAGCCATGGTGCCCTCCAACTAGCAGCTTTGACACTTGACTGCTCATATCCCTCTTAGTAAAATGCTGTCTTCACAAGACCACTGTGAAGTTCCTCTTCTTAAATCATCTCTGCACATTGTCCCTGAAAACCAAATCTGTGACACCCTATAGCCTACCTCTTCCAACACAGTAATTACTCATACACATGCATAAACACACACACATGCATACATACACATATCTACACATACACTCCACCCACATATATATACATACATATACATATATACATGTACACATATATACATAAATATACACCCATATGTATACATATACATACACAGATACACACATGTATGTATGTATGTATATATATATAAATATAAAGTTATATCCATTAACATGTGTGCATGCATGTATATATGTATGCATGTTTTTTCCATGTAAGCTTGAGGCTATGGCCTCCTTGTCTTACCCATATATGTATGCAGTAAATATTTATTAATCCGAGCCACATGGTAGGGATCACAGTGCTACACACTTAGTTCTGAGAGATGGGTGGGGATGGCTGCGCACGGGACTTTCTGTTTAGATGAGGATGCAGACAGCTCTGTGTGTAGCTATAATTTGATATGTGAAATGTAAAGATAGCTGTAATAATAACAGCTAGTATTTATTCTGTGCTTAGTATGTACTTTGTACATATTACCACATGTTTAGCAACTGTTATAAATGGTGAACATTATCATATGTTTGATTTCATAAGAGGTGTCTGAGGGTTTCTATTTCTGTAATGGAATGCCATAACCAGAAGCAACTTGGGGAGGAAAGGGTTTATTTTCTCTTACAATTTTCAGTCAATGAGAGAAGTCAGGGAATGCAGAAACTGAAGCTGACGCCAGGGAGAAAGAAATACTGGTTACTGGTTTGCCTGCCATGGCTTGCTCAGCCTGCTTTCTTATACAACCTAAGTTCACTTGCCCAGGGATGGTGACTGTTGGTGGTTTGAATATGCTTGGCACTAGTAGAAGGTAGAAACTTGTTGGAGTAGTTGTGGCCTTAAAACAAAAACTTTATTTGCTTCCTACTCTTTGTTTCCTCCATGTCGTTACTTTGGTGTCCTGGGACCATTTCTGAAGTAATCTGCCTGTACCCAAGCCATGTCTAGGACCTTGTTTTGGGGAAACTCAAGCCAAAAATCAACATTCAATATTAGTTAATTATTTTCCCTTACTGTTCCTTTTGCTCATCTTTCTTGGGTCAGATCTCTCTCTCTCTTTCTCCCTCCCTCCCTCCCTCTCCTTCTCTCCCTTCCTCCTTCCTTCCCTCTCTCTCTTTCTCGTGTGTGTGTATGTGTGTGTGTGTGTGGGTGTGTAATTTCTGTCTATATTATCTTTATCTATATCTAGAGATAGGGATATAGACACAGACATAGATATAGATAGATATAGATGATATAGATGATATAGATGATATAGACATAGATAGATATAGATATAGATATAGATATAGATATAGGTATAGGTATAGGTATAGGTATAGCTATAGCTATAGATATAGGTATAGATATAGATATGAGATACCTAATAAAACAAACAAAACTTACACAACACAGCTATATCTAGAACCTCTTACATGGGAAGCAAGGAAGTAATTTAAAAGGAAAAAGTCAAAAGACCACAGAAGATGGCTTAAAAGAGTTCCCATTGGCAGTGAGAGAGAGAGAGAGAGAGAGAGAGAGAGAGAGAGAGAGAGAGAGAGAGAGAGAGAGAGAGAGAGACATAAAAGAAAGAAAATAACATTAAAAATTGTACATCTGTATTTCCTATCGCCAAAAGTGACTCTCATGTCAATGTTTTAATATGAAACTATTAATAAAAGAATATGAAGAAAGCCTATGTTTAGACATTTTAGCTAATTAGTTAATTAATTCTTTCTTTAGAATTGTCTGATAATAAGTGCAAAAGTAATTCTAAAAACAAAATAGTTAATAAAATAAGCCAATCCAATCAAAGACCAATATCATATACAAATACCATTAAGTACCTGTACTTTCTTATGATGTCAGACATCACATGACAGACCTGCTACTCTCAGAAAGACTGCAAAGATACAACAGTCAAAGGGAGGGATGTAGCAAAACTTTAAGTTAAAAATATCTCCTAAGTGTTTATGGCCCCAAGCCCAAAATTTATATGCTGAAGTTCTAGTCACCATAGTGATAACCACTACAATTTGGGACTTGTAGAAGGTGACTAGGTCATGAGAGTAGAGCCGCCATGAATGGGACCAGTGTCTTTGTTAGAGAAGCCCGAGAAAGAATCCAGCATGAGAATGCAAAATGCTGTCATTCATAAGCAAGCAGTTTCCTTCCAGACGTGGAATCCAATAGGGCTTTAGGGGCTAGAGAGATGGCTCAGTGCTTGAGAGCACTGACTGCTTTTCCAGAGGACCCAGGTTCAAATCCCAGCACCTACACAAGAGCTCACAACCATCTGTAACAGGATCTGATGCCTTCTTCTGATGTGTCTGAAGACAGGACACTGTACTCATACATAAAACAAATAAATAAATCTTTTTTTAAAAAAATAGCGCTTTAATATTGCACTCATAATCTGCATTTGTAGTCATCTCCAAAAGGCAGAAATAATAAAAAATTTTTTCCTTTTCTCTTTCTTGGCATATATATACCTGTCCATAATAAATTCACATTTTTCATTTCAAAGTTTTGTGACATTTTTGCTTAAGTTGGTTGGGATGGAATACTTAAGTAACTGAATAAAAAAGCAAAGTAGAGCTAGGAATGCTGTGAAAGAAATTAGTTCCTCTGGATGGAAGGAAGTAAATACTGAAAGAGCAAGGTTTGGGGTGGTGATGAGCAAAGCCAAGTCAGAGGCAGATTCTGGTGCATTGAGCACGTAGGGGTGGGGACTGAAGTTGCAAATAAGTGACAAATTAAAACTTATTCATTCACTGCTATTGCTGTTAGGAAGCTTAAGATGTGTCAGTTGATTAAATCTCTTTAGCAAAATCACAAATGTTATGTGGATGGATGAAAAGGAAAACAACGGGGGATAATGTAACTGTGAGGGCTGTTACAATCTGCTCGGATGTTGAGACGTGGAAAAACCCAATAATACTTATTTCTAATTCAAGTAAGACACCTCACCTTAGAAATGCTTTCTCAGCTCAGGAACTGCGGAGCAAATGGAGTGTCCAGGGAATTCAGGGGCCCAGGGAACCTTAATGGGCAGGGTAGCTGGGGGTAACCGACTTGCCTGGGGGTGTTTGAGATATTAGAACATGTAAATAATTTCAACTGTGAAGAATTAGATGGCCTGAGAAAGTGAGTCCCTCTGTGCAAGTCACAGATCCCCTTGACGCTCAATTATGGGTATGTGTAAAAATACCATGGGCCACATCCCCTCATGACAAACTTAAAAGAAGGTAAAAGATCATTTGCTGGCTGGGGTTTGCTGTAATCAACATTGCTCGAAATCCCATTGCCAGAACGTGTAGGTCACTTTTCAGGGGTCAAGGACTAAACATAAAACAAAGCAAGACCCAGTTCCCCTCCAAGACGCGGTGACTCATTAAAGCTGCCCAAGCATGAAGACCAAGGCAGGAACCTATTGCAAAAGCCAATATTCTCTCCCTTATCAGTTTTTTAAAGGGTCTTTCCCCCTGGAGAGTGGGGCAGTTCTAATTCCTCGCTATTTCTTTAAAACATCCATCTTTTCCTCTGCATTTGTTCTATACTAGCTCGTGCACTCTGTTGCATCTCTTTCCTGTTGGCATTATGTCTCATAGTCAGGATTCAGATGTTTTCGTTATAACAGAACTGGTGAAGACCACTGGTTGTACTGGTATACATATAAGGTGTGTGTGTTGTGTGTGTGTGTGTGTGTGTGTGTGTGTGTGTGTGTGTGTGTATGTGTGTGTTGTGTACACACATAAAACTTAAGGAAAATTTTGTTCACAAAACCAACAAAGTCCAATTTTTATGCCATTGTTAAAAGCATAGAGACTGAATTTTGAGATTCCGTTATATTCATAATGGTATTTGTCTTGTCACAATTCTTTACAGATGCCATTTGATGGGATAAAAAACAAACTGACAACACAAATGTGAACTAAAAATATGAATCTCAAATGTCTCTCATGTGCAAGACTTGTTGGTGTGTAGGGCAGTCAACTGAAGAGCTCCCTCCAGAAGGCAAGGGCAACAGTATCTCAAAGACTCGCATGGGAGCCGGCTGCGCTTCCTTATCGTTCCCCAAGCTGACTTACCACCTGTTGTGCACATGGACTCTTTCTAGCATATGGGGACACATAATTAACTAGCCAAACTTTGGCGTCTTGAAGATTACACTCTAATAAAGCACTAGTAAGTGAATCTGGAGCATGAATAAGCAAGTGAGGTATGAGGAGCAGATGGTCCTTCACTGGATGATAGTTCAATTCGCAAATTTTCAGCTTGGGATGAAACCACAGCATGCGCACACAGTCACTCTGGCTCTTCTTCAGCCCAGTAGTCAAAAAGTTACATGGTGTTCGAGGCCCGAGCATAGAATGGGCTTTAGGCTAGATGGTTTTGTTAGCCACAGACTAATGTAAGTGCTCTGAGCACAGCTGGGGCAAACAAGGCTGAACTCAGATGCTCTATAGGTTAGGTATACAGGACACGCTTTCTACTTCCTGGATTTTCAACTTATATGTGGTTGTATTAGAACGCACGTCATTTGTAAGGTAGAAGCATCTGAGCTATGTTAGAAAAAGAGAAGGTTTTGTAAAGGGGTGTAATCTCACATAGAAGGGGAATGAAAAACTGCTTTAACAATGTAACTTTTGAGCAGACACATGCAAAATGAATTTATTACGAGTTGACTAACGGTTAGGTCATTTTAAGCAGGGAAAGGCAAAATGGAGTCCTGAGGTTTGATTGGTATATTTGAAGAAAAGAGAAGGTGACAGCATAGCTAGACTAGAGTTACCAAGCAGGTAAAGGTTAGATCGGTAGAGAATAACCTCAAAAAAGAAAAAAAAACTGGAGGCTACTGTCAGAACTCATTGACAGAGTTTTGTTTAATAAATGCATGAAGAGCCATGATCCTTCCTCAACAAGGCCAAGGGCAATGTTGCATGCCAGTCCTCTAGTGGATTCAAACACTGTAGTCAAATGAAGTAACAAAGCAAGTTACTTAGTTTTCTGATTATAATGTAGGCTACGTAGCAAGATTCTGTCTGAAAGAATAAAAGAAAAGAAAAATGGAAAGTGATTATTATTATGTCTTAGTTCTGAGTGGGCAAAGAACCTCTTCTTTAAGGTGGAAGTTTCATTTGTTAAACCACACCCAGTCAGGCTATTGGAGTTCTAACTACCAATTAGTTAATTTGGAGCACAGAAATCATGAGACGCACCATAAGTATTCATGTGTTTGCGTTACTGCTTTCATTTCAGTAACACACGTCATTTTTCAATCATAAGCAAGTAAAAACTATCAGTAAAATAGCTTTGTCAAGTTACCCCACAGAAAGCAGTTAATAAAATCTTGGAAACAATACTTACATGTGCACACTTATGTGCACAAAGAGACAATAATTTGGAGAATTGGGAGCTTGACCGAAAGTATGAAGGAATAGGAGGGGTATCTGCTTCAAAAGGGAGCTAGAAAAGATGAAATGTGCAGGTTTCTAGTGTTCTGAAAGCTCTGCCTGCATTGTAAGAAGCTAAGAAGCTTAAGAGGCAGAAAGCCACAGCTGGCTGGAAAAATGGCAATGAAACCAGGCAAGTGTAGATCAATAGACAATCCTATAACCAAGCAAAGAAAAATGGCATCTGACATATCGGAAAACACCAGTAGTCCAACTTTTAACTTTCCTGGGGAAGCAATGGAGGGCAGGAGACAATAATACAACATCTTTAAAGGCTGAAAAGTAATCATCATCATCATCATCATCATCATCATCATCATCATCATTATCTAGAATTTAATGCCTAGTGAAAGTATCTTTTAAAACTAAAACAACAACAACAAAAATACAGTGAAGTACATTTGTTAGCAGCAGTGTGCATAAAAATGTCCCAAAGAATGGTCTTGTCACTGAGGTGAAATGATGGTCACTCACCTCTTTGTAGAACAGTGACGATGTCCAGAAGTAGAATATATGTGGCTAGATCTAACAAACTTTTTTACACACATGCATACATATAACATAGTATTGTTGTTTACGGCAACTACATCCTGTAAAGTGTCTCTACAAACGCTGAATTAGTGAATACTGAATTACCACTCCTAAGGGGAAGGTAGCACTAATCTTTTGGAAGTCTCTCGTTACATTTTCATCAAACAGTCAATATACAACACTGTTTTATGTGTGCTGCTATGTAATGATAAATTAATTAATATATGTGATGTTTCATTATAGTCAATAGCACTTTATAACTCATGTCTGATGGAAATGTATTAGACACATGCATTTTCCCACAACCTTGTGCTAGAAGCATGTTGTTTTAGTCTTACACCTTATAAACAGTGTCAGGGGTGCAAAAATCACCAGCAAAAAAGAATATATGTATTCTAAGTAGACTGATGAAAACATTAGTAAAGAATTACTAAGAATAATGCAAAGGACATTAATATATAATGTAAGATATCAAGCAAGAAGATGGTAAGATGTCAAACCTTGTTTGACCTCAGCTTAGAATATACAAATCAGATAATTCTTTTTCTTTTTTTTTTTTTTTACTATCTTCAGTTCTCTGTAAATGACCATGAAATAGAGACTAACACTGATTTTTTTTTTTAGTTTAAAATCAATTTTAGTGAGAAAGTGGGTTTTCACATACTGAAAACATGAGTAGTAAAGACCTACTATAAATTGGTGCTTTCTTCTTGATAAAAATATATGGCTTTCTAAATTATAAAGTGTGTGGTTTTATGACAAGTAATCAATATAATAAGAAACTAATATACAAATTAAAGGAGTAACAGAGCCATGGTGTTTCAAGGTAATTTAGTGTTGTGTTAAGTAATTGCTCCTAATTCTGCATAAATTATAAAACACCACATATCATAATTCTCAAAAATAACATAAAGAGAAGTAGCTGAAGTCAACGAAGAAATCAAAATGGAATACAAAAAGTCTAATAACCTCCCCTATCTTCACCAAAATGATAAGTAAAATATTAAAATGGGTAAAATAAAAGACTAGAATACTATGGCAGAAGTCGTCCCTACCATAACAGCACTTACACTAAGTATGACTAGATCAACACCACAATAAAAGCCACATACCAGCCGAATGCCATACAAGACCTACCTCAACAACACCCACACTACCCACAGAAAATTGAATTCTACTCACAATTATATGCACACACACACACACACACACACACACACACACACACACCTACTGGAAACTATGATGGACAGAAAGAAAACCTAAATAAACAATTGTACCAATTAATAGATTAGAAAACATAGTGTTTTTGAAAATACTTGTTCTTCTCTGGTTAATTCACAATTTAATATGACCACAAATTTAGAAGTTTTAAAAATAAATTAAAAGCTGATTCCAAAACATTTTTGTGGAAAAGGAAATAATTAGACCATCTTATCAATTTTCTTGCTGAAAACACAAGTTCAGAGACCTACATATAGAACGTGCCTTCAAAACTCCCTATAGCATATTCAGTGCAGAGGTATAAGCATAGGATAAACCAACAGATCAATAAAACAGAATGCAGAGACCAGAACTAAGTCCACACTTATCTCGTCGATTGATTTTTTTTCCCCACAAACATGCCAAAACAACCACGTGAGAAAAACAAAACTATTGACAATGGTGCATTAAGGAGATGGGTATCCACTGCCAAAGGAAGGAAACAGAGCATCGGGCTTCTGGTCAACCTCCTTCCATTGGCTCAGCCATTCTTTTCCTCATTATTTATGCAATAGAGGGGAAAACAAAGGCCAGCCAAAGGACTGGTTCAGGAGTGTTTACTGATTTATTTTTTTCTTTCACAATAGTTGATGACTGGAAACAGCCCAAATGTCTGTCAACAAAAGAATCAATAAGCAAACTGTGGTGTTTTCATACAGTGAGACACTGCCAGCCAAGATGGGGTAATGGAGGTAAAGCATTGTTTATATGCACTAGAACATGAATGAAACTCAAAGGCATTAGGCCAAATAAAAAATAAAAGAACACTGTATGATTGTACATAAAGATGTTCTTAAAAGAGTGGGGAAATGTCTATAAGGACTGAGTAGTACATGAGGGAACTTTCTAAAGAGGTAAAAGGTGTTTCATCCGATAATACAGACATCACTGTATGCATACGGTCAAGACTCATACATCTCAGTGTGCATGCACCTGAGATAGGACATAATAACCAAGCGGGGTGACAGACTTACAGAAGACTGGAAACCACCAAGTGTTCAGGATGCGAGTGCAGAGGCGTTCAATATGCATTTCCATTTAGTTTGGCTATGTTTGAATTTTTCAGTAATGTTGTTTTAAAAATGTTTAAAAGCCTAAAAAAGTCCAATAGTAGGGCAGGGATATTCAAATCAGGCCATTGGCCTTAATATAGAACTTTCTATGAATATTTCATTTTATTTATTTTCTAGTTCCCTAGAGGAAAACATTCTCCAAGTTGAATTTTGCTTTATGGATTTATTGTCAACAATCCACCAACAAATATGTGTTTCTGCTGTCCAGGTCAGTTCTTGAACAGCTCTGAGTAAAATCCTTAAGGGTGTGGGTATCCACGGAAAAGTGGAGTTGAACACTTTTTCTTGGGAAGACATTGAAGTGTTGAATTAATTTGCTTAGGAACTTCAAAGTGTCTATGTTCTGGGAGTTTCATCTGAAATGAGGTCCCACACAGTGGAGATTGTGCTGAACGTGACTGGCTACATCTGTTGCTATCCTTGTCTTTCCTCTGCAAGGCTCTCTCAGTCACCTGCTCCCTGCTCACTCCAAGAAGAGTATGTGTTCTTTTGTTGTTCATTTGTTCTCAGGCATATACAGGCTCCTGTGTTCTTTACCAAAATCCTTTGAAGACAGGAAAAAAAAATCTATCTTGTGAAAGCAACGTTTTAGTATCCACAGCTCTTCTTCAGAGAGGTATTTTGGGGGGATGGAAATGGATGAGGCATGTCTCATCATGATGACCCATAACAGTTAGCAGCTGGTCCTGAGCATACAGGAACTGGGGACTTCCTACCCACATGACAGGACCCCAGGCTCGAACCTCCTGCAAGTTAGAGGGAAGGATGCCACCTGCAAGTGCCACCTTTTCTATCCTCTATCAGGTCTTTGCATGCATCCTTGATGCTGTGAGTGGGACTAGACAAGGAAACATAAGTGACAACCATCTAAATACTCTGTCCCAAAATATAGTATCTTGGCATTTGTGGAGACAGCCAAAGCAGGTTGCTATTCTTCCATGAAGCAAGCTGAGAGGGAAGCATTCCCTCCCTGCATCTGAGGAGAAAAGACACAAAGACAGAGATGTTTGAACACACAGCCCTTGCTCAGCTCTCTCTTTGTAAATTATAGCGCATCAGATTCTCTTCTTTCAACTATACTTCTCTACGATTGTCCATCCACTCTTCCCCAAAACCAGGCATGCAAGTGTAAAGCTGTCCCCTTGGCTTTTCGTTTCTAAAGGTGCCTGTGACATGTAAAACTTATTTCAAATAAATCAGTGGGGTTTTTCTCTTGTTCTATCCTCCTTTCTTATAGGGTCTCAGGCACAAACCTTGCAAAGATTTCAGAAAAATGGCTAAAAATGCACTGTACTATGTGGAGTTTCAAGACAAATCAGTGCTTGCTAAAACTATATCCCTTAAGGTTACTGAAGACAGAAAATGAGATGGGGGGGTGCAGGGGAGAGAAAGAGAAGAGTAAACTTGATTCATTATTTTTAATTGCAGTTACTTATAGTTACTTAAATACATGCACAGACACACATGCACACACACACACACACACACACACACACACACACACACACACACACACACAGCTTAGTAGAGTAAGAAAACTCGCCCCTCCACTTCATTGCCTTTCTCTGGGATGCCTTTCTCTTTATTGCCTTTCTCGCGGAAGAGTAGCTAGTGACAGTGGGAAGAAAATGAAACCCAGTTCCTCTACAGAGCTGTGCCTAGCAATGCCCAGAGCTCCCTACAACCAAGGAAGCCTTAAGAGGGTGGAACTTTGCCTTTTTCTTAACAGGATCAAGATATTTTTTTTCAACTCTGCCAGTGACTATGACCTGTATACTTCCATTAGATTTGAAAGCATAATTCACTTTTATGGCAAGGCATCTTTGACTTTATCGCTTTCCTGCCTGGTCCCCCCACACCCTCGCTGAAACCTCAGACGCTTTCGTTAAAATTAAGTTTTCTTTTCTGAGAGGATGGAGCAAATCAGAAAAGGAAAGGACGTGGGAGGAGGGCGTGGACAGCAGAGAAGGCCTAGAGGACCATCTAAACTAATCAGAGGCCATCTCACTTCCCCCTTCTGCATTCCCTACCAAGGAAAGCTTTCCTTGATTCCTGTAAGCACCTTCTTAACAGACCAAAAACAAGGATTCTAAAGTGAGTTGCTTCCTCACAAAATTCACTACAGGAATGGCCTTTTGTGCAGCAGGGCCCTACCCTTTGATCTGCTGCTATGGTCAAATTTTATTCAGGTCTGCATTTGATTGTTGTTGCTTGTTTGTTTTCGTTAGATACTCTCTGTGTTTACATTTAAAATGTTATCCACTCCCCCCCCTCCACTTGTCTCCATGAAGAAGTACTCTCTCTCTCCTAATCACTTTCTCTACCTCAGTGCCTTGGCATTCCCCTACATAGGAAAAACATGCCCTCCCTGGACCAAAGGCCTCATCTCACATTGATGCCAGACACTGCTATCTTCAGCTACATATGCAACTGGAGCAATAGTGCACAAAGGTTGGTGTTTCAGTCCATGGGAGTTGTGGAGGGTTTGATTGGTTAATAATGTTGTTCTTCCCATGAGGTTGCAACCCCTTTCAGCTCCTTCAGTCCTGTCTTTAGCACCTTCCTTGGGGTCCCCATGTTCAGTCCAATGGTTAGCTGCAGGCATGCTCAGCTCTACCTGTATGACTCTTGCAGAGCCTCTCAGGTGTCATCTCTATCTGGTTCCTGCCAATAAGCACTTCTTGGCATCAGCCGTAGAGCTTGGGTTTGGTGGCTGCATATGGGGTGAGGTGGATCCCAAGGTGAGGCAGCCTTTGAATGATCTTTTCTTCAATCCTTGTTCCTCTATTTGACCTTGAATTTCTTTATGTGAGTGTTTTGTTCTCTCTTTTTAGGACTGAGGCAGCCCCATTTTGGCCTCCCCCCCCCCTTTTTTTTTTTTTTTTGAGCTTCATAAGTTCTGAGAATTGTTTCTTGGGTATTCAGAGCTTTCTGGGGCTAGTATCCACTAGTATCAGAGAGTGCATTCCATGTATGTTCTTTTGTAACTGGATTATCTCACTCAGAATGATAGTTTCTAGTTCCAACCATTTGCCTAGGAATTTCATAAAGTTATTGTTTTTAATAGCTGAGTAGTACTCCATTGTGTAAATGTTTCATACTTTCTGTATCCATTCCTCTGTTGAAGGACATCTGGGTTCTTTCCAGCTTCTGGCTATTATAAATAAGGCTGCTATGAACATGGTGGAACATGTGTACTTATTATATGTTGGAATATCTTTTGGGTATATGCCCAGGAGTGGAATATCTGGGTCTTCAGGTAGTACTATGTCCAATTTTCTGAGGAACCAACAAACCGATTTCCAATTGCATTTGTTCATGTCAAACTTTCTCTGTGCTCATCCCTCAGGTTTGAGGAGCAGCTTAGTAGAAAGAGAAGAGCCAGACTAGACACAGATGTTTCCCTAGTATTATAAAAGAACATCCTGAAACAACATATGTTGTATATTTCTCTTGCCCTGTCCCTGCAGGTACACACACACACACACACACACACACACACACACACACACTTCTCTGGTATACCCCTCCAAGGTCCTTTGTGCTGCAGCTTTCATGTCTGCAGTACAGATTTTCTGTAGAAAATTATTTTTTATTAATAATATAACAGTTTATAGTATACATCCCTCCTAGGCCTCAGAGTCCCATAACGAAGACTGTCAGGCCACCTAATGAGCACGAAAGGTGGATCCTAATGAGGATCCACCCTGACCGGAAAAGATCATCTCTGGAACAATGTCGTTTTGCTCCCATGGGCCACCAGGATAGACCTGTTGGTATTTGACCAGATGTGAGCCTGAAGAAAAGTGCAGGAGACGCTATAATTGGCAACAATAAAATTCTGACCTTTTGCAAGGCAGGAGCAAATTCATCTGACCTCTGCAAATGACTTACCTGGAGTAAGCATCTCTCTGTTTCCTTCTAGGGAAGACTGACAGAAAACAGTCTCTCATTTTCTCTGTCTGCATCCCTGGATCCCCTGCATCAGTTGACAATCTCAGGTTGCTAAGGGCTGCCCTTCGGCTCACTGTCTTTGACCTCTGTGACACATCTGAAACTGTTGAAACTTTGTCTGGCAGAATTCTAGGACACCGCTGCTCACCTAACTGCTCACCTGTCCTGTGTGTCACCTAACTGCTCACCTGTCCTGTGTGTCACCTAACTGCTCACCTGTCCTGTGTGTCACCTAACTGCTCACCTGTCCTGTGTGTCACCTAACTGCTCACCTGTCCTGTGTGTCACCTAACTGCTCACCTGTCCTGTGTGTCACCTAACTGCTCACCTATCCTGTGTACACTTTGCCATTACAGGCTGTTTATTGCCTGTTGCCACATTTTTGGCTCTTCATGACCCTTTATAGATTTCTCTTTTTCCTAATTATAAGGACAAGAATGAGATAAATTCCTGTGCACCTGCTGTGGAAATTTCAGCATTTCCACATCATTTCTTCCCATCTCATAAGAGCCATGTATGCTGGATAGAATAGCCCATCATATTTTACAAACACCATTATATTCTATGTCCTGCCCATCTAGACTATACATTCCTCAAGGGCAGGGACTACATCTGCCTTGCTTCACATACAGTACCATGTAGCACATGTAGATGAATGCATTATCAACTCTAACTTAAACGCAATACTGTATTTTACAGATAACCCCGTTGTTTGGAGAGCTTTGGCTTTAGTCAAGGCATGGGAAATTTTAAAATGGCTGACTTTGAGTCTCTATCTTTTCACTATTGTAAAATTAACCAAACTCCCCCTTTTCATTACTATGCACAGCTGATAGTCAGCCTTCATCAATTCATGAACTGTAATGTTTCCCAGTTTCGCCTAATCACTAGCAAAAGTTATAACATTCTAGAGCGATATGTGTTTCTGGACGCCGGTCTAATTGTGCTGCATGTCAATAGCTAGAGGAAAGGTCTAGAGATCTTCTTCCTCTGTATCAATCAGTGTGATCATGTGACTTAGGTGGTGCTGCTAGACCAGGTTTCAACTTCCAAAAAGAGAGGAAAGTACAGGAAGAGAAAGAGACTCAACCTTGGAGAAAACATGAAGGATGAGAGCCCCAACTGCATGTCTCTGGTCTGGGTGGTGCTCGTCCATACAGGAAACACAGTGCTAAGCTAGTGTCTCTTAAAATGTGATCCCAGGTTATCAGCATAACATAGAACTTGTGAGAAATGGAGATACTCAGGCCTGATGTCCCATCTGACAAGTTTGAGTTGAATCTGAACATGAAACCCAGTTTTTTGGGCTTCCAGATAATTCTGACCTACTTTAAACTCTATAATGCTGTTTTTGGATAGCATCCAAAACATATTATAAGGATTCTTATGCTAATTTTTTTCTAGCATCTAACAACCACTTGAAGCTAATTTTCCCCTGTTCAGAACCAGTCCTTTATAAATGTAGGTTTTATCCCTTCGCTAACCATATAGTTCATGTTATTCCCCCACAGATCTTTTTACTGCTCCATTACATGGCCTCAGTAAAAATGTTCTCCAACACATTGTTACACCCAAATCAGCATCTTGTAACTTTGGCCATTTTGTGTAAATATATCTTAGCATTAGCTTGATATAGATCAAGAGTTCAGTAAACATTAATACAATTTAAAACTTTTAAATTTAATAAAACATTTAAAAATGTTTTGTTACCATAGTGCTTTGGCTAGAGTCATAGTGAAGAAAAAATAAAAGGACACATGGATGGCTTGATGGTTATCCATCGTGCCAACTTCATGCAATTTGTCATAGCCTTTCCTTTTTTTTTTCTGGTCCTCTTGCCTGCTACTCATATTTGAGACACATTCCTTACTGTCTTCCATCTCATTTGGATCCAATCACTTCTGTTCACTCACATTTCTAATCCTGTTTTCCAAGTAGCCTCTGATTCTTTCCTCTAACTCACCAACACCTACAGGTGTAAATGTTGGACTTCCCCTTTAATTTTGTTCCAGAATTTGTCTAACACATCATTCCCCATCTTCGCCTTCCAAGCTAAAGTTAGAGTCAGTAGACACAGAGAAGAAAGAAACGAAGCAGGGTCCATGCCAAATTAAATCACATGTGTGTATTGGAGGGTAGTCTGTTATTAATGTGCATTAAGCATTTGGGCACACTAAGTGCTCAATCCATGTCAGTAACTATAATAATATGACACAACTGGAGGAAATGGTATTGTGTTTACACCCTCCCTGCATGGGTCACTATTCAATACGGTCAGTTGGACATTTGGACTCAGGCCAGTTGGTACCCAGGCTGGACTTTGCTAAGAGGTTACTGCAGCCGTTATTGTCCACGAACCCCTTGTGGTTCCATCTAGCACCCAGCAGGGAGATGCAATTGTCCAGCAAACAGATTTAAGAAATGGACTAGAAATGGAGTCTCCCGGGAAGCATTTTAAAAACGAATCCTTCCATTTTTTAACAACCACCATAAAAGAAAATGAAGAAAAATGCAGTGCACTGTGAGAATCAGTCCAGATGGGAAATACTCAATAATTCATAACATTTCTAAAGCATCACTTTCCTATAAACTTTTACACAAATCGAATCTTCGTTTTTATATCAAAGAATCTTCCTCCCTCATCACTGTGTGGCTATTAGATATGTGCTTAGTTATTTGGATGACAGCGAGTGAATGCCTACTGATGGGCTGGAGTCTCTGCACAGAGAAGATTCTATGGAAGGATATATGAAGCAGAAAGAGTACAACACTTGGCGCCAACATAGCCAGGTTAGACGACAGCTTCCAAAATCCATTGATTTCATGATGCTATGTGAACCTCGAACCCTCTTAAAGCTTTGATGGCTTGCTCCATAGAATAGGAAAAATGAAATTTTTCCCCATACAAATTTACACAGCTATTTTAGAGAGGTAATGTATTCATGTTAGTATATATGCTTGATTTTGCTATCATATCATCAGACAACAAATAATCCCCAAATGTTTGCAACAAGAAGTAGATCTCCTTCATAAGTTTTTGCAACAGTGGTGGCTGCTTTGATCATGACTGTACTTGGGTTCAAGACTGCTTCAGCGTGAGCCAGGCTGCAGGTACAATGGCTCTTTACATTCTTGTGACTGTCAACTACAATGCAAAGGAACCACTGGAAGCTTCCTGTGGCTGCAAAAGACTGAGCTTTAATGTAACACATTATTCTCTGAAATATTTATCCCACTGGTTACATGGCCAAGCCCAATGTCAATGGGGCCAGCAAAACATATCTATCCCATTGGGAAGATATGCACAAGTGGAGGGGAAAAAAATCAATGCTAAACATGAGTAATATAATCTATTGCAGTGGGTAGAATTGTTCTTGAAATTACAGAAGTCCATTCAGATATTGAGATAATAGTAACAATTACTTTGGCTTTAGATAGCAGTCTGAGATTAGTTTATAAATGATGTGATTTGGAGCTTTGTAGAAATAAAAACATTCAGGCATATGGTGCTTCTTGCAAAACCCTCTAGTTATTTGTGAAATCGCAAAGCATCGATTTCCAGAAAACTATGCATGTATCTAATAGACAAAAACAGATGGTTGAGAGATGTGATGTTGGTCAGGATGTGATCAAGGAGTACAGCTTCTAAATTGTTCTCAATTCTTCCCAGGAGCTACATTGGAGATGGTGGATTCCATGTGTTCAGGATATACTTCAAGCCAAGTCACATGAAAAGCCAGCATGGTTGCCCTATGAAGGCGGTAAAATTGCACTTGACAACACTGGCATCTGTGTCTAACAGTTTTCCAATGGACACTATAATGACTTGTCAACCTACCTACTCTCTATGACATTGAGAAGATACAGGACACATGTTATCTCCTTTGTTATCAGACCAAGGAGTACATGCAGAACCAAGCTGAGGTACTCTGCCTACTTTCTAAGTGTTCCTTAAACTTTAACCTGCAAGCGCTCATAAACTCACCAGAACCATTGTCCATAGGCTCAAAATATACATCAACTTAGAAAGCCAGAGAAGTTTACAAAAACATGTATAGGATTAATTTTTATAATGACATCCCAGAAAACACAAATGACAAGTTACATGGGTAAAGAGGACCAACTACAAATAAATGTGACTAGAAAAAAGTGGGTAGTTCCTATTATGAATCTCCTAAATGACCATGATCCCAGATTCCCTAGAGTAACAAGCAGGCCCCACTCTGGAGCCAAAATGAGCACAGAGAGAATCCACTCTTCTTTATAAGGATAGATAAAGAAGGAAAAAGAAGACACCTAGCACCACCCCTGCTTCCAGGGAGGCACCATTGTGCTGAACAAGGATGTGATGCAGAGGAGGGAAGGCTAGAATAACAGAATAATGAGTGTGCTGTGGAGAGAGGCAGCACTCAGGATGAGATGGCAGTGACAGGTAAGAGAAAGGGCTGAGGTCAATACGCTGTCATTTCCCAGTAGGGAAGGCAGGATGGCGTGTAGAGCCTGGAGCTCATGTAAGGACAGACTCAGCCCCCAAACTGAAGCCTGGTAACAGGACCCCTGGCACAGAGACCCAAGATAAGTAAAAAACCTCCTTGAAGGTCCACCAAATTATGAGATGCTATCAAAAGCCATGCTGGTGTCTGTGGTCCATGCTGCCATCCCAGACCACAATAAAGCCCGAGACCCGTATGAATGAGTGTAGCCTGTGCCTCTGCTTCTTGCCATAGTGATGTCCTCTGGTTTTGCTGCCTGAGGGAGGGTTAATGGGGGATGTTGATGCTGGTGTTAGTAGCAGGAATAGCCATCTAAATCCATGTTGAAGCCCATGGTCCATGTAGCCTCTCAAGGCCATGAGTGGGTCAGTGATCCTGATATGGCCAGGGGCCATATTGAATAGTCTTGGATTATCAAACATGTAAAGTTGTTTGAAACATCGGGAAATAAGCAGTTTTGGTAATCACCCCAAACAATTAGCATTCTTCAAGTCCTAAGTGAAACAAAATAGAAAAATAAAGCTAACCAAATATGATGTATTTCATAAATAAATTTGCTTTTAGGAAAATGTAATGTTCTTTGGTATGGCTTATATCTATCCAAACCTACAAAGTCACATAGCAAAACTATCCATGAAACTGGGAGAATGTTTGATCTGCAAGCATGCAGAACCTACAGTTTGATCCTCCAGAACCTATAGTTAAAAAGCTAAACAACTGTACCACAGAATCCTAAAACATTACAAACTATTTCTGTTGGCCTTGGCTGTTCCACAGAGGTAGAATGTAAATTCCTGTTGCTGAAGGGATTGTGCATTTCAGACACAAATCCCGAAGAGCTCTGAGCTGGAACTGGCCTGAAATCCTCCTCTCTTAGTACTAACGTTCATAGTAACAGAAAGAACCATGAAAGCTTTCAAAGGAGGAAAGCAACCAACCATGCTACTGAGCTATGACATCTATGAACCACGACAACCAGCGTAGCACAATGGCCCTAAGGATGTAGCTGTGGCACATGCATCTTATCAGCAACCAACAGCTCTCTAACTGAACTTAAGACCTCCTCAATTAGGAGGAAAACATTCCTGGAACTGGAAACAAAGTTCACTACCCAGGGCTGGTAAGATTTGGTGTATGTCATAGTCAGTGGTCAGTTGATGTGAAGAGTCATCATGACCACAGCTCTTACAAAATAAAACATTTAATTAAGGCTTGCTTACAGTTTCAGAGGTTTAATTCATTACAATTATGGTGGGGATCACACGGCAGCAGGCAGGCAGACATGTTGCTGAAGAATTGGCTGAAAGTTCTACATCCAGAGCTTTAGGC
The DNA here is from genome assembly GCF_963924665.1 of Micromys minutus. NCBI lineage: Eukaryota > Metazoa > Chordata > Mammalia > Rodentia > Muridae > Micromys > Micromys minutus. The sequence continues at coordinate 12,903,552 of NC_137954.1, read as the reverse complement.
AATATGAAGAGAGAGACTCAGATCTTGGAATGGGCATTCTGAAACCTCAAAGCCCACCCCCAGTGACATGCTTCCGCCAGCAAGGCCACACCTCCTAATCTTTTCAAATAGTGCCATGCCTCTCAATCTTTTTGAATAGTGCCCTGCCCTGTTGAACAGGTATTCCGATCTATGAGCCTATGGAGCCATTCTCACTCAAACCACTACCATGTATTTGGACATGTTTGTAACCCCAATACTGAAGACAAGTGGGCCCCTGGGGATCATGACAAGTCAGGCAGTGTAGCCTAGTTTCTTCAAGCCAATGAGAAATCACATCTGAGATCAAATCAAAACATCAAGAGAAGTGGCATCTGAGGAATAATACCCAAAGTTGTTCTATGGCTCAAATTCACACACACACACACTCCACTGTATGTGTACTTACACAAACATGAAAACACAAAATCCATAGTAGATTCAGAATGAGTGTTTCCTCCTTCAGACAAATAAGATGATATGAATTAATGCATGAAAGCTGTACCTGGTACAAGAGGAAAAATTAATGTCAGTTGCAATAGCCGTATCATTAATATTGGCTGAATTGGCCATGGGAGTTCCTTGAAAATAGCTGACTAATCTCAATGCTAGTGGAACCCAAGCTTTATCATTAAAAGATTCAGGTAGTGTGAGCAGGTCTATGAGGGGGATGGAGAATTAATGTTTTGGCTCTGAACAGCTCAGCTTCTGGTACTAGGGCACAGCTCCTGTTTGTGGTTGCCGGGAAACGTGAACTAATGTGACAGCCATTTGCGGATTCTTTCCAGAGTGCCAATGTTCTGGGGACTGTACTTTTCTCAGAAGGAGGAAACCTCTGGCTAGTGTCCAGAAAGACTGACAGGAAAAGTCCAATCAGTCCCTGGGGTTTAGAATTTTAACCCTCCAGTTTCTATAGGAAAGAGATTTTTTTTCTTTCATTTTCTATTTCTTTATTTTTCTTTTTTCTTTTTGAATTTAGTGGCAGAAGAGCCATGGAACACAGATCAGAAGACCAACGTTAGAAATTAGAAAGGATTATGGCTGTCAATGCTTTGTGAGTCTGGCTACTTCGCCATCAAATACTCTAGGTATGCCATGTCTGTGCTCACATGAGTATGGACTAGAGTCGTGTCATTCCCAGGCACATCCTCACAAACAGAATTGGGATAGATTTTTCCATCTATCTGTTGATGCTGAAACCAGAATTAGAACTATGACTCCTGGTAAAATCTCTGTCTCACAATTTTTCTCTTTGGGGTAATAATGGTTCAAAAACCCATACAATATTTTGAAACAATTTTAGCTATAAGAAAGACAAAAAGAAAACAGAATACCATTTCTTTTTATGACAGAGTTTCCAAGCTTCACACACACACACACACACACACACACACACACACACACATACACACACACACACACATACCACCACCAACACCAACACCAACACCACCAACAACAACATCAGCAATTTTAAAAAATATAGGGCCTTGGGAGTCTGTCATGGTTAATCTTCATGGTCAACTGGATGGGATTTATAATCACCTGGGGGACATAACTGTAGGTGTGCTCATGAAGAAATTTCCAAAGAATATTAACCTGGAGTGAAAAGATTCACCCAGAGTGTTGGCAGCACCGCTCTGTGGCATAGGTCATAGAAAGACTGCTAGTGTGTGAGTATTTATCTCTACGCTTTGTGACTTCAGAAGACCAGCTGTTTCGCACTGGACGCTGTACTCTCCCACCCATGATGGACTATATACTCAAACTGTGAAAAAAAAGGATCCCTTTTCTCTCTTAGGTTGCTTCTTATTAGTTATTTGGTCATGACAAGACAAAAATAACTCACACCAGTGAGAAATTGTTGCTAAATTCCCAGGGAAAGACAGAAGACACATCTACCCATCCTCATAAGGTCTTAAAGACAAACTGAGGCATGACTCAACTGATGAGTTTATTGGACTGACTTACTTACTACATGGATATGAGTGCTTCTTCAAAAGCTATACAGGAAAGTTTTTACCCAGCAGGGATGAGGCCTTTCCTGTATGTAAATAGGTGGAGCCTTCTTCTACTTTTTTTTTTCCTATACACTCTGGCCTCATGCAGTAAGGGCAAAGCTGAAAATAATAGTTAGGAATGGCTAGATACTCAGGAGAAGGCCTCATGACCCTCCCTCACCCTCTGTGAGGGGGTGTCACCAGTCAGCCAGCCCATTTCAGATGATCTTTTTCAGGCAAGCACAGTTGAGTGCCTCAAGGGTAAATGCTTGACTCAGGAAACAGTCCTATAAAACGGCAATGTGTGCGAACATCCTGATCATTTGCCCTTCCTTCTATTTTGCTTACTCTTGAAACACCTTTCTAAGAGATGAGGGCCCACAGCCCAAACTATATTTTCCTCTTGAGAGAGAGAGAGAGAGAGAGAAAGAGAGACAGAGATAGACAAAGAGAGACAGAGACAGAGAGAGACAGAGACAGAGAGACAGTTGGAGAGAAGGAGGAAGACACCATGCAGCCCAGATTGGCTGTAAACTTGTGATACTCCTGCTTTACTACTGAGTCGCTGGGGTTACAGCATGAGACACCATGCCGAGCGAATAGCCAGAAGAACTCTTCTTGGCCTCTTTGGTGGCCTTGTTTTAAGAACTTGAAACAAAACCCTTTCCTAGAATGTGGAGCAAACTGGATCCACTCCCCAGCATTAGGAAAGAAAAGAAAGAAGAAAAGAAAAAAGGAAGGACATACACAGAGAGAGAGAGAGAAAGAGAGAGACAGAGAGAGGCAGAGAGACACAGACAGAGACAGAGAGACAGGGAGACAGACAGAGTTAAATTTAAGGCCATTTTAAAAAGAACTTAAGAAGTTAGACTCTGGAGAACCAAAGAGCCCTATTAAAAATGGGGTACAGAACTAAACTGAGAATTCTCAACCGAGGAATCTCAAATGGCTGAGATTCACTTGAAGAAATATTCAACATCCTTAGTCATCAGGGAAATGCAAATCAAAACAACCCTGAGATTCTACTTCATACTAGTCAGAATGGCTAAGATAAAAAACTCAGATAACAGCAGATGTTGGTGAGGATGTAGAGAAAGAGGAAAACTCCTCCATTTCTGGTGGGACTACATGCTGGTACAACCACTCTGGAAATCAGTCTAGTAGGTCCTCATAAAATTAGGCATAATGCTACCTGAGGACCCAGCTATACCACTCCTAGGCATATACGCCAAAGACGCTCCAACATATAACAAGGACACATGCCCCACATGTTCATAGCAGCCTTATTTATAATAGCCAGAAGCTAAAAAGAACCCAGATGTTCTTCAACAGAGGAACGGATACAGAAAGTGTGGTACATTTACACAATAGAGTACTACTCAGCTATTAAAAACTATGAATTAATGAAATTCATAAGCAAATAGATGGAACTAGAAAATGTCATCTTGCATGAGGTAACACAGTCACAAAAGAGCACACATAATATGTACTCACTGATAAGTAAATATTAGGAAAAAAGCTCAAAATACCCGTGATACAACTTATAGAACATATGAAGCTCAAAAAGAAGGAAGACCAAAGTGTGGATGCCTCAGTCCTACTTAGAAGGGGAACAAAATAATCACTGGGAGGGACTCTGGAGGGAGAGAGTAGAGGGAGGGAAAAGGTGGGCAGAATCATGTATGGGAGGAGACAGATGGGCATGACATATAGAGGGTCAGGAAATTGAACAAAGGCATATAGCAATGGGGGATGGGGAACTGAGGGTAGCCACCTGAAAGTTCCAAATACCAGGAAAACAAGAGGTTCCCAGGACTCAAAGGGAATGAGAGTAGCTGAAATGATCAACAAAGGGGAGGGAGATTTTGTAGAGATCATATCCAGAGGTTAGGCCTCCAAGGCCCCGGGTGGAGGGATAGGACTACTTATACATCTCCAAATTTTTAACTCGGAATTGCTCCTATCTAAAGGAAATACGGGGACAAAGAGTGGAGCAGAGACTGAAAAAGGGGCTATTCAGAGACTGCCCACCTGGGGATCCATCCCATATACAGACACCAAACCCAGACACTATTGCTGATGCCAAGAAGTGCTTTCTGACAGGAACTTAATATAGCTGTCTTCTGAGAGGCACTGTCAGAGCCTGATAAATACAGAGGTGGATACTCACAGCCAACCACTGGACTGAGCATGGGGACCCCAATAGAGGAGTTAGAGAAAGGACTGAAAAAGCTGAAGGGGGTTGCAACCCCATAGGAAGAACAATATTAACCAACCAGACCCCCAGAGTTTCCAGGGACTAAACCACCAACCAAAGAATACACATGGAGGGACCCATGGCTCCAGGTGCATATGTAGCAGAGGATGGCATTGTCTGGCATCAATGGGAGGAGAGGCCCTTGGTCCGATGAAGGTTCAATGCCCCAGTGTTGGGGAATGCCAGGGCAGTGGGGTGGGTGGGTGGGGAAGCATCCTCACAGAAGCAATGGGAGGGAGGATGGGAGAGGAGGTTTCGGGAGGGGAAACTGGGAAAGGGGATAACATTTGAAATGAAAATGAATAAAATATCAAATAAACAAATAGGTAGATAGATAGACAGACAGACAGATAGATAAACCGGTATCTGACCCCTCCCAGTTGTTTCATTGACTCTGGAGGACTTGGGTAGTCTGCCAAGTTTGAGGGGCTGAGTGGATGTGATTCTCAAAGCTCTAAAGATGGCATCCCATTTTGGGAGAGCATAGTTCTGAAACTCAATACAGCCTGGAAAGGCAGCTGCCTCAGCTGGCCTGGCCCTCAGTAGTGACATTTTTTTTTTTTTTTTTTTTTTCTTTTTGTCCTATACTGGCACTGCCTCCATGAGGTCCATATGGCCCAGCAGGAAGCATGCCCCCAGGGGAGTGGGGCCTGGTGGATTCCTTGGATATGATTCCACTTTTGCTAAAAACACATTTTCCTCTCTACTTCTTCAGCTATTTGTCCTCTGTCAGAGACTTCACAGGTGGCCTTGGCTCCTAAAAGCCAGTCATCAAAAGATCATGATCAAAGAGAGCCTTTAGCACAGACTATGGACCACCTGCTTGGAGAGCTTTGCAGTCAGTGTCCTCCCCTCCTGCACTTGCAATGTCCAGAGCTTCACATAATTTTCTACTCTGCTCTCCATTGCGAGCTCCAGGCACTGGACTGTGTTATTAGATTTAAGCATCCCAGTCAACAGCATACTTTGCAACCCGCCCCCCTCTCCCAATCCCCCAGCTGGGAGGGTTGTGACAGTCTCCTCTACACTTGATGTTGTCATTTCAGCTCATGTCTTCCTCCTTCCGATGGCGGTGGCATTAAGCATCATTAGGATGAAGCAGCCGAGGACATGAAGTAGGGTTTATCAGGAAACCGAAAACTAAATCTCTGCACTCACCAGACCCGGCACGGACTTGTCAACCCCAGGGCTTCTGTGTGCCTGGAAAGATGGAGCTCTGCTTTATAGTCCTTATTCCCCTGTGGCCAGGGACAAGGGGCTGTTAAGATCCTATGTGCTGCTGAGTTAATGCTTTGAATTTACGAGGTCTGTTTGTGAAATGCCCTGCAGCCTGACTTCTCTCTCCCGGCTGCAGAAAACCCCTGGAAGGTTCAAGGATGGGGCTGGTACTAATAGAGTAAAACCTCAACTAATTGTGGAACATGGAGTGTAATATCCTCTTTGATACCAGAAACTAGGTGAACAGAGGTAGAGGTAATCTAGACACACATGGAGGCATTTAGGATGTCAGAAAGAGGGAGTTACAACAATAAATTACTTAAGCTTAGCAACAAATGATCTGGAAATGGAAAACATACATCTGAATCTCTTGGGTCAAAGGTAGAGAAGGGAAGGAATAGGTTCAAGTTTGGGGAGAGCCCAATTTGTAAGGTAAAAAGAAAAGGACAGAAGGGGGGCGGAGGGAGCCTGGAAGACTTGCAGAGCAAAAGGCTCCCTCCCAAGTAACAGAAAAACACCAGACCAGGGAGGGCTGAAGGCAGATTGTGGCTGTGGGCATCACACAGTAAGCATCTGAGACCCCAAGGTCTACAAAGAGGCTTCCAGCATGCACCACCCAATGGCCTGCCTCGCCTGTAGAAGTGGGAAGAACTGTAAAAATCCATCCTGATTCCTATTCAAAGGACAGACTTTGCCTGATATTCAAGAGTTAACCTTGCTAAGGCCTGGAGAGGTGACTCAGAAGGCAAGTGTTGCTGACTGTGTTTGCAAAGGACCCAAGTTTGGTTTCCAGCCCCTGGGGTCCTTGACTCACAACTGCCTTTAACTCCTGCTACTAGGAAGTAGCAAGTCTTTGTTAAAACTAGCTTGTTAAAGGTAGTTTCTATCAAATTTCTTTCTCTCTCTCAAAAAACAAAACAAAAACAAAAAAACCTTGCTTTTTGTTTGATTGTAAAAACAAATTAGTAAAATTGTGTTGATGACTCATTACATTACTCTTGGAGTTCTTTACCTTTCCTAAGAACGGCTCTGAATTCTACTAGTTACAGTCTCTGCCACACGAGGAAACACCGAGGGAGAGCTCAAATCTGACCCCAGTGTCCTTCTCCATCCTGCTGACTTCCGGAGAGTCAGCTCTACTTTACAAAAGGTTTTGTGCCCCAGTCATAGAGGAAGCATAGGCAGGTGAGGCACACTGACTAAAAGTCGGTCATGCTGATAAGCTGATAAGTGAATTCCTGGACTTCTATTTAGTTTTGAAGAAGAAAGGATTACTTGGAATTTGCCATTTAAAGCTAGGCTTATAAAGCAGGAATGAGAGGTACTAGCAAGAAAGAAAAAAGCAGTGGAAAAGATGTTATCTAGAAGACGTGAATTTTCTACTTTTGCCTCTGTCTGGGGAATGGACAGGCTGAGGCTATTAGCCTTTAACTCATCTATTCCATGGCGGCATTATTCATAATGCTTTGGGTTGTGTTTCCATTTGTTAAATTTTACAAGGCAAGTTCACTCATTTGACATGTGTTTATAGAGTGTCTTTGTGTGAGCCAAGGTGGGTTCTCATTATGCACTCTTTGACAAAGAAGTCTTTCTCCGTGTTGTTACTGGTAATGGCAACACTGTGGTTGAATGTGGATGCATGTGGGCAGAGGGGAATTCTAACACAGGCTCGTAGGCCATGGATATAGGGAGGATATTAATAGTGTTTGATGTTATCTTCATATCTGACCTCTGATACCAACGCCTCCCATTAAATACGCTCATCTCCTTGCTCCCTGAGAAGATGCAGAATTTATAATATCTCAGTCTAGCAATCTCTTCTCTACTGCAGGTCTCATTGTTAAAGGATGCTTTCCTACACTAAACTAAATGTTATCTCTTCATGGTTGTTTTTAGTTATTTTTCCAACTTGGATTAACCCGGAATCTCATTTTCTCCCACATGGCTTTTGTCTCCTTGCAGAAACGTAATTCTTACACTCGTTAGGTCCCCTCAACAACTTCCCTTCTCTAGACTTGGCATGCTGTATTCATTCCAGCTTCCCTTGCGAATGATGGCTTTCAACTTTTTTACCTTGGTGACCTAAGATTTACCAATAGGCTTCTTGCAGGTATGGCATAAAACATCCCAAACCTTTCTGAGCATCTTAGACCATACCAGGGATGTTGATTCCCTCATGTCCTTCAATGACTTACACAGAATGAGTAAGGACTTGCTTTTATCACCATCTCCCACCCACCTGGCTTGTACCCAGCTCATCAGAAGCAGGGGTGTCCGCTAGATCATTTTCACAAATCTGTCCATTATCTGACTCTGCTGATGGACAGAGCCAGTTTTTCTGAATTTAGGGTCTTCACTCCTTCCACTCTTAAGTTTCAGTCTGTGAAAACGCCTAGGCTCTTTCAGATGGTGGGCTTTTTCAGCTTCATAATGTTTTAACGACCGAACAAGATATGTGTCTTTTCCATTTCCTTTTCCTGAGGCTTCTCTTGCTTCGGGCTCCCATGTATATCCTTGGCCTCCTCATGCTTACTGTCCAGGAGACAAGGGCTCAAGTTAGGGTTTTTTAACCGGGGTTACCAAACTGTCACTGGAAATGGCATAGAATGTTTCTCCATCCTGGACGCTGACCAATGACAAAGTAAGCATGCGAGTTAAGCTCCCTCTGTGGTAGTCACCTCTCCATCAAAGATCCATGTGCCCCCTCCGTGTTCTATTGTGAGAAGCCAGCTGGTGTTAAGCTATAATTTAACACAGTATGAGCTATGTTTAAAAATTATGGATTAGGCTTTCTAAATAAACATTGATGAGTTTGCCCAAGATTTCTAGGAAGGTAATTTTGATCCAAAGATTTCAAAGCCATTTCTAGGCATGATCTCCTCCCAGTGTAAGCTAAAATTTCTAACTTATGGGCTCTATTTGGCTTCCCATTCCGCAGTCTATTTATTTATGAATTTGATACCTCTGCACGAAAAAGATAAGCTCCCTGAAGGCAACCATCAGAGTTGACTCATTTCTGCATACAAAATCCAATTTCATACTAAATAACAAATGCTCAATAAATAGTTGTTTCATAACTGAATTGCTAAGTAATATAGACAAAGACTACTAATTTAAAGTAGTCCAATTTAAAGGAGGGATCTTAGGACTGTGTCCCATTTTGAAGTCCCAAGATGAAACCTCAACTTTATATCCTTCTTTAATATTTAAAACAAACTTACGTTCCTCAGGTTCATCATTTCTGAGTAAGACACATTTTTTATTTGCCTTTAAGCTAGCCTGAGGCATCTCATTTGGTACAGAAAAAGTATTTTCTTGGTACATTTTCTTCAAAATCAGTTACATTTTCCATCTAACATGCAAGAGACAGTCAAGGTCTTCCAATCTGGGGTAATTAGCTTGACAAGGTCACTTAGTGTTTTAAAATATGGTTCGACTACTTGGCTTTCTTCTCCTCTTGTTTCTTAGCAGAATGCTTTGCAGCTTCCACAGCGATGATTGCACCAGAGGGAAAAGGTGTCTCTATAGATGCCAAAAGAAGTCTTTGGGCAGAGAGAGGGGGGTTGGAGAGCAGTGTTAGAGGTGTTCTGGGATGTACCTTAGCTCCAGGCCCCATCATTCTGTGACTGCATAATGTTCCAAGCTGCCTGGAACTCTCCCACAGCAGCTTAAATGCCCAAGGGAACTGCTCAGGTGCTAAGCTTAAAGCTTAGAGGCAGGAGAGGTCAGTACAGATGGGACGAAGCATCCCTTCTGTGGTAGACACTTAGGAAAACCACCACCGAAATAAATAAATGAACAAGTAAGTCTCCTGTTAACCAATGTAAAAGATGGAAATTAGACCAAGCTTCGGCCAAAGTCTAAGTCTTTGTCTAGTCTGTTTTGGTTATCCTGGTACTGCACAATTCTTAGGGGGTTGAGTAGACCTTCCTGTAAAATATTTTGTGTGTTCCACTGAAGGAGAGTGATGTAAAGACATTGTGTTGCTTTCCTTGCTTTTGTGTTTTTTTTTTTCTTAATAGCATCTGATATAAAGGGTATGATTTTTAGATTCACCTTTCAGAAATCATGAGTTGTACATTTTTTTGATTTCTGAGTGATTGTCAAGGTTGCCTTTCATATCTGCATCTACACTTAAGGAATTCCTTAGGGCTATAAAACTGCCTAGTGTGGGGGTGGAAAGGAGCTAGAAGGGAGAGAATTAAATAAATGACAAATTAATTGATCAGGACAACACTATCTGCTCCCTCCTAGAACCCTTCTCTTCCAAGCCCCCTGTACCCCACATCACCCTCTAACCCCCATGTAAGTCTCCCCACCACTGAAAGGCAGAGCAGGTGACTAGAAACGTTTTGAGATGGCAAGAGTGTGACAACCATGTCTCTGACATCTGAGTCCAGCTGGGCTCTGCCCTCTGCAGGGTCAGCCACTTCCCCCTCCCTGTGTGTGGAGATGACCACTGGAGCCGGCTCAGTTGGTATCAGTGTCTGGTGCAGGCTGCAGCTCAGCGGGAAAGGGTTAGCACTAGACTCAAGAGTCAGGCGAAATTTCATTCTAGAGTCAGGCGAAGCAGGGGTGGCTTACAAAACCTCTTGGCACGAGACACCTGCCATGTAACCGAAATCTCACAATGTATAGGCCTATGAGGGAAAAAAAGATTAAACTTCTCTCTTCTCTGGAAACCAGCGCAGGGGAAATATTAGGTCCTCAAGGTAGCTTTCAATATTGATGGAAAGGCTGGCTTGAAGAAGAACCAACTGAAATTTTATTTTCTGTTGTCTCTCTCCAGGGTCCTGGGATAATTTGTAATTCAAACTTGGAAGGAGTCCTAAGTTATTTCCTTTAAAGTTATTCTTTCCACATGTGAAATGAAATAATTAAAACACCTCATCTGCTTTTAGAACTTAGGTTTGTTTTTCCCAAAGCAAGAAATTGCTGATTAAATCCATATTTCTCCCAATCTTCCACTAATTTAATTTAATGTCAAAATTATTTCTTGTGATGAACAATGATTTTGCATAGAAACAGATCTTTGAAAGTGGGTTTCAAAATTTATATTTGTTAGTAAATCATGATAAATCTGTCATCCACATCCTTATTAATCAGGATAAGTTCCACAATACTTGAAGCTAAGAGGGCTCATGCCTGTTTTAATTCACTTGAGAAGTATTACTCATGTTAGGCCACAGAGAGTTACAAATCGCTGAGACAGGATCCAAGTATTGCTAAGTGGACACTTGCAATGTTCATTAATCTAAATGAGCAAAGACCCTTATCATTATGACTGTTTGTGATTACTTTGGTTAACATGTGTTTATTATATATGTCACATTTATCAAAGTAAAAATCACCTGAATATAACAATGTCCATAATGTTAAAAGAGAAAAGTATTATCTTTACATCCACTTGGACCATAAGGAGGTTTGACTTAGAGAGAGGCGGGTGGTTAGCAGGGACTATGAAGTGGATGGCACAGCTGGTCAGTGGATGTACAATTTTTACTTCAGCAGAAGGGGTAAAGGCAAGACAATTGTTATCCAACACTCTTATTATAGCTGATAATAAGGTATTGTATTCAATAGGAAATGTTTATTACTAGGAGCTCAACTTAGCCATCCTACAATGTATGTATATGTCAAAGCAATGTGCTATACATGATCAATTTCCAATGTTCATTTTCAACGATTAAATAAAAACAAAAGAAAAACTTCCACCACAAAATGTTTCTCAAAGTCCTTTCAACCAAGAATCTTGCTTCCAAACAGGCAGTAGAGTCCCTATGAAGGCTGTGGGTCTTGAGTATTACTAACTTCTCAAAATTTTAAGAGTAATCTCTGGTTATACTTACCCAAATATACTTGAACAATGTCTTCGGGATCTCCTCCACTGCTGGCCCTAAGCCCCTAGTACTATTAGTTCAGAGAACAGTCTGTCTGTCCTACCCACCTGTACTATCCCCAATGCCTTAGCAAGTAACTGTAGGCTCTCCATAACTTACTTCCTGGTCCCAAGACTCCACCACTGTCCATTTCACCTGTCAATCTCATATCTCCAACGTACTCAGTGTTCAGAAAAGCCTGTATATTGTTACCTCTTCATGCTGTTCTGAGTTCTCTCCACTCTTCCCACCGTGGCTTGGCCCTGTGATGCCTGGCAGCTCGCAGCAGCTCTTCCTCATCTGGGTCAGATAATGCTCCTACAGAAGCCTTCATTCTTGAGCCCAGGATTGTGACTGCTGACCTCCTTTTAGAATCACTGGGAGTGCTTGCAGGACTGTCTGGGTGCCAGATAGAGCAATGAGCTAAAAAAAATAAAATCAAAGCTTGTAATGGTAGATGGTAGAATTCGGTCATGGTACTGTTGTAGAGTTCTCTAGATGATTGCAATGATGGCCATTACTTAGACCCCCCCCCCCAATATCCATTGATCTCTCTGTGTCTCTGTGTTTCTGTGTCTCTGTTTCTTTGTCTCTGTTCCTGTCCCCCACCCCCTCTGTGTGTGTGTGTGTGTGTGTGTGTGTGTGTGTGTGTGTTTGACCTCATAATGACCTCATTTCTCACAGTACCTACCTTTGTCCTTTTGATAGCTGTCACGTTGCCTGAGTCATGGAAGGTGTCCAAGTAAATCTTTGTAAATTCAAAGTAAAATATGCGTGAGACAAAGCCATCTTGACATAACTTAGACAGTTCATAGACTTGCTATCATAGTGGATCCTGGAACTGAAAGGTTTTTATGGAGTTTTGATCCAGAGCTCCAGAATAAGTGTGTTTGGTTCTTCTTGCTAGCATGGGTTATGATTTGAAGTGACCATCGTGATGAGGCGAGGAGTCACCTTTTATGAGTGTGTTTTGTAAAGATGGTTGCCACTTTTTAAAAAAATCTAAAAATCTAGCATGTTGTTGTGATATGTCTAAAACTATGGTTAAATATAAATAAATAAATAAATAAATAAATAAATAAATAAATAAATAAATAAACAACTTTAGTGGAACCAATGGAAAATAATCTCCAACGACATCTAGAAAAGAAACGTTAAGGGCTGGGTCTCATATAACGTAGCTCCCCTTCCCCTCCAGGAATTGCAAAGGGCCCATTCCAAGCCTCTGTGTGAGGGGCTGCCTGATTTCCCTCCACTGTGCCCCTTAATTTGATCCTGGGTACCAGTTACAGGCTTGTGCTGACCCTGGTCTGTGGCTTCTTCTTGTCAGATGACCTCACGTGTCTTCAACCCGGCCCTCTGATAGACATTGGAAGCTTTCTGTTAAAAGGATGAAGTTTTCCCTAAAGCCAGAGACATAATGAGTGATTAAGTGCTGTTACCCTGTGTGGCTCTGAGCAGACATGGTTTCATCACTTGACAAAATGGGCCGATGCTGCAAACTGAAGCAGAAATGGCTGGCGTGTTTTTAGACAAGAGAAAAATATTTCCTTATATAAAAGCATAATTTTGTTTAAGTCCAGACACTATGACCTTTCAAAATGCATTATTGACAATCTACTTAGCACACAAATTTAATTTCTTTGCTCTAGACATGATGGAAAGGAAGGCATCGTCATTTCTATCCTAAGGATTTTAGGCATACTATTCGAATAATTCAATCAGTTGAGAATAGGCTTCTTGAAAAAAAAAATTTTTAACTGTCTATTAAAGTAGCAAGTATACTAACATATAAACAATATCTTTGTTGGTTAAATACCTGTCAAGGCCATGCTAGGCAATGGCTCAGTTAACCTTGAGCTTTAGGCAGGAGCCATGATCTTTCCCTCCTTTTTTTTTTTTTTTTTTTTTTTAAATGTCAAACTCATTTGGCCTCTCTACTTGGAGAATGGCGGACAGCATCTAATCTGTGTATGCCAACTCTGTTGCTCACTAGAAGCCTCTTCTTGAGACATCTCTACTTAAATGACCACTCATGACAATGGTTCCCTTACATGAACACATGGCACTCCAATGGACTGCCTTACGGTGCTTCCTGCTCATAGATCTCACATGACTATGAACATCCTGAGTTAGGACAGAGGGTGCACCCATGAGGTATGCCACACGACCCACTTCTCTTAAAGCAGCAGATCAGGAGAATGTTTTCATTTTCTTTTGACCCTACACGAGCTTCTTTGGTCGAATGATCACAAGTCCATTAGTCAGCTTCTTCACTACCTTAACTACAACACCGCTGTTCACAGACACCACCGCCTTAGAACCATCCCTCCATTGACACACTAATTCTATGCCTGAGGATTTCTTTTAAGAAAATAATCAAGATGTTGTCTATGGTTTCATTTAGAAGGAACTTAAAGACAATCGCGAAGATTTTGTTGCAACATTAGAAACAAGGAGTCTGCCCCTTTAATTTGTTAGATTATGCTAATTTAACATAATTGGTATTTGACTAATTTAACATAATAACAGACTTCGTTAAATTATAGTTCAAATAAAGATCGGAATACTTTGTAGTTTGTACAGCATCATAGAGTAAAATTTTATGGCATAAAAGATGTTTGCTTAGTTAAAAACTAGGCAACAGAGTAATATAACTTTTAGAACAAACCTTAATATGTACATCAGAATGATAATAAACAGAGTTTAAAATAGTGGTTCCCCTTTAGTAAGAAAAGCTATTTCTGAGATGGCAGAGAGCAATTGTGCTGTGAATACGTCTGCTCTGACATTGGTTAAATACGTTTACTAAAATGCATTTGTTTGCATAGTATACACATTGTTTTGTATGTATCAAATATTCTACAATAAAACATTGACATTACAAGGGAAAGATATCTCCATTTCTGAGCCATTGAATGCAGCTGCCCTGGCCGTCCTAAGACAGGAGTATCAGGGTCCTGCAAGCGAATGTTCCAGTTCAAAAGAACTGGTGCCCTCTTTCTTGTTTGCATGAAACAATTCTCTACTTGCCAAAGCATGCAGCCATGGGAGCTGTATCTGCCCAGAGAGGCCACCTCTTTTTAAATTTGGTCCCCAAGGTTAGACACATTTTTCAGTTTTTCACATAGGTGTTATATGTTCTAGCACAGACATGCATGTTTGTGTAGGTCTAAGCATACCTACATCCAATCATTTGTATATGCATGATCATATGTGTGTGTGTGTGTGTGTGTGTGTGTGTGTGCTCTGAATGTTGAATGGTGAGATGCTTTGTTTTTAATTCTCATTTCTGCTTGCTGGTCTTTTCTGTGTTTTTTTCACCACATACCACTCTTCACATAAAAGTGGTCAAGTATCACTTTTTCAGACAAGGGGATTTATTTCTAAGAGAGATGGCTAACCTTAAAAATAAGCATTCAGAGATTACAGTAATAGACAAGTTCATACCTAGCCGGACCTCTTGACTTACATGCAACTCTCCCCCACCTCCTTCCTTTCTCAAGCCCTGCTTCTGACAGAGAATCCTTGTTTTCCATAGACTCTCTCAGAAACAGCAATCTTCCCAGTCAGAGCCCATCTTTTGAGACATATCCTTTCTTCCTTCACCTTCTACACTGTGGATCTTCAACAAGCCCCGCTTCTCTAAATTGTCCTCAGTATCTTAAGACTTTGGCACTGAAAATATCAGTGATACCTTATGGAAAAATCAAAGTAAGAGTTGAAAAATAACTCCCAAAGTTAATAGAGAGTTTTTAAAAGTTAGTTGCATAACTAATTTACTCTACAATGTGTGGGTTTTCATGTGCATGCATAGCTAACAGGGTGAGCAAAATCTACACAGGATTATTTTTCTTTACAGTCAAGAACGGTTTTATTGTTTCTTTTCCAGATTTAAAAAGGTAATGTATGTATGGTCACAGATTTTTTTAAAATGTGGAAATAGCTTTAAACACACCCTATGATAATTGCCTCTCTAGTGAATAACTGACATTCATATGTTGACTGGTCCTTTCAGACTTTTTAAAAATATACTCTGCCTATTTTTAATCTAGAATGACCAGTGAGTAAGAGATTATGCTAATCTGTTTATGTCTTTAAAACGATCTTAAGAAACTGTTCCACCAATTTAAGATATTGTTAAGAGTTATCTCCTTATGAGAAAACTAAAACTTGTCACATAGTCAAGAACAGAATGAGATCCAAAGGGAAAATGGTTGTTTCCAAAGTTTATAATATGAAAAGTCAAATTAATGCGTGTTTATACAACATGATTTCACCAAATATATGTATATTCAGAATAATGTGACCATATTTGGAAAAAATGGTTGTGGGTATAATTAAATCCAATGATCAGGAAATTTGCAGGACAAAAGGAGAAACAGAGATAGAGGAGTCTTGACTTCTCCTGATGATGAACTGTGATCCAGTTATATTGTGAAACATGCCTTTTCCTCTTCAGGTTTATTTTGGTCATGGTCTTTGTTACAGCAATAAAAAGCTAACTAGGGCTTTCTCCCAGCCATTATTCACTACCAAGATGTAATTCTCAGGGGCTAGCGATGGCTTAGTATGAAAGATGCTAGCCTTGAAAACAAAAAGACCTAAGTTTGATTCCCTACAATTCACTTATAAAGCCAAGCGTAGTTATGCTCACTTCTAATGTCAGCCCAGGGGCAGATCCTTGGCACTTACTAGCCAGAGAGACAAGTTTGCTTGGTGATCTTTAGGCAAGTGAGAGAGCCTGTCTAGAAAAATAAGATGAACAGCTGCCAAAGAAAAAAAAAACTTGAGACTATCTTTTGGCCTCTATATGCAAAAACACCCCTGTGTATAACTGCACACACACACACACACATACACACACACACAGAGAGAGAGAGAGAGAGAGAGAGAGAGAGAGAGAGAGAGAGAGAGAGAGAGGTATTGTCAGACATTATAAAGATAATTAAGATTATATTTCAATGATGGAGTATATTTCAATAGCAAAAATGGCCCTGGGCTCAAGTACCAGAGCTGAAAATTAAAAACTAAAATAAAATAAAGAAGAAGAAAGTCTGATGCTACCACTACCAAGTTCAAGTTCAGTAACCTATAAATTAGAGTCTTAGGGTAAAACTCAGGAGATCAGGTCAACTAGGGTAAAGAGTAATACAGCTTCTCTGTATCCACTGACTTATGTACAATCTCCCTCTGTGGAAGAGTAGATATATGCATTCTTCACAGGGAGCTGAGGCTCATAGAAAAGGCTCCTGATAAAGCTATCCAATGATAGCCTGGCACAACCGGTGCTTTATAAATACAGAACCTCACTATTAATAAGACTAAGAGCCATGTCATAAATGTGGCTAGTTAGCACAAGTAACTGAGAGTTCATCCCACCCAGCAGGCCAAGGTCATGGTTCAACCCCAGTTAACTTGGCTCTGCTCTGCAGTCACAGATTGCATTCTGGCCCTAGCCAGCTGCCATCTATGCAGCCTAGTGGGTACATAATTAAATCATCAAGTGCCATTGTCACAGCCATTCAGGAGGACTAGGAGATCTTCCCACTGAGAACATTTTCAGAAAATGAAGAAGCTGGGAAGATAGGGAGAGAGAGAGAGAGAGAGAGAGAGAGAGAGAGAGAGAGAGAGAGAGAGAGAGAGAGAGAGAGAGAGAGAGAGAGAGAGTCGGGGATACTATAAGGCAAAGTATGGGCCTGTTTTTACTTTTAGTATTTCTGGCAGACGGTGAATTGACTTTGTTCAGATAGACAAAGGCAGCGAGTGATATGCAATGTGTTTGTTTTCATGGCTGTAAGCAGCTGTTAGAGGATAAACAGTTGTTTCCAAATCTCATGGGAGAATTTGCAGCCGAAGAACTTCTTAATAGAATGTGTAACCTTAAACTTCTGGGGTACAGTGGGTAATGGGAGAGCAGAGAGTTTTGCCTTCAGAACTCACCTAAGGAGGGACACAGTGAAGGCTAACATTGGAAAGGTGGGGAGAAGTTTCCATAGTATTCCTAAGAAGCAAGGTAGGGAGTGGGGAAATATTCTACTTTTTTTTTTTTTTTTTTTTTTTTTTTTGTCAAAAGAAAAAAAATCTCTAAAGAGATTAATCTTTGAACATGATCATATAACAAGACTCCTATTTCTAAAAGTAAGTGGTACGAATGGGCAAGATCAAAAGGGTTCGTCTTTGTTCTTCATCTTTATTAGGAACATGGACTGAAGAAGACAGCTCTACATTCACACTTCTGCCGGCTTGGGAGGAATGTTGAAGCGTTTCCATACCACCTCAGTTTTAAACAAAACAAAACAAAAAGCCACGGAGTATTTTACTTACAGGAGCAACTGTGCTCAAATCTAAGTGCCAAGGACGAGGCTGCTTCCTTTAAGACATAACATGTCTGTTCTTTATAGACACCATGAAACCTCTTTTGCTTTTTTTGTTCTGTCTGGAAGCTCAGAAGAGTTTGCAGACTAGTTTCAGATGTTAGGTGAGAATCTGAGACTGACTGGGTAGCACTTTAGTCTCTGCCTTCTTTTCCTAATCAGTCTATATATTATTGACTGAACTTGTATCTTGGTTTTGCTAAAGTTTTTTTTTTTTTATTTCGCAAAGTTTTTTTTTTTTTTTTTTTGTTTCTCTTATTTTTTTCCTGAATATAATTACATAATTTCTTCCCTTCAAACCATTCCATATATCCTTTGTTGCTCTTTTTCAAATTCATGGCCATTTTTCTCATGAATTGTTTTTTTGTTACATGCATGTATATGTTTACGTGTATACATATACTCCTAAATATACAAATATACCTTGCTCAGTCTGCACCATGCTGTTCTTTAGCACGTTTTCAGAATGACCATTTGGTACTGGATAGCTGGTGAGGTCTTCCACGGGGAAGACTGTTTCTTCCACTCTCAACATTCCTTCCTTTCCTATAGTTCTGTCTAGTTAGCATGCACTGAAGTTGTCCTTGTTCAGCTCCTGTTTAGGCAGCCATGCTGTTGAGACTTTATGGGTGTAGCTTCCGACATAACTAGGAGGCACACTCTAACAGCAGACTCTCTGACCCTCTTTCTCTCGTGGTTTTTCTGCCTCCTCTTCCGCAATGTTCACTGAGTCTGAGGTTCAGAAGCTTTTCTATAGATTTGTCAGTTGGGGCAGAACTCTGCAACCTTGCATTCCGATTGTAGTTTTCTGTAATGGTCTTTGTCTATTCTAAACGAATTTTCCTTGAAGAGAAATGAAGAGAACACTTCCCTGTGGGTATAAGTGCAGATAGTGAGAATGGAGTTAGAGTTTATGCTGGTTTAGTAAATTAACAGTTGTAAGTTTTCCTCCTAGATCTATAACTTTGCTATGCCCGGGCAAATGGCTACATATTCAATGGACATTATTTTCTTTTTTTTTTTGATCCAGTTTTAAATTCAGTTAGAGAGCTTTTGGTCACCAACAAGGTAAACATACCACTACTGAGCTCCTAGGGTTATTGTGTGGTGCGCGTGGCTGTTGTGGTTCATAGATGTCTCAGCTGGAGAGAACTTTGGTTGCCCCCCTCCTTTGGAAGCTTACATGGTGTCTTCTGATACCAAGAAGATGACTTCTCATGGACAGGGCTTTTAGGTCAGTTCTACCTTAGGAACCTCTAGGTCCTGTGTCTGTTCCTCAGAAAATTAGACATAGTACAACCTGAGGACCCAGCTATACCACTCCTGGGCATATGCCCCAAAGACACTTCAACATATAACAAGGACACATGCTCCACCATGTTCATAGCAGTCTTATTTATTATAGCCAGATGCTAGAAAGAACATAGATGTCCTTCAACAAAGGAATAGATACAGAAATTGTGGCACATTTACACAATGGAGTACTACTCAGCTATTAGAAACAATGACTTTATGGAATTCCTAGGCAAATGGATGCACCTAGAGAATATCATCCTGAGTGATGTAACCCAGTCACAAAAGAATCCACATGCTATGTACTCATTGATAAGTGGATACTAGTCCCAGAAAGCTCTGAATACCCAAGAAACAATTCACAAACTTTATGAAGCTCAAAAGAAGGAAGTCCCACATGCAGATTCCTCAGTCCTTCTTAGAAGGGAGAACAAAACATGGGAGGAAATACAAGGTCAAATAGAGAAGCAGAGATTGAAGAAAAGATCATTCAGAGGCTGCCTCACCTGGGGAGCCACCCCATATGCAGCCACCAAACCCAAGTACTATTGTTGATGCCAAGTACTTATTGGCAGGAACCAGATAGTGATGCCTCCTCAGGGGCTCTACCAGAGTCATAGAGATACAGCTGAGCATGCTTGCAGCTAACCATCATACTGAAAATGGGGACCCCAATGAAGGTGCTAAAGACAGGACTGAAGGAGCTAAAAGGTGTTGCAACCTCATGGGAAGAACATTTATAAACCAACCAAACCCTCCACAACTCCCATGGACTAAAGCACCAACCATTGAGCACACATTGAGAGACCTATGGTTTCAGTTGCATATGTAGCAGAAGATAGCAGTCAATGATAAAAGAAACCTTTAGTCCAGTGATGGCATGTTTTCCCAGTGTAGGAGAATTCTAAGGCAGTGAGGTGGAGAGGGTGATTGAGAGCTAGTGCACCTTCATGGAGACAAGTGGAGGGGGAGGGGGATAGAAATGGGGTGGGTAAAGGAGCTAACATTTCAAATGTAAATACAGAGAATATCTAATTTTTAAAAAGGATGATCTTTAGTTCTTGAAGGGTACATTATCAGCCCAGATGAGAGAATTTTCTTTAAAGTGTATATGCATATTCCCCTATATTGTGTATTCCAGGTAATTCAAAGTCCAAGAGCCTATCTCAGGGGGAAAAAATAAAATTATGTCCTAAAGTATCTTTATACAAAAACTTAAGTCCATAGCACCATAAAACAATTTATTTCAGAAGGAGATTCAAAAGTGGTAGAGAAGTTGAACTTTGAATTAGTTTGTTTTTGAGTCTGTATCTGCCAAGTGGAAATACATAGTATCAATTACTAGTTACATTTCTATAAGCTATCATATGTGTTACTTTGAAAGTAATAAAAATCTATACAAGGTAAAGAATTCTTGGTATATAGCAGTGTGTATTGCTTGGCAAGGTACTGGTGAAATTGAACCAACAGATTAATTTGTGGTGTTCATCAGTGGGTTTGATGTTTCCTGGATATAACGACGCTATAGACCTGATAAAGCAGCCATCAAAGTCGAGATATTGTTAGACATAGTATCGCATGCCTTTAATCTCAGCACTTGGAAGGCAGAGGCAGGAGGATTTCTGAGTTTAAGTCCAACCTCATCTGTACAGAAAGAAACTCCAGGACTACATAGGGAAACCTTGTCTCAAAAAGATGTTGAAATACGTAAGGGCAGAGACTCTTCCTTCAAGAATACTTTGGCTCCTACGTCTGAGTTCCCTAATACTTATTTCAGCAGGATGATCCGTTCACCCCTGACTATGCTAGGTGAGAGAAGCAACCAAGGGCCTTAAGAGGAGCAACAGAAGGCGTTTTGTTATTGTTTTGTTTTCTAAAAACACAGCCCTGGTGTAGCCTTCCATATCTTAAAGCCTTTCAAAATCTGCACAGCACCTTTGGGATTAAAAGACCCCCGTGTTATCCCTTCAAGGGTTTGTCCTTTTCTCTGCCTCTCCAACCTTATCTCCTGTCTGTCTAGGAACTCCAGCCATCCCTGGTCTCTGAATGCACACAGCTTTGTGAGCCTCTGGGCCTTTCTTTACACATGCTATCCCCTCTGTCTGCGTGACCTTCCTTCTCACTTGCCTATCTCATATTTCATCTTCACTAAAATCTCCCATGACTTGCTTAGGCCTGTGACGTGTCTCTTCTCTATATTCCTGTTGTAAGTACACTTCAGTGAAGGAAGATTCCTCATGAGACCAAGATAGAAAAGAGTCCAAATTGCGTTCATTGTCATAGACCCACTGCCTGGCCATTGTTCACAGTCAAACCACTCTTGTGGGTAAATGAATAAATGTGAGGGATTAGCCCTTGGCCAGAAAAGTAAAGATTCAACCCGAACTGAAAATGTAATATCAAGTCTGAGGAAGCCATGTGACTACTTCAAACCAGAAAGGAGGCCAAGCAAAGTACAGAAAGGGAAAGGGGAAAAATAGCTGCCTAGGTGCATGGGAGAATTTGGGTCCTGAATGTTTGTGGGAAAATCTGCATGTTTCTCAGTTTCCATAGTGACTCCAGGGGTATGTGTGGTTTGAATGAAAATGCCCCCCCCCCCCGTAGATCCATAGGGGTAACACTATTAGAAGGTGTGGCCTTGTTGGAGTAGATGTCCCTTTGTTAGGGAAAGTGTGTCACTAGGGGTGGGCTTTAAGGTTTCAGATCCTCAAGCCAGACCCAGTGTCTCTCTCTCTCTTCCTGCTGCCAGTGGATCCGGATGTAAAACTCTCAGCTATCTCTCCAGCACACGACTACCTTCATACTGTCATGCTTGCCACCGTGTGGGATTGGGGGACTAGCAGGGGTTGTTGACTTTAAGGTTAGGTTGTAGACACAGTGTCATCTCAGCCATTTGCCAGCTATGGGATATGGACATACATCCTAACTTCCTTATGAGGTAGGAAGGGAGGGAGGGAAGTGGGAAGGTCAGGAAAGAAGGAAGGGGAAGAAGAAGGGAGAGAGAGGGAGGGAGGAGAGAGAAAGGGAGAAAACGCAACTCTGTGACTGACAGACAGAAAATGTGCCTCTCAGATTTTCAACTGCAGACAGTGTAATTAACCATGGCCTTAGCTGCTATGCTCTAAATCTGATCACCTTTCTCTCACTGAGGTCCCATGTCACACACATTGGCTCCACGTGTCACTTAGTTGATGAGAGACACCTGGAGTATATGGCTGATTAAGGTCTGAGGTGAGATGCTGAGGATAGGTTTCTTTTCGCTACCTTCCACCATCTTTCCTTCACCAGAGCTGTTCTCTCAATTCCCCCCATTTCCTTCTCTTTCTGTTCCTTTTCTTCCATAGACATCTCCCCCGTTCACTTGTCTCATATCTAATTCTATATAGGTATCTTCTTGAAGGATCGGTACTAAGTCAGGAGTTAGCATGAACTCGAAAACTAAAGGAGTCCGTGTGCATTAGGAAGCCTGCAGGTTTCAGGAGAGTAAATTTTCTGGCTCCACTCACACAGAATTGGTCACTGCTTTCTGTCTGTGATTTTCTTCAGAGCTCCCTGCCCCCCCCCCCCAATGGTCCAGTTATCATCTCTGGCTCCCATATCTCATATCATCAAACAGAAGACAGCGGGAGAGACTTTCCCATTCTCTCATTCTTGTATTGGAGGCAGAAATCAGCCTGCTAAGCTGTCATTGCACACAGGGATGCACTGGGAGTCTCCATTCACCACCTTCCCTCCCTTGCAATTAGTACTCAAATGGTTAAGTTCGTAAATAGTGATTGTAAGAAGTGATTGTAAATAGTGATTTGTTTTACCAATAAATTCATTTGAAACCATTTGCTGTTTTCCACTTCCTCTCATAGACATTTTCCTTTGGCCAACTAAAATGTAGATACACAGTCAAGACAGGTTCAGCTGAGTGAGTCAGACAGTACAACAGATGTCAGAGCAACATGGTAGAAGGAAAAGTTAATCTTAAGGAACAGAGCTGGTCACACTGGTGTCTTACCTGAGACTGGCTTTGGTTGTTTTTTGTTTACTTTGATGAAAAATGTTCAACTTGATGGAAAATGAACTATTTTTTTTGAGTCATATTCCTGGTATCTTTTGTTATAGCTGCTTAGCCAATACTGGACCTAATGCATCTTTTAAAAACGTATTCCAATATTCTCCCTCTGCTTGGTTGACTCATAACTGGTTGACAAGCTGGCTCCTTAATCCATTAATGCCTACTTCTCAATATGGCATTTAATTACATTTGATGACTTTGAGGGACAGCAAAACTAGTTCCCTTTGGGCACAGGATTATCTCAAGTCAGAGTTAATAGCCTTAATGGTTTAAAATGGCACTAAATGGCTCTCTACATTTGGGGAAGGCCATCTGGTCATTTCCAGATAAGCATAATAATAACCACCCGGGCAGATTTCCACACATGGGCTGAAACGCAGACGTGTTCCAAATTACATACACTATAAAATTTACCAGCCCTCACTAAAACCCAAATCACAAACTATCCCTTACTTGATTTGCAATAATGAGTTGTCACGTGGTCAGTGTGATTGAAATGAGTTTGTCACAAACAAAGACCCCACTGAACTACAGACTCCAGTCAAGGTCAAAAGACAATCATGGTTTGGGAAGAACATTTGAACATTCACATCAATCATGAACCTCAGCTTTCCTCAACCATGTGGATGCACACGCATACACACACACACAGAGAGAGAGAGAGAGAGAGAGAGAGAGAGAGAGAGAGAGAGAGAGAGCAGATTTGTTTAAAGTTGAGCTGTGACAGTTAGCTAAAATCATGTCCTAGAAGCATTTCCATCCTCTGAGTGTGACTGATGAGTCATGAAAGCAAATTGAAGGAGTGATAAGCTAATTCCTGTGTGGCAGTAACATTTGTTCCCATTTCCTGCCTCCCCTTTTTGTCACGGTTTTCAGGTAGGTTGCATATAAACCTTAAGAGAACTTAGCATTGAAATATTCACGATGGTCTTCACTGCTTCATAGGAGTATTAGGAAGGAAACATGAAGGGTAACCAATAAGGTTCTGAACTCTCCCAGTGACATTATTTGAGGATGCTTACTTATTAATTAATTTTTAAACATTGGTACCTTAGACTGCATATTTCACTTGACTCAAGAGTTACCTGTGAATGCCCCCTTGATCTATAGTAGCATTAGTGACAGTCCTCCAATTCTCCTAAATGTCTCTCAAAACACTAACTCATTTGGAAAGATGTCATGTAATGAAACTGTTTTTTCTTGAATGGTTTTGGTACCATGCCCCCCCCCCCTGCTTAACATGTAAAGCAGAGATTGGCCATGTGACTAGTTAGCTGCTTACCTGCAAGAGTATTAAAATGTAAGAATGAGGAGGGCATAGCAGCCTCACATCTTAAGATACTAATGAATGAGGCTTCTATATGAGAAGCACCATGGTTTAGTTCTTTCTCTAAAAAGCACAGGCCACGAACTTGAGTTAACAGTCAAGGTTTACCCTCTGGTAAATGATTTTTTTTTTTTAATCCCTGCTAGCTAAAACCAAAGCAATAAACAGATTGAGTTTCCTTTGTAAATAGTCTGCAAATAGGGAAGGCGGGGGCGGGGAGGGGGGTAGACCCGATCTTTTCCTATGATTGGATGGGGTTTCTTTATCAGATGAAACAGGCCAGGATTGAATGGCTTTGGGCTGCCCTCTTGTATTTTAAACTTGCACCTAATTTACCATCCGGCTTCGCACCTGGGTCTCTTTTGGCATTAGTGTGGTCCAGATTTTTTTTTTTTCTTTTTTGGCCCAATGGATATCTGCTTTTTGAATTATTTTTTTCCCAGATGTACTTTTCGTGTAGCCAAATTTAGGCTTGTTTTATCATTTCCTGCCCCTCATGCTTAACCTCTTTGGGGACATTGTGATCAGCTGAGTGTTGACAATTCAGCCCTATTTTAAAGCATCTGCAATTTGCATCAACAAGCAAGCCTTTCATATTTATTAATAAAGACAATATGAAATAATATTTCTATCAGATGTTATGCTCTGTATGTGGAAACACTGGCATTTCTTCAGGAGCACTTCATTTATTCATTCTTAGCCGTTTTCAAGCCACACTCTCCTTTTCCCAATTTGATTTTGATGCCAAGCAAAATAGCAAAACCCACACTGTGGACCACAGTGTGCCCATCACCACACACAGACAGCCTTTGTAGGCTGATGGCTCAAAGCTCCTTGGGTAGCTTCATTTGTATCAGTCTGGCGTTTTAAGTTCTTTTCATGTGGCTCTTAGTTCCATTTTCCTCTTGGATCTTACATGACTTTTCCCTCTGTTTTCTGGAGCTGCTCTCTGTTTTCTTGTTGCTGAACTCTTAACTCCTGCTAGAAAGAGCAAATGGTTAATTCAGATATTTTGTTCGTTTCTCTTTGAGTGTGTGAAACGTTAGGCTCTTCGCACAGTCCATCTAGGACAAGTTACTTCTTCCCTGGAGACTATCTCGGGGCCATCCCTTGTTCCTGTGGCTCACTTCATGTCCTTCCTTTATTTCATTTCTTCCTATTGCCACCAGCCAGATTGGGACCAGCCTCTCCTGGTTGGTCTTCTTGATTCTTTGTTTCCTCTTACCAGATTACATGAAAGCTGCTTGGTGGAGAGTCTTGAAAAATGGCCTCAAAAACGGCACTTTTCCCCTCCCTGGAGAAAAATCACTGGGCATTAGACTACTCACCCACCAATATTGCCTGTTTGGTTTTCCTTTTTCTATTTGGACACATTGAAATCTTTACAGGAAACAGAAGGTGCTGTGTAGATCCAGGTACCTGTCTGCTCCTTTGTGATAGGAGTTCCTGAGACAGAGGAGCAATGTGCCTGGACGTAAGGTTCTTCCAAATATAAGGGACAGAATGACAGAACACATGGCACCTGCTTGGCTAGGCACACACACTTGGTTTTCTCTTGGGCTGGAGCAGAACTAGAAAAGAAAGCTTTACCAATCTTTGGTTAGCCAAATTTTTGTTTACCGGTCAAACTTGCTGGCGTTGAGCTGAGCCTACAGTCTTGCGGTTTGCTTCATTCGTTTAGAAGCAGATGTGCTGTTTCTCTCTGGGGTCTCCCTCAGGTTATCTTCACCTTAACTTTCCCCTGCCACACTGCCTCTGAATAGTAGGTAAATGCCTTCTAACTATTCTAATCCTTTTTGCTGGCAAGCTTTTGGTCATCCATTACATCTGTCCAGGTTGCTTTAATCAAAGCAGCCCACTCTTGTTTATTTCTATTTCTAGGAGATTTGTGAAGCCAATTGTGATAGCAGGGAGTATACATTATAATTTATTTTTTTTTAAAATCAGCTGCATTTTGATGAGCAGGATCATGTTGCAAAGCATGCGGGAGACAAGGCTACTGTGCCCCCTCTCTGTGTGCAGGGTTGGAAGGCACAGGCTCATGCTTGTCTCTTCTCACCTCATGGTTAAGCAGTCTGGTCACATCGGCAGCCTGGCACCGATTGCTAGCCACATCTCACCCTCACTGTGGCAGGAGGCAATCAATAGATGGATTAATCACACTTTGGGGAGCTCGCACCCCAGGAATGGGAGAAAATGAGGTTTGGAAGAGGAGACTGCAGTCAATGTATTCTGCCTGGAGTTCGCAGCCCGGTGCACAGGATGCAGAACCACAAAGAGAATCCACTTCACACAAGATGGTGACCTGGGCCAGTTGTGCAATGAGACCTAGAAATTTACTATCAGCTTAATCTTAGCTAATGGCCAAGGCTTTAAACACACACACACACACACATACACACACACACACACACACACACACACACATACACACACACACACACACACACACACACACGTGCGCGCACATTGAACAAATGAGATCATTTGAAAAGAATTTTCAGTGTGTTCATGTCTGCACATGTGTATGTATGTGTATATCTGTGTCCATGCATAAACACATGTGTTTTCAGTATCTGAAGTCACTGAAATTTGAAAACACAGGAAATTTCTGTTGTTGTTGTTTACCTGTTTCACTTATTTATAACCAAAGACTTTACAATAAAAATTTAAAATCAGAGTGGGTTGTCAGGTAGCAGGATAGCAAAGTCCTGATTATTGGCAAAGTGGTCAAGGTGGCTCTGGGGACCTGGGTTTACAGTAAAAGGGGCTATTTATTATGTGTTTAAAGAGCATGGCATTTTAAGGGAAAAAAAATCAAAAAAATTGAGACTTCTCTTGCTACCAAGGAACCAAGAGAAAGCAGCTGAGCTCCATCTCGGCTTTCTCACCTCAGCAGTGGACTGAACCCCTCTCGCAAAATTAACACAAGGAACAGACAGAAAATCACACAGACAAAGGCATTTCATCAGCAGACGAAGGCTTGACAAACGTAATTGTTATTACTCAGGCACACTTCTAGAAAAAAAACAAGGGAGTTAAATATCTTCAGGTTTGGCTGCCTTCTCTGAACTGGTCCCTTAACCTGATCCACATAAAAAGACACTGTAGAAAGTGATGTCGACTTGCACTTCAAAAAATAAAAATAAACACTCCACCGACTAAATTTTCTGAGGGAAGCTGTTTGCTCTGCTCACACTTTCAAAATGCACTCTGGGCCCCTTGGCCTCCCGTCTGCCCTTCCTCTCACTCTGAGGAGAACCAGCATCATTTACAAAACGCTTTGATTAGCGTGTTTGATTAAGGAGTTCTGACCTTTTTGGATTTAGCCTCATAATTACAGGGCTGTGGATGGTCCCCAGCCTCTCTGTAGCTCCCCTGATTCAGACTACTTTACAGTGGCCCTGAGTGACAGGCACTGAAGAGCAATGCCCCACTAATGCTATAATCACCAGGTACCACTTAAGCACAGTTCCTAACATCATCAGAGCAAAGGGGAAGCTGCTGTGTAAGGCTCTCCATCCCTTTCCCGTGCCTTCCATTTCTGCTTTCAGCAGCTTTCTTAATCCAATCACCGCCTCTATCCCCACAATAACCAGAAGAGGTTGGGGGGGGGGGCGGAGAGTTTTGTGGGGGGAACTAAATCAAAGTCTTCATTCCCCTTTCCTAAAACAGCTCGTGCAGGGAGGGAGCACCAGCTGGGCGAGTTGGCTGAGGAGCCTGGGCTATGGAGCGGACAGCAGGTGTTCCCTGTAACAGGACATGCTAGAGCCAGGCATGGCCAGAAAAGTGGAGAAGGAACCTTCCTCTGTGTTGTAAGCACGCCTCCCTTTGGCCTCCAGAGTTTTCAAAGGCGTAAAGGAAATGAGTCAGAATGGGAGAATTCGCCTGTTTGGTGGTGATCGGCATGTTTGAGCGCACTGTTTTATCTCACTACTGAGACATGATAGTGAGGGGGCGCGGGACCACCAGAGTCTACTGAGGGGGCGCAGGACCACCAGAGCCCAGCGCCTCCACGGTCAACTTCTGGAAGCCCTGAGCTAATGATGCTCTGGCTCCTGCTCTTAGGAGAGGCCCGAGAATGACCGCCCAAGTTAACATAAACCTGCTCCAACGTTTTCCCAAGTGTGTGTGACGTAAACAGGGCTCATGAGAGAAGAATGTTCTGGATCTAAATAAGTATGGAAAATTCCGGATCTGATACATCTAAACAGGTTGCTTCACTGTGGGACTTCTTGGGGGGGTTTTAAATGACTTGAATTTCCTTAATGATTTTCTCAAAGAAAGGCAAAAACGTTGCAGGCCGTTGCAACCTTTGCTGAATTATAAAATCCTTTATATGAGATACCACTTGGAAATGACAGTCGTCTGTCCTTGGGGTTTCAGGTGTCCCTCGACTGTTTCTGTATGTGGGAATTTGCTGTTTTCCTAGATGTGAGTGCGTTTTTAAACCAAAACTAAACAACAGCAACAAAACCCTGCATACAGTTGTAAGCCTCCAAATATTCTGGTGCTAAGAACTCGTCGAATTTGCTTTATGGAGAAGGTTCCCTCGGTGGAGTTAGTGCTGACCTTTCTCCACAGGTTAGATCTTCCCTCTCTTCTGCCTTTGTAGAGCTAGGGTCCCAGAGAGGAACAGCACCTGGGAACACCACAAGCTCACTGGGGAGACAAGCATAGGAAACTCA
This sequence comes from Micromys minutus, assembly GCF_963924665.1. Lineage (NCBI taxonomy): Eukaryota > Metazoa > Chordata > Mammalia > Rodentia > Muridae > Micromys > Micromys minutus. Next base: position 12,874,429 of record NC_137954.1, on the reverse strand, counting down.
CACTGGGTGTAAGTCTTGAATAGCCTCGCAGAGGCTAGAGGACCTGGCCAAGTCAGTTTGTACCTGTACCACACTTCCCGTTCTTATGGAGTGGAGTTGAAACATCGAGGGTCGAGGGTCGAGGGTCGAGGGTCGGTGTATGGACGCCACCTCCTCGCAGCTCCAGGAAGCCTGGCTCCTGCCTAGGTCCCAGCTGCTGTGCCTTATCCCCAGACAAGCCGTGTGCTAGGTAGGAACTCCAGCTGACGTTTATCACCGAGAATTCAATACTCAGACTCCAGACCTCAAGCTACATTTCATGCAATCTCTCCCCCAGAAATCGGCAGATGGTAGGCATCCAAGGAGGAGGGGACACGGAGAAAATTAAATAAACTGTCCCCTAGGGTCATTCAAGATGTTCCTCTTTGCGGTTTTGTAATTTTTTTTTTTGTTTTGGTTTTTAGGTTTCCAGTGTGATTTTGTTATTGAGTACATGAAAAGAAAAGGAGAAAAATGCAATAAAAATGCTTTATGAAGAAAGATGTTCGCCCACAGTATTACTTATATTGGTGATAAAGCAGAAACAAAACAATTTTTCAATAATCAAGAAATGCCTAAGTAAATTATGTTAGAGCTGTGTGATACACTATCATGTAGAATAATGGCTATGTTTTCTATTTTAATAAATAGTTTTATGAAAAAGAAAATGGTTATGATAGAATATTAGTGAAAACTGAGATACAAAATAACATAACGAATATGGTCACAATTACGTAAAAATAAGGCGAGTAAAAGATCGATGAAAACAGCCTTAGTGTACTTGGTAATGAATCTTCTTAACTATAAATTTCATAAATATCTATGAATTGTTTATTTTTTTAAGAGATCTTTTTATTTAGAGGCAAAAAAAAAAAAAAGAAGAAGAAGAAGAAGAAGAAGAAGAAGAAGAAGAAGAAGAAGAAAAGAAAAAGAAACAGCAAACGTTTCAATTTTTCCAAACTTACTTCTTGCCCTAGACACCAGGGTGAGTGGGCACATGGCTAGTCAGCCTTAGTGACAAGATGAAAATACGTAGGTGAGGGGTATGGCACCTTTGGCAGGACAATGCTGAAGAGTATCCTGAGAAATTATGGTATGCAGTAGACCTGGTGTAAGAAGCTTATTGGGGGAGGGGAGAGGAGTGGGAACTTGGAGGAGGCAGAGAGGCCGTCAGAAAGGGAACAGAGAGAAGCCAGAGAGATGAGGATGAGAGAGAGAGAGAGAGAGAGAGAGAGAGAGAGAGAGAGACAGAGACAGACAGAGAGACAGAGACAGACAGAGAGACAGAGACAGACAGAGACAGAGAGATCTGAAATGGTGGTGGGCTCTTTTATCCCCATCGCACACCTGGCACACTTAAGCAGCTCCTAGGTCCCTGAGAGCAGGCCCCTGAAATCACCTGCGTACTAACGCTTGGGTCAGCGAACAATGCAGACCCAATGTTAACAGTGGCTGGAGATAAGGACTGTGGTTCAAGCCACAGGAGTACTTTAAGCCAGCCACACAGAGAAGTCTGAAGAGGGCATCAGACATGCCCAATAGATCTTCTACATACAGATTTCTAGCCCTTCCATAATATTTATAGCCTTTGTAGACAAACAGGCAAAAAGCTTGTCTGGACTATTCCTCTAACTAAAAGGCCAACCCCCCAACCCTGCCACCATCCAACACCACCAAGGCTGCCGTGTTCATCCTCCAATATCTAAACTGTCTTCTGGTTTAATTCCTGGTTAGACCCACCCACATCACCATAACAGTTATGTTCACACAAAAATTTGTCTGTGAATGTTTAGTCTCAACTGCCCAAAGCTGGAAACAACCCTCAGACTCTGACCTGGTGGGCTGAGGCAGAAATGCAGTAAGACCATACAATGAGCCAGCTGGATGACTAATCCAGCAATCTGGAGGCTTGGATAGGAAGATTGAAAACTCAAGGCCAGCCTAAGCCAAACGGAGAGACCTTATCTAAAACAAACAAACAAACAAAAACAGAACAATGAAAAACTCTACCCAAGGTAGAAAGAAATACCTTACAACAGTTAACAAGGGCAACCCATAAACCCTACGAAATGAATGGATTCCAAGTGTATTATGCTAAATATAAGAAACCAGCCTAGAAAAGTCACCTACGGTTTTGTTCCCTTCACATGATATTCTAGAAAAGAAAATAGGGACAGAAAATAGTTGACTTGCTCCTGGGGAGCGGGGAATGAGGAGAAAGACCAGATATGAAGAGCACAGGATGAGGGCGCATTGAGACGATGAAGCGGTTCTGTGACTGGGAGGTAGTAGTGGACATGGGACTGCACTAATCCAAGGCTCAGCTCTGCAGAGCGGGTTTTTCTGTAAATGAATGCTTCTTAGTTAAACAAAACTGTAAACAACCAAAGCAGCCCACACACAGCAGTGGTGTTCAATTTTTTTGGTTGGAAACGTTGTTAAAAAGCTTAAAGACACCTCACTCACATGAACATGTATTGCTTTACATCTTAAAGAGAGATAAATAACCACTTAAACATCAATTTAAGAAGTTCCATTGTATAATAACACAAGCAATATATTTTTATGGAATTTTTTTATGGTTTATGGAATGAAAAGGTACAAAAATTCAAATTCATTTTTTGAATATGTGCATGCATAGTGTATGTCTGTATATATGTGTGTGTGCACGCGCATCCCAGAAGTTAAGGCTAGGTGTCTTATGTACTCATTCTATATGTGATTATTTTTTTAGATAGGGCTTTTCACTGAACCTGGAGAGCACCAGCTTCTCAAGATTGGCTGGGTGGCAAGTACCAGAGGTCCCCCTGTCTCTAAGACTCCATCGCTTACACCCACATGCTGCTGTGCCTAATTTGTAACATGGGACCTAGGGATTGAATTTGAGTCCTCATGCTCGCAAAGTAAGCCCTTTACTGACCCAGCCATCTCCCCAGCCCCACAGATACCTTTGTTGCCTAACTTACCAGAAGACACAAGGCAAAGAGGTCAACACAGTGAAAGGGGGCCATCTTAACTACTGTTTGGACTTCCCAGACCTCTCAGCAGTCCCCAGGACCCACATCCAGGAGTCTGGCATACTTCCAGAACCATCTAAAGGAACCGTTCCCAGCCTTTCTAATGCTACAACCCTTTAATACAGTTCTGCACGTTGTGGTGACCCCAACCACAAAATTATTTTTTTTGCTATTTCATCTCCTAACTGTAATTCTGCTACTGTTGTAGGGTGTAATGCAGATGTCTGTGCTTTCAGATTGTCTCAGGTGACATCTGTGAGAGGACCGGTCAACCCCAAAGGGGCTGTGAGCCACAAGTTGAGAACTCTGATCTGAACCTCCATTTTTGCATCCTTTCTTAAGTCTTACTATCTCCAGTCAGATGCTTATTCCCACTTGCCTCTGAGTCCCTCTGGTGTTATGTTGCCCAGTATCACCTATTTCGTTGTTCTAGTGGCTTCTCTAACTTTTGGGGAGTGAGCAATTCTTTTCTGAATCTTTGTGAACCCCTGCCCTGGTCATCCAGAGAATCTTATGCATTATCTGCGTGAAAAACAGCTTTTGGTGATGTGCAAACGTTAAAAAGTTAATTGTAAATGATAGCTCTAGGTACAGGAAATAGACTCAGTGTTGGCGCCATTTAAGAAAGAAATATTTTTATGACATCATTCACTTCTAGTATCAGGCTCCTGAAACCCGAGGCCAGCTCATTTGAATGCAGATCTTCCGCTGTGAACAATTAAACATGTATGTTTTCCCCAGCACAGCCTAAAGAAGAGGCACTGGTATTTCAGGTATCTTACCTCTACCATTGACCTGAACTTCACAAGACACAAGGTCTCTGAGACTCAAGTTAACCTGTGTGAGCTGGTGTCTTGGCACCCAATAAGCTTGTAAGGACTAAAGGAAATGACCTCAGAAAAACTCTGAACACAAGATTTGCTCAAAACCCTCCAGTTGCCATGGCCTGGCTTCCTTCCTGCCTTCTGTTGTGGAGAACTACAGCTGCTTCCAGCAGAGCCCGACCACCTATGCCTGCTCTCCGAGCTTTGCTCGCCTTTCTCTTTTGTTCAATGGCTTTACAGAGACTCTTCTTGTCCCAGCCTCTTCACCGTTCTTCCCCCCGGTCTCCAGCCATCTCCTCTTTGGGTTGGATCTCTCTGAAAGCCTGACAATTCCGATCTTTGAACCTAAGCCATCATCTGGCACGTCTCCAGCCATTAGACAAGGGGACAGATGGATCCCATAAAGGGATAAGCAAGGAACATTTTACCAAATACACTCTTTCTTCAGGAGACAGTTTCCCCATTAGGCAACTTTGTCAAGTTTTCTACCTATAATTACTGATTGTTTTATTGGTGGAACGTTTGTCAAGGTATTACTCACTTACAAGTCTAGTTTGAGGCTTTGTTTTCTGTTCTGGTTCTTCATTCATGTACAAGTAAGTGTCCCTTTAAAAAAAGGAACGCCTTACGATGTGCCTGGCTCTGTGTTTAAGCCACTGGCAATAAGAAAGAAATGCTTGGTTGATGTGATAGCAGTCTGAGCTGGATCCTGAAACCTAAATAGCTTTGGCATCTCCTTGGCGCTATTCAATACGATGCTATTACATTTAAATGCTAAGCCACAGCCTGAAGAATTCTGATTCACCGGAGGACTAATGCTGCTGATAGCCACACAGATAGCCTAGTCGGATATTAAATTCTGAGCAATAGCAGAGCAAAACCCTCTCAACCTTCCATTCCTCCAAATGCCCGTAAACACAGCTTTCTGAGCTAGGGAGCATCCACAAGAGGAGGGAAATGCTGTAAATGCAAACACATTGGGTGACGGATGGAAATAGCAAGTGTGTATTTTATGAAAACTGATAATCTCATTGTTTTAAATTTTGGCTAAAAGTTTCTCACTTTGTTTTGTTTTTTTTAAAGCTTGGGGTCCACACATTTATTCCACTCTTCCATCCTCAGAATATTATAGCTGGTCAAGGGTCCTTTGCCAACTTTTATTCTACTATTTTACTGCCGCTCCCCCATCCCCCATTTTCCTTCACCCTGACAATCCATAAATGTACCTGATATATGTCCTGTGGATGTAATTATTCTTGCAAAATTTCATTGTTGCCTTCTATGTATATACATTATTTATAAAATGAAATTTAATTCTTTTCCAAGTAATTTCTTACTCAAGACTGTGTTTGAGTATCAATACATATTAATACACACACACGCACACACACACACACACACACACACACACACACACACATTTTGAAGGGCCCAGAGAATCCATCAGTATTTGATTTATGTGTTCTACTATAGAAGATCCCCAAGTGATCACCAGTGTCTCACAGAACAGACAATGTATCTACGAACATTTCCTTTGTGTATTTTTGTGAAGTGTTTTTAAGAGGAGATGAGATTCCCTTCTTCTTTCCTAGAAAACTTCAAATGGAGCTGATGCTTTTATAGCAAGAGGGATCAGAGGCCCTGGAGTTCACAGGGACTCAGGCTTGGAAAGCACACAGGTTTCCATAGAGACTTGGACAGTGGCTTCCAAGGAAGTCATGGTCTGGATGGGGTCTTAAGCCATTGTAGCTCATAGAGACAGGGCCAAGAATGGATTCCTGTCTTCTAGATGGGATGCCTGGTCAATACATGAAGATCAACTCCCTGGAGACAATTTTTCTTTTCTCCCTTTCTATCAGGACTCTGAGATTAGGAACTTTTCTTAGTGAGTGAGAGGCAATGCTTTAAGGATGCCATACTTAAGCTCAGGCCAGTGGAGAAGCAGCCTCATCCTGGCCTGCCCAGTGAACCAGAACTTTTGGTTTGTTTTGGTTTGGTCATACAGGTCCAGCTGTTCAGAGATGTGACAAAGACAGCACAACCATCTGAGCAGCCACCACCTTGGTCTATCTCTTGTTCCTGTGTGGAGAGGCAACTAGGGGACCAGATCAGAAATCTCCACCACTTCCCTCAAGGGTTCATGGCTCTCTGCTGGTCTACCTCATCAACATGCCTAGAATCACCAGCAGCATCTCAGGGCCTGTGCCCCAGAAGCTGCTGCCTCTGGCCAGTACTGTTGATGGTCACAATTCTGCCAGGGGGCTACAGTGCCACTCTGGACCACTTTTACAAGGATACTGTTGAAGCCATCTCCAAGGTCTGCCTTTGCCTGGTGTCTGCAGAGAGATGGGTGTTCATCAAGTTGCCTTATCAAGAAGTCACCAAGGATCTTGTTAAAACCCACAGAGTCTACAAAGGACTGGGGCTCCAGACGTGGCTAGAGATGGGGTTTTATGAACGAAAAACAGAATAAATGAAGCATACTTTTAAGAAAGATTAAGACTAGGTTTGTGCCACTAGACTGCAGAATAGATTCAGTTTGATGCACCAGACACCGTCAGGATTCTGTGCAGAGAGTAGAAGTACCTGGACCAGGTCTGCCCTGGAAAATGTACCTTCTCACTATTTCCTCTCTGGCACTTGTGAATTTTCTCATGTTCAACTCCAGGATTTCTGGTTGTCACGAAGCATTACTTCTTATTGCTTTAAAGTTCTCTAAATATTAGCGTAATTTAATCGTTTTTATATTTACACGAATTAGCATCTTCTCTTTGTTCTTAACTTGTCCTGCATCTGGCTGCATTCTGATAAAACTTACTTTCAAAATTTTAATGGTACTATGAATTCTACTCCAGTGTTTAGTGGGATTTGCTAGTTTGTTGCTACTGCTTAAAAAGTATTCTATCACATGGTAATTTTATCAGCTTTATTGAATTCAGAGAGTTTCCTCTGATTTGATTAAGTTAGATTGAATTCAAAATCGACTGAATTTTCAATAGAGACAATTATGGTATCAGTAAAACATCAGAATTTTATCCTTTTTTCTAAAATTTTCTCTTTTCTTGTTTTATACAATTGGCCAAGATACCCAGCAATGAGCTAACCAGTATTGATGATAATAAATATTTTTATTTTAAATATGATACTTTTTATGAAAAACAACCAGCTTTTGTTAACATAATTTTTTTTTTAATTTTAGGAATGTGGTTTTCTTTTTATCAAATTAAAGATGCTTTCTTTTAGTTCTTGTTCACTGGGAAGTTATACTGTCAATTTGTCTCATATAGTTTATATCCATACATTTGACATATATACATTTATATGCAGGAATATGTGAAGAGCACAGATTTATTTCTCTACCCTGAACTGATGTCATGATCTGCTGTTTATCACTCTATTGAACTCTGCACAGTTGGTTTTTCCAATGCTAGTCAGATAATGCTTTTTCTCCTTAGACCATCAATGACGTGACCTTTTTAGTTATTTTTTTTTTAAGATATGAACTTTTCATGTAGCCATGGGTGTCCTGGAACTCACTGTGTAGACCAGACTGGCCTTGAACTTATATAGCTCCCCCTGACTCTCCCTCCTAAATACTGGATTCAAGGTGCACACCACTATGCCTAGCAGAAGAAGGTAAACTTCTGTTGGCAAACCAGTCCTTGATTCCTGGAATAAATGCTTCTTGGTTGTAATGTAGCTCAGAGATTTAATTACGCAGTTTTGCCGCCCTGTATCTATTTTATCTGTGCATTGGTCCTGGTTTCTTAATGTCCTTGTGTTGTTCTTACCCAATTTTCACATCCAGAGAGTTACCTTAGATCTATAAAAATATTAGATAAAATATTAGATAAAAAAGTTAGATGGTTTATTTGCTTCTGGAAACAACATGTATTTCTTGAAACTCCACTAATTCTCACCTACAAAAACATCTGAGGCACAGCCTTAAGGCACCAGACACAATCACGAATTAGCAACTCAGACTCTTCACTGTTCTACACACACACACACACACACACACACACACATACACACATGCACACTCTGCAGACATTTAAAGTTGGGTGACTAACCATAATTCATATTTGTATGTTTTTCCCAATAGGATTCCAGTGACTGGATGTATGCATATTACATATTAAAATTCAAAATCCAGGCCACCTTGTTCTTTGGTCCACATAAGGAGCTAATGGTCATTTAAATGTTTTGGTTTTTTTTTTTGTTTTGTTTTGTTTTTTTACTGCATTTGCTGTGTAATTTACCAGATGCTCAAAAACAAAAGAAAACCTTCTGGATGGATTCTATTTTGCTTCAGAGCAGCAAGTCTCAGACTGTAGCATATAGAATCACCCAGATTCATTATTAAAATTCAGATTCTTTGGCCCTGACCCCAGATAAATCTATTATGGTATTTCTAAGCTGGGATCAGGAATATTTTGATAGAGATGATTTATGAACCATGCTTTGAGTTACATGGTCCTAGATTCCTTGACAAGTAACAATATTTGCCAACAAATATTCTAGAATGAAACAGAATAAATCTTGGACTGGCTGGAATGTTTGAAAGATTATGAGATTAGGATCTCTACAAACAAGAACTGGAGTTTAAACAGCATAGTTTTTTATAGGTGAAGCTCGTGTGCAGGAATGGCGCTTCCCGACTGGGAGAGCTTAACACTTGCTTATATAACCCCTATGACGTTTCCTATGACATAACCATCAGTCATGTTATAGCTGGTAGCGAGAACACATAGGCTACTTTTAAGTTTTGTTTCTATTATTTGTGATGTTCTGTTCTACAGTTTTGCCAAAGGAACCTAATCTGTAATGGCCTAAATATACCAAAGAATTAAACAAAGAACAGGTTTGACATCATGTTTTAAAAATATTGATAAGCTTGATTCTTCCCTGGTTACACCTTCACTTTCCTTCAGATTCTGTTCCTATTTTTAGAGAGAACATCCAGCAAACAGTTCATTGTGATTGCTATTTCAGGCTTTAATGGCAAGAACAGCTGTATGAGATGTGTACATCTGTAACTCCAACACTCCAGGGGCTGCGGGGAGACCACCTGAGAGAGACAAGCCTGATTTATAGATCAAGATCCCGCCTTAAAGGAAAAAAGGAAGAGATAGCTTTCATATTTAACATTCAAGGCCCAATGTGATTTTGCCCAACTTGAGGCAAATATGTTCTATAGTCTACAGTTTTCTCTGTCTTGCTTACACGGCTATGATAAAAATACTCTTGACAAAAGCCACTTAAGGGAAAGAAGGTTTGTTTGGTTCACAATTACAGGTCATAGTCCACTGTTGCAGGGAAGTCAAAGTGGCAGAAACTCTAAAGGAACTAGAGCAGAGAGCGATGCATTGGTGCACGCATACTAGTGCACACCAGAGCCGAGAGCAATGCATTGGTGCACGCATACTAGTGCACACCTCACTTTTACCATTCTTAAACAATCCAGGATTATACAAACCCAGAATATGGTGCTAAGCACTGTAGGCAGGCCTTCTGGCTTCAGTTAAGCTAATCAATAAAATCCCTCGCAAGTGTGCCCAATGGCTTGCCTGCTAGGTGTTTCCAGGTCCAGCCACACTAACACCCAATGTTAACTACTCCACTTATTGTAATGGCTATTTCTGGTTGCCAGCTTGACTATATCTAGAGTGAACTACAACCCAGAATTGAAGGGCTCATCTGTGATCCAGATTCTGAGGGTGGAAGACTCGGGTTTCTGACCTGGATCTTGGCATGGAGATCTTGAGGCATAGTGGCCATAAGAAGTTTGGTAGTACACGCCTTTAATCCCAGGAAACTGAGGAAAGCAGATCTCTGAGTTCAAGGTCAGCCTGGGACAAAGCAAGTCTCAGATCCAGGTACACACCTGGGCCCCACCTTCTGCTGGAGACCAACATTGGAAGAAGGAAGACCCATTGCTCTTCACCTGCGTGCATTTACTCGCCAGCACACCTGTTGGAACCCACTTCTTCTACAGAAGAGCAGCTGAAACAACTAGGCTTGTGGGACTGAGCAACTACTAGATTCTTGGACTTTCCATTCACAGCTGCCCATTGTTGGGTTAGTTGAACTACAGACTGAATAAATTCCCTCAATATATGTTTAGGTAAATATCAAATCAAAGATTCTGTTGCTATCAGCCCCTCAGAGTCTCACTCCCTGGGAGCTCTCACTCCGGGAATCAGCTCCAGTGTGGAGCCGAGCACAATACCCTAGGCAGTTAGTTACCAATCCTGGCACCCATACATCTTGATCCACGGGACAAAACTGGTTCATCTTTGTCTTCCATCTTGATTCCGCTGCTTCTCCTTCTCTCCTTCCTAGACTTTTCCCCGCCCACCCTTCCTTCTCATCTAGTGGTAGGCTCAACCCTCGTTGTTGTATAATGACATCATCCTACAAATATAGAGAGACATTCTGTAAGTTCTGTGACTCTAGAGTATCCTGACGAATACATCCATGTTCTCTTCTCTAAACATACTTGCCCTTCTACTACATGATATCTTTACTCACCCAAGGACTTCTCAGGGACCTTCCCTCCTCTCTTTGCTTCTCAGGAGTGAATTCCACTTATTCTTTAAATTCATGTCCAGAACAGCATATCCTGGCTTGGTTTTTCTGGCCTGGATTGATGGGTATAAATATGGGTTCTTGTAACATGTAATTCTCATGATTTGTGCTCCAAGATTAAACCACAAATTGCAATAATTTAGGTCCCTCCAGTTCAGAGTTCAGATCACCCAGGGATCCTAAGAAGGTGCTAAGCATGAAACAGACCCAACAAATTTTTTTGAGTTCAAGTTACTAATTCCCATTCAGCCCTTCTCTCAAGTAATTCCAGAAGACAGGCTGAAATGTGTTAAAAAGTGAGCAAGCCCAGCTTTTAAGGCTCACGTCATTTTCCATAGTTCTGAAACCCATTTTTCATCAACTTAGTACTATCCCAGCTTCTATTTCCTCCTGATTCTATTTCCGGTTTTTTATCCAATTCTTTCCTAATAGCCAGATGAAAGCAGATTACAAGTGGATAATATTTTCCACATACTTCTCTTTAATCTAATGTTGAAGTTTCCGTTAACATTTTGGAGTTCTCCAAATGTATCAGTTCAAATCCCATGGGTTTCCAAGGACTAATTTCCCTCTATTACCCGAGTACCATCTGTTTTGTATTTTGTAATCGTGACATTTATCTATAAGTACAGTTCACCCACAAAATAATTGCTGTGACCATTCTCTTCAGCACGTGCACTTGTTTCTGCTCCTTTTCTTCCATGACCTATTCCTGATGTTTCCAGGGTCTTCAGCCTCTGAGGAGCCCCTTAAGACTCATTTTGCAAATGTTACTTCATCTGAGAAGAATGGCATCTTGACTATGGAAGGGGGCTTAAGTTAACATTCCTGGGTTCACATCTCTGTTCAGCTCCAGCAAGCTATGTCAGAATCTCAGCGTGCTGAGGCAGAACAGGGGACTTGAGACAGCCCACTGCAACCCCTTCATTTCACAGTGACTTTTTAAAAATTTGCGCGAAGTTTGCCTATATATTGCTAATTGAGAAATACCAAGTTCCGTGTGGGAATCGCTTCAAATAAAGTTGAATTAATTAAGTTTTGTGAAGAACTCCATTTGGTTTATCTTTGATAGCAGATGAAAGAAGGTTAAAAAACTAAACCCAGAGTGTTAATATCAATTACATTCGAGGATCTCAAACAATAATGAGAAGAAAAGATGAATAGAGTAATAGCTCCCTTGTGCAGTTTAAATTTCCTGATCACACACTTGCAGTCCAAACAGAATGAAGCCAGCATCACCATGTTTCCATAAAACCTTGGAGACCTCGGAGGCTCCTGATTTACATGGTGCAGATTACTCCCCAAACAGCTATCAATATGACTTCTTGTGGAAATGGCTTTAGTCCTAAGGCAAAGCTCTCACTGTTGTGTGTGATAGTGTCTCAACAGGCATGTATGTGAAAAAGACACACAAGTGGCCAAAACCCACACCAACAGGTGGTCAGCATCATTGTCATCAAAGACAGGCAACTTAAAAGCACAACGGGGTATCCTTTATACCTGCTAAGATGATTATTAAATCTTAAGAATGGCAAGAAAGTGTGCTGACTGTAATCTTTGCTCAATACTGGAAGGAAGGTAAACTGGTATGTCTGTTAAAGAGCACAGTCCTCAAATGGTTAAACACGGCGTTACCAGATGGCCCAGTAATTTCCCTCCTACACGTATACCCAAGGGAACTGGAAGCAGACATTCATTCAAAATTTTGTCTACAAATGTTCGTAGCACTGTTATAATAGCTTGAAAAAAAAATAAGGACAACTCCAATGCTATCAACGGAAGAATAGAAAGTGAAATGTGGTAAAACCACACAATGAAATATTACTCACCCACACACAGGCAATAAAGTATTGATACATGATACAGCAAAGATAAACCATTAGCTCATCATTACCAATAATGTGAGTGTGCAGCACAAGGGAAATCCGTGCACACAGGAAATAGGCTTGTAGCTGGAAGGGACTGCAGATGGAAATGAGGTCTCAAAGGAAAATGATTTTTAAAAATGATCTGGCATTAGGGGTGAGGGTTATATAATAGCATGCAGTATTCTTTAAAATGATTAAATGTATGGCATGTGGATGTCTAACAAAAAAACATTAAAAAGAAATAACTACTCTAGCTGATAAATTCAGTTCCTTTCCAAATAAAGAGGTACCACACTTCCTATGTCACTTCTATAGTCATTGGGCCCACTTGATTGATTTCTTGGATGGGTTTCTTCCATGGGCTATATCTTCTACACCATTTAAAAATGCTAAATATCTTGAAAGAACAAGAAATAAAAAATAAACTGGTTTTTACTGGTATGAGGCAGTAAACAACCAAAGATACTTTGGAGTGGTAAAGAGGAAGAAACTCACTTGGCAGGTACTAGAACCATTTGAAAAGTTCTAGAGCCAGACTAAAAAAACACAACCCATTGGACTGCCAGTGAGACCCTGAATGGAGAGGATTGGCTGGCTGGGTGGGGAAGGGAGAGTCTAGTCGCACACCTTGTCCGAGTGCGTAGTAGACGTGACCCGTGTGCTTCTCTGTCACATCAGCTGTACCTGTCAGGACAACCCGCCAAATTCCTTGTGGCTGAGGCTAAAGTCAGGGGCCTAAGGAAGTTCAAAGTTATCATTTTGGTCTTTGTTTTTTCAGACAAACTCCCCTTCTGTAGCTCTTGCTGCCCAGGAACTTAGTCCTGCCCAGCCTCTCATACAAAAGATTAACAGTTCTTAAACACGACTTTGGAAAACTCTGGTCCTTTTCCCTGTTTCAGGCAGTGGGGGAAAAAATGGAATTTTTTTTTCAGTTTGTTTGTCTTGATGGAAGCACTCAGCACTAAGCCATCCTACCCTGTAACTCGTTCCAGGTCTGAACAAGAACTAAAATGGGAAGCCTTCACACAAGGTGTCTACAGACTGAAAAGTTACAGACCAAGCTAACAACAGTTACCTGGCAGCAAAGATCTGAGCCTCCTGCTGAGTGGCACCAGCAAAATGAAATGCTGGGCTGCGAGTTTCACACTGCTGGATTCTATATAGCGGAATTTAAACACTTTGCCCACGCCTGTGTGTCCTACCCAGCAGTCACTTCACCCTGAAGCTCGAACTCCTTCACCTGAGGCTGTGTGCGTCCTGATCTCTGTATTTGTCAACAAATGCTAAAGTGTTGTTTTTTCTTTTTAAGTGAAACTTTTGTTTTTTTGTTTAAAATATTGGTGACCGTTTAGGAATGACCTCATGAACGGAGGGTTTATAGGCGCTGCCAGCGTGTCTCCAAGGCTTTGTTTGAGCCAGAGGCCACCTGTGTTCGGTGTCTGCCATATAAAGGCGTCAGTAAAATGCAGATGAGGAAAACCAGAGATCCTCTATCGGGGAAGTTCCAGTGAGCAAAACCCCATATCTAGAACAACTCAAACCTCCAAGCTATTATATTACAATAAAACAATGAAATTAATGGTAGCAATATTTTATAGAGCACAACACAACGCAATAGTATTCTTCTAATATATTAGCAATACAAGAGTTTTATATGAGATATGCTGCACTGTTTTTAATGTATATGATGCTTCCATATGCATACTGTTTAACTGACATATGTGGATTTTACACATCTCAGTTTGAACTGTGTGTGTTTCTTTTGTTCAGTGTCTACGTGTGTCTGGTGCCTCCACAGTATTCACCAATACAGAGTAGCAGGCACTTCGTGAGAGGCATTAACAAGCAGCTATAACCTAAGTGTGGATCTCAAGGTGTGCTCAACAGTGCCTATATCCTAATCAAGTAAGGGGCTTGCTAAGACACATTCCCAAGCCACGCCTTCAAAGTCCGGTCTTGGTACTCCAGAGGGGAGATCCAAGAAGCTGGTCAGTTAGCAGAAGACCCCATCCGTTCCAAAGCACAGCTCCTTACAGACACGGAATAGGTAGTTTCATTTTTTAAATGTCTTTGTGACCTGGATAATTTGATCAACTCGGAATAAACCAGGAGCTGATCGTTGCTATGGTACTGAAAACGCGGCTGCTGCCAGCCAGTAATTAGCAAAAACTCTGTTCCACCTGAGCAGTATGAAGCAAACTGTGGTAACTCTTCCTCCTGGCGCCATTTCTCCATCAGAAAGGAGTGGTGGCACTAATCTATGTCACTCTGTCCCCCCAGGGGACGAACTCTTCATAAACAGGAGTTGAGAGCTCTGCTTTCCTGGATCCTGGGCTCCTGACGGCAGTGTCCAAAGCCAGACTGCAGTTTCATTTAGATGTAACAGGGACAGGGTGGCATTTTTGTTGCTGTGTCCCGATTCTGGAGCTAGTCCCCAGCTGGGTGTATTTGGCTTTGCACAGAACACCAGAAGGAAGGGAACTGCAAGCGTGTGTGCCACACAAACTGCCCAGGCCAAGTTCCCAGGTTCAGTTTGCCCTGAGTTTGCCACACACAACCAACCCTGCCAGCAGCGTGAGGCTGAATTTTCAAACACTTTGAATAGAAGGTTCTGGAAGCTCCTTTGGTCTGTAGCATTCTGAACTTTGCTAACCATAAGTGATCTGAGAGCCTCACAGCTTCCCAGAAAAAAAGAAAAAAAAAATTGTCTTTCTCTATGTCTCAAAAGCCTTAGAGTAGACAACTAATTCTCTTGGGAGATGGGATGGGTGGTTTTAAACACTCAATGTTCTCAGGCAAAAGAATTATGGGGGTTGAGCTGAGACAGAGCGGGAAGCATGAGGCACTCAGCCAGGGGTATTGGCCTGATCCCCTCTTCTTTCTTCATCTTTCTCCACCTCCTGTTTCCTGTGCTACTCCTATTTCCTGTCATTATGCGTCTTCACATTGGTTTAACCCAATAAGGTCACAGGAATTCTAGTCTCCCCCCCACAAAAAACCGACTCTATGATACTAATTACAGGTCTGGAAAGTGACGCCCCCGACTGCAGGTGGAACCCTTTAAAACGCCACCACTATTACTGTTATTACTGTCATTGTCATTATCCCACATAGCGTGGAGCCTTCGCGTTCAAGGACTGAATTATCATCTCCCTTTGGTTTTAATGCCACGTGGCCTTTGTGTGTGTTTGAGTGCCTCTCCGTCAGGCATTTTCATACTCCTCCATGCATCTCCCCATCCCCCCCCCCCTTGTGTCCGGAGTTAGGTGGAACGAGAAAGAATTCTTAGATGTGTTAAGGCAAATGTTAAGAAAACAAAATAATGCCTTCCGTTTAAACAATGTGAAATGGCAGAAATATTAATGAAAGGTCTGACATTTTAATAACTTTTATGCCAGTGTTTGAGGTCCTATTGTGGACCGTTCCCTTGGAAGTACACAGGATGAGAAAACACCTCTGCTCCTGCATGAGAGGCAAACAAAGAATGAATGTGAGCAAAAATACGTCTACAGTAGTGAATGCAACAGGGCAGTAAGCAGAGGACAGACCAGGGACCAGAAGGGCACTTGAAGAAGGTTAATTAAGGCAGCCAGGTAGATGTCACTGAGAAAGTGACCTTCAAGCAAAGACCCCCTCCCAATAAAAAGGCAAAACAAGCAACCTTAGGGAATATCCTTCCCAGAGACAAAGAAGCTGGTATCAACGACTAGGAACAAGACCTGTCTGTAACTCTGTGGACTCCAATCAAGAGTGGATTATCCCAGAAGGGAAAGCATATCACCGGGAGGGGAGCTCAGACTGAAAGGACTGCTTTGGGGTTGCCACTAACCCTAACCCTAATGCTCTCTGCCTTTGCCCAGTAAAGTAGGTGAAATGTGCTGCTGGGTCTTAATATTTCATTGGCAATAGGATGAGGTCACTGAATAGAAGCCTTCTAGCAGGGCAGGGGAAGAAAGGAAGCTAAGGATGCGGTATTTATTCTGCCGTGGGTGTTTAAAGGGTTACTTGAAGGCCCCTGAGCCTCAGCAACTTGCGAATACAAATCAGATCCCATTAACCTGAGCTCTCTGGGTTCTATGATTCTTTGCCCTCGCCAGCTTAACGGAGAATTAGCAACTCCTTTCCCACTTCTCCTCATCCTGCATCCTGTCAGTGGAGGGTGGGCCTCAGAAGGTGTCACCTATACACGCAGGTTTCAGCTGCCAGAGCTTCTCTGGAGCAGCTACTTGCTGTTGCCCGTGCCCTAGTTGGTTGCCTCTCTTGCTGAGCTGCCCTCTCCCCTGCCAGCCATTGTCCTCCGCTGCTGGAGACCGGAGGATGCCAGTTGAGTAGTAGCTTCAAATCCACATGGTCCAGTCTAGCACAAGGAGGGTGGGGGTGGCAGGAGGGATCTCTGTGCTTTCCTCTCTCCTCGGTCCGAGGCGAGGTGGCTCCTTCCAAAGTTTTGGTGGGCGGTCCTGCTCCTCGCACAAGTACCCTCACGGAAGGGATTCGGGAAACATCCACCATGCTGCTGTTCTGAAGCCGGTTCTGTTCTCCCACCCTCGGGTTCACTTCGAAGTCCAAATTCTTCAGTCTTTTAAGTAAGTTTTATATAAGGGCCCAAGCCTGCTCACCCCATGCCCCCCCCCCCCCCCAGTTCTTAGCTCACACTCGCTTCAGCTTCCCAAACCCATCTCTTCCTCTCAGTCAGCTGTGAACTGTCTCTAGCCACTTTCCATTAACACCCAGGTAAGGAGGGGTAGGGCATTACCTCCATCCAATATAATATATCTCAGCATTCGTTTTTTTTTTCCCGCTTCCGAGTCTTTGGTATTGGGATTCTTTTTCCTTTTTTTTTTTTTTTCTTTTTTTTTTTTTTCTTTTTTTTTTTTTTTCTTTCTTTCTTTCTTTCTTTTTTTTTTTTTTTTTTTTTTTTTTACGGGATTGGACCTTCCCGCTAGGCTGCAACCCCAAGGTGTGTATGACACACACATCCATGAGTATCTTGGATCTGACTCCTCTTGCTTGTATTGCCTGTCCTTCGGGCATCATGGCCTAAGACTCATGGCTCACAACGAGGTCAACAAGCTTTCCAATGTCATGTCTTTGGATAATTCTAGTTCTAATTCTTTTGTGTTTGGTGCCTTCCCCACTTCTCCTAGTACTCTTCCTCCCCCAAATACCCTCCTTTGGCTTTCTTGTCTTTTCTTGTTGAAAATCTACATTGTGAATGAGAGAAAAACCTACCTTGGTCTTGGGCCATAGCTTTGCAATATGTTTTCAAATCACATACTATGATGTTTCCTGATTCTTTTTCCTCAAGATTTCTTTGGTGAAGTGGCATCTCTTGTGGTTCTTGTTAGCATTTGCTCGAGACTCCGCCCAACAGTTACCTAGCAACAGCCAGGTACAAGCCTGGCTCCCTATAAAAAGGATGGCTTGCTTGTTCGTTCTCTCTCTCTCTCTCTCTCTCTCTCTCCCTCCCCCCACCCCTCCCACAGGTCCTTGGCTGGCCTCTTCACCTCTTCCTCTCTCTCTGTTCTTCTCTGCCCTCCCCTCTCTGCCTCTACTTGCTTCTTCAGGTACCCAATATACTTCCTTTTACTATAGGCCTGTTGCATGGCCTCATTGTTCAGGGGACAGCCCCCATTCACATTGTCGTTTTATAAAACAACAGTTCCATATGAACGTTGGCTGGTTTTTGTTGGCCTGTTTGTCTCTGTGAAAATCACCATTAGAATTTCAATTGCAGTAGCATTGAATCTATGATTATTCTGGGTGGTATGAGCATTTTAACAGTATTCATTGTCCCATCCATGGTCATGAGATAGTTTTTATTCACTTGTGTATTCCTTGACTTCTCTCAGCTTCGGTGTCTGGTAATATGTATTGAATAGACGCATGTTTTACCTCCTCGTTTAAAACTGTCTCGAGAAGTTTCTGATGCCAATGTATTAAATGGGGCTGCTTCTTTTCTTTCTCGGTTATTTCATTGTTACCCTTTAGAAACACCCCTAGATTTTGGTGTTAATTTAAATTTGATCTAAATAAAAAGCTTCCGAATAACAAGGAAACCAATCCACAGAATGAGGAGACAGCCAGTGCGGTAGGTGGAAATATTTGGGAACCATCCATACGATGAGGTGTTGAAAGCCAAAGTGCATACAGAACCCAGACAAGGCATCAGCAAGGGAGCAGGTGACCTGCTCTAAAACTAGTAAAAGACCCGACTAGACCTTCCCTAGGAGAAGACCTACAGGTGGTCAACAGGTGTGAGAAGCCACGTTCACATTGCAAATCACCAGGGAGTTGCAAATTCAAACCACAGTGAAGGACCACCTACATCAGTTCAAATTGCTCTGATCGAAACAAGACAGTAAGCGTTCTAAGGAGAGACCAGGGGAGCCTCTGCGCAATGTTGGTAGGATTACAGGTCAGTATGGCCGTTATGAAAACGGTGCAGACGTTTCTCCAAACAAACAAACAAACAAACAGGAACTGCAACCATATATGATCCAAACATCTTGCCAGGTCTAAAAAAAAAAAAAAAAATGGAAATGAAATCAGTATGTCAACGAGACCGCTGCTGTCTCAAGGTCACCGCAGAACTGTTCACAATGGCAAGATCTAGAAGCAACCAACACATACACTGACAGAGGATAAGGCAAACGTGACATGTGTACACACTCGTTTACAAGTGCATCGTAAAGAACAGTCTCACAGAAGCAGAGAGGAGAGCGATAGTACCAGGATAAAGGTGAGGAACCGAAAAGTAGTGTCAAAGATCAGAGGAAAATCTCGGCAGCAGAAAGAAGTTCTGGAAATGCATTGTGGAGTGGGATTGCTGTAATTAGTAGAAAGCGGGTCTTAAACATTAATGGGGGTTCGGGAAATAACTGTATAGGTGTGGGAGGTGTCAACTGGCTTAAGTGTATGGTCAACTTACATTGTGTACATGTATTTATATCTAATGTACATCTTATATGTTACATCTCTTGTCAGTCTTTCCTCAGTGAGGCTGGGAAATCATACAAATAGAATGATAAGATAAAAAAATCACCAAGATATGCAAGATATTTCCTTCATTGTGGCTTTAATCCCCAGAGGTGCTGAAATTCTGAGTTCTTCAAACCACCCTTTAGGGACCGTGCCTAATTTCCTTATCGGTTCCATATGTTTTAGTAATGTGGTCCCAGGGGTTGGGAATCAACATTCCTCCCCCCCTCCCCCGCCCCGTTTTCCTGGCTTCCAAAAGTTCAGAGTCAACCGGAGATGAACGTTAGCGTCCTGGTTTGCAGGTTTCTCTGGTTCCTCGGAGACCACTCGTTCGCTGGCTTTTCTCAATGGCTTCATCTTGTTAAATTCCTTGAATGATTTTGCAGGGGTCCAGAGAGCCCTGGGAGGTACTTCATACTTATGAAAGCCATCTCTGTACAGGTGCCCCCCCCCCCCCAGTTACTCACTGGCCAGTCCCAGTCAACACATGGGCTTCAGAATGGTAGAACAGAATGAAACGTCTGGTTGTGAAGCCTGCCTCTAATTCCAGAGTCATCTCTGTAGGTTCTTCAGCTTCCATGCCTTTGCCTGTAAAATGAACCACTTGCTTCTAAGGTCTTAACCCGATTAAAGAAAAAAATGGCAAAGGGCTCTAGTCAAAGTAGACACATACATACAATACACACAGACACACAGACACACACACACTTACTTTCATTTAGTTTCTCTGTGGGGGGTCGGGGGGAGAGAGAGAGAGAGAGAGAGAGAGAGAGAGGGAGGGAGGGAGGGAGGGAGGGAGGGAGGGAGGGAGAGAGAGAGAGAGAGAGAGAGAGAGAGAGAGAGAGAGAGAGAGAGAGAGAGAGATCAACAAGCAATACAAACACTAGAAAATGCTAGGTTGCCGTATATGCCAGTGAATGTGTCTTATGAAGTAGAGATCGGAGTAAGCTAGAATCTACAGAGAAGGACTGGCCAAAGTGAAGAGAGACCTTCCATTGGAGGATGGTCGGATGGCGCATCTGCTACTCGGGAACTAGCCCCTTTTACCGCTGGTTATGAAACACCACAGATGTTTTGGGGGACAGACGTGCTTTTTGCCCCGTTCGGACTTCCTGGGTCTTGAAAGGAAGTACGGGGTACCAGTCCAATAGCCACGAGAGACGTGAGAGTTTTATGCTATGCATCACAGCTGTAAGGAAAGAGTGTGGTGTGTGCCAGGCTGGGTTTGAGGGACCCCGTTTTACATTTTCCTCTCCTCGGATCTGTGGCTTCAAGAGGTGCAGTGGTATGGTGAAATACGAAATTCTCAGCTGCTGATATCAGCGGAAATGATTAGAAGGGGGTGGGGCGAGGCAGAAATCATCTTTTAGTTCAAATTGTTGTAAATCAGACCAGAAAACTAGGCTATACATTATGCTTTTGTTACTCTGAGAGTTAAATTACAAGGAAATGAACTGTGCATAATAATTTCCTCATGTCACCGACTTTCGTGCTTCTCAGCTAATGCGTTTGCCCCCAAAGCTGGTTAAAGCAAAGAGCCATCTCTGGGCCAACAGCGCTCCCTAGTGTCTGGTTTCTGCAAGGTGGCTGGAGGGGGCGGGCGGACTGTGGAGGCAACCTCCTGAACAAAGAGGCATCTGGCTTATACACCCTGGCATTGCTGACCAGTAACCGTGGTTTACGGATTGTGTGTCTCCAGTCGAGTTTTTGGTATTAATAAAGGACAGTACTATTTCTCCCAAATGTCTTTGTTAGTGCCTACACAGACAAAGCTAGGGTGACACAGACAACAACCAGAAATTCTCTCATCTAAGTTAATAAACGCAGGGCACATCAAGATATATTTAGTAAAAGCTACTGTGGGTATTTCTGCCCGTTCCCACCAGTCCACTCACCCCTTGAGTTCTCCATTGTTTTCTCAGCTCCGTTTTCTAAGGGGGAAACAACCCTCGAATCGTGCCCCGCCTCCACCCTTCCTTCCAAAGGCCTTGATGAATTCCTGCAGAGCAGAGGAGAAGACCCTGATTGTTCCGTGGACCTGCAAAGCCTTTGACTGGGGTGTATTTTTTCCTCAGACCAAAGCAGCTTTTTCTTACATCAGAGTTTCAACTAGAGAACCCATAAAGTGGCTTCCAACTGGCTGGTCTTAAACAGCAATAGAAAATAGTCTCATTTAAGCACTCTCTCCATAGGCTTCCTCAGTTTGAAAGGTGACTTAGGAGTCAGGACAGAAGGAGTCTACCTTCTGTCGCTTGCCCTTTGATGATAACGACAAACACCGAGAACTGTTCATGCCTAGAACTCTGGCACACGCACACTCACACACACACACACACACACACACACACACACACACACAACCTCCTTCTGTCTATTAAGGTTGGGAGGTCACATTACCATGTAACTTCAAATTACTCTGAACTATTATTCTCCTTTCCCCTTTCTGCCACCAACTCAGTTGGGACCCAGTACAAGTGGCTACCACATTGATAGTCTTGTCACATTCTAAAGCCTGATGTCCTATTAGACACACACACACACACACACACACAGAGAGAGAGAGAGAGAGAGAGAGAGAGAGAGAGAGAGAGAGAGAGAGAGAGAGAGAGAGAGAGCTTGGGATAGCTTGCTTGCTGGGAGCGCATAGGTTCCAGGCTCTGGGTTCTTGATAGGTCTACAGTCAGTATTCATATCCCGAGTATGGGGAGGCACCTGTGGGATGGAATCCAGACACCAGCAAGCAGATGAAGGAGCACCACGGTATTTAAGTGTTACCTATGGGCTTAGCCATTGACGGGATCGCAGCAGAACTTACGGAGAGCCTCATTCATTGTAACAGCAACAGGCTCCATTTTAATGAATCCCCTTGGCAGTATAGCCATCACTCAGACAGGAACAACTGTTATATAGGTCTGCGCACCCTCTCGATGACCTTTGTGCCTTTCAGCTGAAACTGAACCCTCCCCCATCCTTTCCCCCAATCGCACAAAAATTCCATTTTTAAAATGAATCAGTGTGCGTACGGGTCACAGTGCCGTGGGGGTGGGGAGAGTAGAGCAACCCTGAGCCCCAAGTCCAGTGACGAAGGTAAGTGGGTTTAGTTGGAGGCAAGTTTCCCTTCTTAAATAGCATGAAATAGAATTTCATGTAACAAATTAATGTGTGTGTGATTTTTCTTTTTTTCAAAGCGAGTGCTTTGTTTCTGAGAGTGCACAAGGCACTGCATGCTGTGGTTGCTATGGTAATTACTAGCCTCTGTTGAATAGGGACGAGAGGGGTTACGCAGAAAAGAGCCAACTGGTGAAAGTGCGCGTTAGAGTGAATCAACCCACTTATTTGTAAAAGGTTGCAAGAGGTACTCGAACTAACAAATAAATGAGGTGGGGGTAGGGATATGTTATTCATAGGACCCAACCAAACTGCAATTTTCATCACAGTTATAGAGTTAAGCATGTTAAAAAGCCCTTGAGACATTTCCCTGTGGGTTTCTCTAACCGAAGGACAGAATCATATCTAAAACCAGTGCCATGTGATACATGGTATAAACAGTTCTAATAGCAGCCAGAGCAACCGTAACACGTACAAGAATTATCACTTATTGGGTGGTATGAGGTTTCCATTGCTTTCTTATTTTATCTTCTTTAAACCACACAAAGTCCTTGAGAGATACAGAGGTATGCATTAGTTTATATTTTCATCTCATTACATTTTGGAGGGAGCATCACACCACGTTACCTGCGATGACTTTGAACTCACTACCTCCTGCCTAAATCTACCAAGTAGCTGGAATTAAGTCCTTGGTTCCTGACTTACTTTTTTTTTTTTTTTTTGCATTTTTCCTGTGTGTGTGTTCATATGTATACAGGTATACACGTGTCTGTGTGTGTCTCTGTGTTTGAGTCTGTGTGTGTTCATATTTATACAGGTATACATGTGTCTGTGTGTGTCTCTGTGTTTGTGTCTGTGTGTGTTCATATGTGTACAGGTATACATGTGTCTGTGTGTGTCTCTGTGTTTGTGTCTGTGTGTGTTCATATGTACACAGGTATACATGTGTCTCTGTGTTTCAGTCTGTGTGTGTTCATATTTATACAGGTATACATGTCTCAGTGTGTCTCTGGATGTGTGTTTATATGTTTACATAAATACATATTTCTGTGTATGTGTCTCTCTGTGTGTTCATGTGTGTACAGGTATACATGTGTCTGTGTATGTGTGTATGTGTGTCCATATGTGTACAAGTATACATGTGTCTATGTGTGTTCAGATGTGTACAGGTATGCAGTATGGAGTATTGAGCCTCAGCTGTCATCATCTGAGACAGGTCCTGACAATGGCTGAGTAGACCAGGCCAGCTGGCCAGTGAGCGCCATAGATCCACCTGTTTATTGTCTCCTCTGTATCACGATTACAGGGGGGTTACACAAGTCACCAAGGCCGGAATTTATACATGGATTCTGGGGGATCGAAGTCAGGCTTCACATTGGTAAGCCAAGCATCTATCAACTGAGTTATGACATCAGCCCTCATTTTTAAATTTTTTAAACTGACTTCTATGAGGGTTAAAAAAAAAAAAGTGTGATTTTTTCCCTCTTGAAGCTGAGGGCACATGGATCAGTGAAATATAAATAAACTCAAGCTACTGCAGGGGATTAAAGAAGGCCAAAGGGGGAAAACAATCTTTCTCATGGGTTTCTGAGGCTGAGAGTAATCAAGGATTCTTCTCCAAAGGCGGTATTCAGGCAGAGCTCAAGAATAGTGATTGTTTAGCACAGGACCAGGAAGAAGGGATATTATAACCAAAAGACCAGAGGAAAAGTCTCTATTGAACCCTGTCTATGCACTTCTCTCAATAGGAGAGTTCGCTGTGGCAAGAAGGCCACAGGTAGAGCTGATATAGTAGTTTATGAGCCAGGAGAAAAGTTGATTTCCTGCCAATGCATGATCATGATTCCCTGTCTTATCTGGACTTGAGACAAGTTAAGCAAAATATAAGTCAACCAATTCTGATTCTCAGTAACATAAAGAAGTAGCTGGTTAGACATGGGCTCACTCAGGCATAAACTCCTTAAATAACAAGACTCTTCGGTTGTCTCTCAGGAAAATCCCCTAGCGTGGACTCAGAGACTCTTTGGCATCTGCTTTCCTAGAATAAGTATGTGCAGAAGCCAACTCTGCTTATGCAACAGAACCTGCAACACCTCTCTCTTCTCACTATCTGACCAACCAGCCCCATGTTCTCAAATAAAAAAAAATCAAACAATTAACCAAACAACCAAACCAATCAGGGAGATCTTTTCAGATCCCAACCCCTTTGCAGTATGTGCAGTTATGCCTTTCCCTTTGGGAAGAGTGTGGCACTGGTTTCTATGCATGTTGAACATCATGTTCTTGCTCCATCTTATAAGCATTTGCTCCATTATGAAGGAAGGTAGGAATGGCCCACATATCTGAAGACTGGTATTGAAGATAAACTTTTAGCCATATAACTCAATGGAACTATCATGCCTGACTATATACCTGGACTCTATCAGGATGTGTTTGACTTCTTAAATCCTCTTAGAGCCTTGGTTGTATGCACCATGTAGTGACAATCTATGGCCAAAATAAACAGATCTCTCTCCTGCATCTCGTTTCCCCATCACATTGACTAGAACAATATCCCATGACCATACTTAATCCAATCACTGAAGAGAGGAAAGACTTACATTGTAGATTCAGAACAATGACATCCATCTGGGGAGGCAGAAGCAGAGAAAATAGAAATGCTACTTGTTGGAACACAGTATATGAACAAAGCTGTGTGGCTGTATGGGAGATTTCTGAGTCCTTGTGAGAAAACCCCAAGTAAACAAGAATCTTGAAATCTCTGTTTCTCCATAGTGTGGGTCCTCCATAAATTGGAATGAGCTTCCCTGCCCCTCCCAGTAGTAATATTAAGAGTGGATTTCACTTTAGATTGTCTATCATCTTACCCATTGTTATTAGGAAGAGTGTTTCCAAGGACAAGTTTTCCTCATAACTGTACATAGCTTAAACTAGTGTGACCTTGCCCTCATGACTATATAAGCCAAACTCACAGGACGCTGTTCTTGTGACTTGAAATCCAGTGAACTTTGCTCACATGACCTTGCTTAAGCCTCAGAATATAAATTGTCTGATGCTCCAGATAAAGTTGGCTATTGCATGAAACATTAGTCTGCCTCATTTTTAGGCCCCATTCTCCCAGGCTCATGCTGCCAAATAGAACAGTAACACTGTTTTCTTGACAAACATCATCAACCTTATTTGAAAGTAAACAGGTTTCTACATTTTATCTATCATAACAAGGACACCAAAGAGAAGTCGCAAACTGTCAAACACGTTGCCTCCCCCACCAAATTGGAGCCATACAACCCAGCAGAGAACGCCACGCTGGAGAGATTCTACTCTGTGTTGCTTTGTCAAATGGCTCACTTTGTCCTGTCCTTGGGCAGTTCTTAATAGATACAGATTCTAGTATGTGCTTCTATCAAAGGAGAGTACTGTCATTTACCACCTCCTGGTCTCACAGTTGGTATGTAAGATGATTAAAGGGGGCCTCATAAGGCCCATGAGTTCCTTTGATTAAATTATAAAGGACCAACTCTCATTTTGATGGACAAAAATGCCAAATTGCCGAGCACAAATTAGCTTCAGTTTGCCTCTCAGAGTGGCTTGGAATTTATAAGAACTAAGAATGGACTGGACTGCTTTCTTGAAAACTCTGATATGAGTCCCTCTGACTCTGACCCTCCTTCATCAGTTTTTTTCTTATTTCTGCCCTCCAGCCTATGTCTTTCTTAAAAGCTTGGTTTTGAATAATAGGTCACTATTAAAGGTGAGAGTGTAATAAGGGAAAAGGAAGAAGTGCTGTTGACCAATCCCTGCTCCCCTATAACCATGCACCCATCCCCCCCCCCACCTCCCTTTCTGCATCTGAATGCTCCATCTTCTTATCTTGCACTCAGCCTTCCTTGGATCTCTCCTATTTGTTCTCTACTTCTTGAAATCCATTTTGTATTATATGGGGGAAGGGAGCTCGCTAACACACAAACTAGTAAACTAGATATTCTTCAGTGATTTGCTATTGTCCTGGGACAGGGTTTAACCTGCTTTGTGTGTTTGTGAAGCCCTCTGAAGCCAGCCTCTTCTTGGCTTGTGGGGTGGGTCCTCTACCACCAGTGACATGAATTCTTCCTGAGTGGTTACTAATTATGCCAGCTTCCCCTTCATCTGGGCCAAAACAACTTCCTCCATCCCCACACCTGTGCCTTCCACTAACAAGGCAATGAGTTATCACTGCACCCCAAGCCCAAGCTGGTTTTCTGTAATAACTTTTAAATCCTGGGCTAGCTTCCCTGAAACATCCTTTGTGAAATAATCACAGCCTACATGGCCCACAATTACAGTTGTTTGTCTCTCTGAGCTTTGGCACATGGGGACAAATGCGGCTCACTACAAAACAGACCATATGGCCAAGTATACTCATCTTTAAGGAGCTGTTTAACAAATCATCAGAGCCAAAGAAAATTCCGTTATTGTGACTCAATAGAAAGAGTGTGAGGTGAGGGCGGAATTCCAATAGAAGTAAGGAAGTTGAGCGATGAACCACAGCTGGTGCTCGCCAAAGGACTGGTAACTGTCCAGCATAAAGAGTTCTAGACCCACTGAAAGACACAAACCAAACATGCAACAAGTATACTTTCTCTTTGCACATGCTTGAATGTACTTCCCATCAATCAAGTCCCCTTGTAAACACCCACAGAGTGACTCATACCTATTTAAGTCTTTTTTTTTTTTTTTAAACTAGGGGATCCTCCAAGGGTTCTGTTGTTGTTTGGTCTCTTTTGGTTAGAAAACTAAAAGGCGGCACAATAGGAAGCCACAGAGAAACCTAAAGCACCGCACAGAGGATCCATCCGCAGTTGAAGAAAGGCGTTTATTGGGGGGAGGTGGGTGGGTAGAGGGGTTGAGGAAACACACACATACAGCAGGTACATAGGAAAAAAGAACCTCTGCAAAGCACTGGGGGGACTCAGGAAGGCAAAACTCTGGCCTCTTCTCAAGATCCTGGGAGTTTTAAAGCTTCTGAAGACATTTCCTTCCCTGAATTAAGGTTGGTCAGTTTAAAGAAAGCTCAGAGGGCTGGTTGGGAAGGAACAGTTGTGTAACAAGTCCTGATCTGCCCTTGAACTTATTGATCTAATCCCTCAGCAGAGGGCCTGCTGGTGAGAAAAAGACAACAAAGCCTTTGTTTTAAGCTGCTAGGCTTTTGTTGCAAGTGGGGAGGGTGAAGGAGAAGAAGCAGGGCATCTTGGGAATTCGCTGCCTTTATTATCTAGCAAGGGTTCTCTCCCTGTCTGTCTGCACAAGAGGGAGTCCTAATGTCTCACTTTGTGTATAAAAATCCTACATTAGAAAAAAAAGGTAATTTAGGTTTTGAATTCTATGGGGTTTTTTTCTTCCGCATTCTGGAGGAAGACAGAAGACAACTATCTGCATAGCTTAGATACAGCTCATTTATGGTCCCCACTTGAGCTGAGTCATTGGATGCTAGATCGTGTCTCTGTGGTGGCCTTATTAGGGAATTCAGCCAGAGTGCACCATCTTGCCGTGTCCACGGTGAATTTACAGTAAGAAGTGAACAGTGAACAGTGAGCATTTAAGATTTGCATGAGAATGAACACGCCTGTGTGGGTGCAAGAAGCAAGCTGCTGGAAAATATTATCCAGGAAGGAAGGGCCTTGGGGCCAGGGAATTTTTTGGGAGGATCCCACATCTTGAGCACAGATTGCTGCTGCTACCATCACCGTGATGTGTGAGCTAACTCCAGCCCATGGTCACGCCAGGCCATGGCAGAATTCTAATCCCTCGTGCCCTGGGACACAAATGCCTACATAGCATAGTCTGCTTCTGGGAGATGCACAGTGAGAAGAGTTTGTACATGTCAAAGAACAACACTTCCCAAAGAAAATGACTCCTTTCGGTTTCTGTTTTTATATCGGTATGGGAAACTTCAGTAAGTTTATAAGAAGTTTGCAGCTAGGCCAAAAAAAAAAAAAAAGAAAAAGAAAAAAAGAAAAAGAAAAAAGAAAAGTGCCAAAAATTGGTTTCTAGACACAAAGAAGTCTTTAGAAAGAGGTTAGCCTTTCAAGAAACTCCTTAAAAAAAAAAAACCAAAGATTTTGTGTATTCAATGAGACCCTCAGAATAACAATTGTTTGTGTTTTCACTGCCCAGAAGTGTAAGGAAGCCAGCAAACCAATTTGCATTTCCCTCAGCTATAGCTTGTTTGTTGTTATTTTCTTTAAGAGTATCAGGGTCGGTGCCTGAAAATGGAATTTAAATGCGGAGACTAAAGAGCCGGTCAGACCAAAAGTAAATGAGGTTTGGAATAAGCTCTGTAATATTTATGATCTGAGCTCTCTGGGTTCCCATCGTTTCCTACTCATCCAAACAAACTCAAACAGATTTCCGGTCCGTGAGCCTCCTTTTCACTAGATACACCTAACACACACACACACACACACACACTCACACATACACACTCACACACACATACACTCACACACATTCACATACTCACACACACATACACACACTCACACACACACTCACACATACACACTCACACACACATACACTCACACACATTCACACACTCACACACACATACACACACACACACTCACACATACACACTCACACACACTCACACATACTCACACTCACACACATTCACACACTCACACACACATACTCATAAAAATTACCTTCTCTATGACTTTTGGATAGGACAATGTGTTTGAAAACCTGAAAAACAAAAATCCCTCCTGGTGACCCTTGGGTGGCTTTCTACCCAATTTGTTTCCAGTCCAAGTCTACATCCACAAGTCATCCTGGCGTCTCTGGTCAGAGGAGAGAAGAGAGGAACCAGATCAGTGAATAATCATTGCTGAAGCAAAGCCAGGGAGGAACAGCTCTGGAAACAAGAGGAAATGTGCATGGGCAGGAACACGTTCCCTAGTAACGCTCCCCTTTCCCCCAAACTGGAGCTGGAAAACATCAAGGTTCTCAGAGCACACACAATTAGCTCCTGGAATGAGATCAGCACACCTGGCTCCTCAGAGTACACAAACTCCTCCTGAGAAAAGTGCACCTCCGGGCCTGCCTCCCCTGGAATCTGAGAGCGGAGTCCTAAATCTCCTGACAGTAAGAGCTTCATCAGCGCCTCGTGCTTTTTGTCTCGGTGCAGTTCAGGCACCTGCATGCTCCCCCCACGTCTCTCTTGGTCCTTGGGTGTTACAAAGGGCGAAGATGTCACCTCTGTCACCTCGATTGCAATCAGAATATAGAAAAGTACTAGTTGACATTGTTCCGAACCAGATGGCTGCTGGGAGTCAGGGCTTGGAGCAAAAGCCAGGCTTTCTGATTGGATGAAAGCTTTTCCCCTATGCCTTGTCATGCCCATGGTCATGGCCTTGAACTTCTCTAAAGGCTTAAGCACGTTGTTTGCAGAATTCTCCCCACACCACGCAGTTGTAGCACTGTTCGGAACACTCTAATTCCCTACCCATCTTTGCTTTGATGAGTCAGAGACACAGACTGAATGATGAAGCAGACTGTGTTTGGTAATCCTACAGTCCTTCCGTTTCCCTGCTCGTCTTTTTCATATGAAGTGTTAACCTCCTCTGTGCACGAAAGGAATATGGTAATCTCTCTTCCTTCAAACTAATTGTTAAGTTTCAACGGAAAACCATTTCAAGGGCGGAGCCTGAAATCCGTGCTGAGCGAGCACCAGGGGAGGGGCAAGCCGTGGTCTCTCCTCCTTCCTTTCCCACCTTCAAAGCCTTCTCAGAGGAACGACCAAAGGTTGTTCCTTAGATAGAAGTCTATTCGAAAGTTCAGAGTGATAGTGTCGCTTTTTCTCTTCCAGGCCTGGCTCGGTTCACACAGACTCTTTCTCACACCATTCCTCAGCCTGATGGGGTGTGACTGACTCTAGCAGAGCATTTCTCAAAAGCATCTTGAAGGTGGAGAGTACTGCCACTGTGCTGGGATGTAAGTGGAAGATTTGAAGGTAGAAAGCCTCGGCAGTGCATGCGTGGAGGGGCAGGCGTGATGACACATCTGTAATCTGAGCACCAAGTACACCATGAAGGGCTCGGGGTTATCTGGGACATCAGCCAAGGCCCAGGTGGTCTTGCAGAAGAAGACCTTAAGTAAGGACCACTGCAGGAAACAGGTCAGGTGAAGGAAAAGTGTTTTGGCCAGTGAAGCCCTGGAGGAGGGCAGCCATAGAGAGTTACTTCAAAACGGTGCACGGAGAGAAGGAGCCTTGTTGGAAGGGAACCCAATGGTCACTGTCTGTATTTGTTGAGAGATCCGGCCATGATAGAAATAAGGAGAAAGGAGGGTGGAACTGACCAGGGGAGACATTCTCAATCTTTCTCTTCATGACCTCCCGAATGCTATCTAGGGTTCCCTTATTGATGACGTCTGACTAGAAGTCAGGCTGCACGTTAACCCCAACACAGAACACAAAGTGAAGACTTTAGAGTCACAATGATAGGCAAATCCAGAGCTAAGAGAAGGAGGAGGGAGGGGAGAGAAGGAGGGGGGAGACGGGAGAAGGAGGAGGGAGGGGAGAGAAGGAGGAGGGAGGGGGGAGAAGGAGGAGGGAGGGGGGAGAAGGAGGAGGGAGGGGGGAGAAGGAGGAGGTAGAGTAGAGAGGAAGAGGAGGAGAAAGAGTAATACTCACTGCAAATATTAACAAAAGGCAAGTGAAAATTCTTAACAAACTTATTTTTGCCTAAAACAGTGGTTCTCCGCCTGCAGATTGCAATGCCTTTAGGGTTGAATAACCCTTTCATAGGGTCACAAATCAGATATCTTGCATATTGTATTTTTACACTACAGTTCCTAATGGTAGCACATTTTTAAGTAAGTAAGTAAACAAATAGCAAAATAAATAAAGAGTAAACTTTTTGAATAATTTTTAAACAAAGGGATTGCATTGAAGAGTGACAGCATTAGGAAGGTTGAGAACCATGGGTGGGCTGAATTAACCATCACATATGAACTACCTACCAAGTCAACACGTATTACAATAACAATTGCAAATATTAAAATCCTGTTTTGCTAAGTCACTAAATCATCCCAACATATATGACTGACAGCTATAGTGATAGCATCTATTGTTCCTACTAAGCAACTATATTTAATATACTTGTATATGACACTTGGTATTTTGGATACAGTAAAGGTTTGTACAAATTATAAAAATTAATTATAAATAATTGTAATAAAATTAAATTAGAAAGAGTAAATATATTATAAATAATATATGATTATAAATATAGTGTATGAGAAAAGCCCCCATAGACACATATGATTGAAAACTTGATCCCAGTTGGTGAAGCTGTTTGGGAAGGATTAGGATGTGCGGTCTTCTTGAAGGAAGTGTGTTAGTGGGGGTAGGCGTTGAGATTTCAAAAGACTCGGGCCATCCCTAGTTCTCTCTCTCTCTCTCTCTCTCTCTCTCTCTCTCTCTCACACACACACACACACACACACATTCCCTCCTTCCCTCCCCCACCCCTGCCTCTTATTTGTAGATCAAATATGAGCTCTCAGCTTCCGCTCCAGTGTCATGTCTGTGTGTCAGCTGCCACGCTCCCTGCCATGACGGTCATAGATCCACGCTCTGACACTGTCAACTCCAAATAAACCACGTCTTCTATAAGTTGCCTTGACCATGGATTCTCTTCACAGTGATGGGAACGTAATAGAGACCATAGTTAAAAGTACTTGTTGCTCTTTCAGAGAAGCAGGGTTCAGTCACCCAGCACCCACATGATGGCTCACAACCATCTGTAACTTCAGTCCCAGGAGATCTGATTCCTTCTTCTGTCTCCCCTGGGCATCAGGCCTGATTATCATGTACATAATACAGGCAAAACAGTTGTACACATATAATAAACAGAAATAAAATCTTAAATATTTATTTCTATTATATATTAATATATTATATATTAACAATATAACACTAATAATAATATATATAGCTTTAGGGGCTATTTGTAATATATAACATATGAAAGGTAATATTACAGAATATAGTTCATAATATTGTATTGTATGTGTAACTAACATTAGATAATGTATAATTTATATATAAATAATATACCATATATGGTTTATATATAATTATGGCCTGAATATTAATGTTACTTAGAGGTTCATTTTGTACTGTTATAGAAATTTGTGGGATCTTTAGGAGTTGAAGCCTAGTTGGAAAAGGTGAATTTCTGGGACTAACCACTTTTTGTCTGCTCTTTGTATTCTGACTGCAGATAAAATATGGCGATCTACCTCATGTTCTTCTTCCAGCCTGCTCTGCAGTAATGGACTGTATCTGGTCACACTAGAAGCCAAATTTTTTTTTATTTAAGTCGTGTCTTGTCAGGTATTTAGTTACAACAATGAGAAACATAACTGACTATGCCAGATAACCCAGGAGGTCAAAAGGTTTCCTCTTCTCCATCTGGAGAATTGTTGGACACCGTTCAGAAAGAGCTGCAGTGGATAAGTGAGCTTTGTGGAGATGGCAAACCATCTTTGCTCAGCTGCGTTGGGTGCAGCGTTAGAGGCACAGCCCCAGAGGCTTCGTCCCAGGATTGTTTCTTGCTACTGATGTGCTTTCTCATGACTGTCATTGCTGTACCCTCATTTATGGTGTGGATGGGCACAGGGAGACTCTCGCTACCTGTAGCCTGGTGTGATTACTTCCTGAGTGACAGCCCACTATGTTGGACATGTTTCCTGCAGATCAGTATGAAGGTGAGCTTTCATGAGATGATGCTGTTTAGATGAATTAATGATTTTATGGAATTCCTGGTTTTATTTAAATAGTTTTAGGAGTTGAGAAAATGTTTAAGGGGATGTTTAAGTTGCTTTGCCAAAAAGATATAATAAAGTTAGAATCAAGAATAGAATGTGCCCCTTCCTCATAGGATAGTAAACTAAAGGCTACGTAGGTTGGAAAAGGAATAAAGTGAGCTTCTGTGTGTTATAAGCATGTAGTTGTACAAGAGAGGAACAAAGGCTTGAGATAAGCTAGTGACCAAAGAAAACATTCATTCTAGGTTGTGTCTGAATTCATGGATCATGTGACCTAGTAATGTGGCTCATAGGCACAGGTCTTTCTGTGCACCATGAAAAGACAGGGTTATAAATAAAGAGTAAATAATTCTATTACACATGTAAGAACAGAGAACACATGATTAGCCTGTTTAGGTGAACAAGACTTCAAAAATAAGACAGAAGATAGTTGATGATCTGTTTTTTAGTAAATACAAATTGTTATCAGCTAAGCATAGGAAAAAACTTGGTACTATAGACTGGCTTGCTTAAACTTTGTTGAACAATGACAAAGAAATTCTTGCTTTGTGGTTACATTTACTCTGTGGTGTCAAAGCTGGCCTTCCACAGAGAACAGTTGAATTAATTACTTTTACATTGCTGTGATAAAACACGATGACCAAGGCAACTTATAAAGAGCTTTATGAGTTGAGCTGCAACTCCAGAGGATTAGAGTCCATCTGGAGACATGGAGTCCAAGCAGCAGGAACAGCTACTTCCTCAGCAAGCAGGAAACAGAAAGCATGCTGGAAAAAGCACAAGTCTTTTGAAACCTAAAGCCCCACTCCCCCCCAATGACACATCTCCTCCAAAAAATCTGTATCTCCTAATCCTTCCCATATAGTTCCATCAACTCAAGACAAAGCCTTCAAACATATGAAGCTATGGAGCTATTCTCTTTCTAGCCACCGCAGTTCATAGGCATTGGCATCTCTATTAATGTGTAGGGTCTGCCAGAGATTTGTGTTTACTGTGCCTGGTGTAAGTCCACTTTGAAATTTCCCTCTGTTTCTCAGAGCTTCTGGTAGCACATCCAAGGCCTTCATAATCTTTTGCTGCTTCCAGCACAGTTTCCAGGATAGATGGACACTCTAAGTCTTATGGAGGTAAAAAGATGTGACCCCTTCGGAGAAGTTAAATAAATATATTTAACTACATTAGCTATAGTTGCATAGAGAAGTCCTACAGCATGATTCCCTCCCGACTCCCTGCAAGTCCTCTCAGCTCATAAAGCTATGAAGCTGATAGTACTGTATGCTTTCTAATGAATAGCAAAGGCAGTTTGAGAAAGAATGGACAACATACGCTCAATAGAGGGTAAAAATAAAGGATAACCTTTCCATGACATATCTTCAGAGAGCCACCTTTTAAGCCTCTCAACCACTAGGGCGTACCCCATGATAAACCTCTCAAGCTTGTGATCACAAATCTTATGCCAACATGTGCCCTGAGGTTACCCCTACAGGAGTGACATTATTGCTACCCAGTTTTCTTTCTTTGGAAGTCCCCTAGATCCTGGCCCATAAGAATTATGTATTATTAATTCCTTCTATATTTCCATATGCTGCAGGTCTTTTGGCTAGTTATTGGTTCGTCTAATAAAGTGCTTTCCAGTTTGTTTTGTTTGCTTGCTTGCTTGCTTGCTTTAGACAAGGCCATATTTTGTAGTCCAGGCTAGGTTACAATTTACTATTCCCTGGTTTCAGACCCACACCAATCCTCCTTCCAAAGCCTCTGGGTTCTAGGATTACAGTTATGCACCATCATATTAAATGTCTCCAAAAACCACATGGATCAAAAGGTTTGACATCCCAGTAGTCTGATAGGGAGGTAGTGAAACCTCCAAGATGAAGGGATAGAAGGAGTTGTTTTATTTAATGGCTGGGTGCCCTTGAAAGGAATCATGGAGCCCCTGCCTCTCCCTCATTCATTTTTGCTTCCTTGCAGTAAAAAGAGTGGTTTGGCCACCAACTCCACTGTACTGCTGTACTTGATGGCTGATCCCAAAGTCACAATGCTATTCCATCTTGGACTGGAAGCTGGAAGGGTGAGAGCCCAAATAAACTATTTCTCTTTCTGGATTAATAGTATAAGATGTTCTTTTCAGATACAAAAAGCTGAGGAGATGATCCAACTTCCAGAGGACACACTGATTTTTCCAGTAAGAATTTCAACTAGAGCCAAAGGGAAGGAAATAAAAAGTTTTAACCAATTAATTAACAAAGCACCTGACTTGACCTTCAAGTCAATAGAGCCCAATTATCATAGTGAGCAGCTTTATCTGTTTTGCCCCATTCTGGGGAAGGTGCTTGACTATGTCTCACAATACCCCACACCAGCTTTCCATGGCTTCTCTGGATATTTGGAGATAAGCTTTGGGCATTATTTAAATCCAGAAGTTTTCCCCGTCAGGAACAGGAAGAGAGTTATTAGTAACTTCCTGATGGGAATGAACTAAGTGTTTCCCTGACCTGCAGTCTTGTATTCAGGTCTGGCTATAAGATTAGTGGGCTCAATGCAAAAATAATGGTGTAGGTGCCTTTTGCAAAATAATTAAGAATTTCAAAATGTTGCCAGCATAGCATCAAACCTAGGGTTGGGACTTTCTGAACACTGGCCTGTGTACAGACCACATGCTCTGTGAAGGGTCTTCAAGTGGCTTGCACCCCAACACATACAGTGCCCATCTCCTTAGCCACACATACTTTGCAAGCGACTGGCCTGCACTTACAACCCCGATGGGTTAGTCACTGAAAGTGCTTGTGACCCAGTCAGTGTGCCCTAATTTGCTGACTCCATTCCTACTTCTCATGTAGGAATTGTCCTAATTGCCATGTGGGGAGAGCATCTGAAGTCCTCACCCTGACAACCTTCCCTGGCTTTCAAAATTCCAAGTACACTCTACAGCCAGGCATTGCTCACTAGGCTTTCGGTTCTGCTCCGTGCTTACATTGCCAGGGACGGCTGCATGCCCTCAGTCATCTATCTTTGGGCCTTACCCATCACAGACTCCCTGATGGGAAGTGACAGCCTGGTGACATGAACAAGTGTCTCTAGTTCTTCCTGGCTTCATTCTTGATTAGGGTGTCCAGGTACAAAGGCACACCACATGAGCCTCACTGGATAATCCTTTGGCCCTTTCATTCTATAGCGATCTTGGCTACACAAGCTAAGCATATAAAAGACATGCAACCATGAGTTTGGAAAGATTCTGGATTGGCCTTGACCTGCAGATTAGGCAGCCTCTTGGTTCAATCACATACCGGGGACCCTTAGTCAGGCTGGGCATCAGTGCTGGGGACCATAAAGGTGATTTGAGGCTCCAAGGAGTTTCTCACTTCAATTGATTGGATTAAACACTAGCAAAGGCAATGGGAAGATGATTTAGCCTTCACTTACATGTTGCAAATGAAATGCTCAAGTTATTTTCCCTATAACTCTTTGTGTGCTGTGAGCATTACGTACCAGAATTGGTGGTTCTTTTTCGCCCCTGGAAATGAAAAGTAGGAACAGAGTAAATTTCTTTTTAATGACAGCTCCTTTTTCACGAGTCAAATGGTGCCATTAGACAGCTATTTCAAAGCCTAATTTCGGCTGCTCTGCTCTTCCCATTATAAACAAGATCCTCTTTTCTATAAGTTTGATTTTCAGCCTGTGAGAAGTGGTAATTCTGCTACAAAATTCTTCATTGACCTGAATTTCCACTTTTCTCCTTTGTAGGACTCTCTCAGATGAGTTTCTGATCCCTTATTAGTCTAAGGAGCCTCTCCTCGAGGAAGCTTCCCAAGCCCAACGTCTGGGGACTTTGGGAGGAAATTGATTTAACTGTCACAAAGTTCCGGCGCAATGCCTGACAACTCAGAGAAGAAAGGAGGTGACCTCTAAGTCATCATCTTCAGCTCCATACAACTGAAAAATAATATATGTATAATTTTATTTGAGAGTCTTCGGTTTTCTTATTAAAGTTCAAAATTCATCTAGTGGAATTCTCTCTCTCTCTCTCTCTCTCTCTCTCTCTCTCTCTCTCTCTCTCTCTCTCTCTCTTTTATCAGACCCTCTCAGTTAGCTTGAAACTCATTCTAGATCAATGACTTAAAAAGCAATTGAGAGATAACACACCAACGGCTCTTGTGGGAGGTCTAGCACTCCAAGCCAGTCTACCTGTGGCACATCTAACCAAGCTTCTTGCTCAATCAGGAAGAACTGGAGACTTCCAGTACCAACTTCTTTCCTCTCTTTTGCTTCTGAGTTAATTAAATAGAAATACATTTAAGTTGGCCATTCTCTCAAGACTTCTTACAGGCTTGAAGGGAATATCTGCCAACCTTCCTGAAGGGATGGTTTGAAATTTATTTCCTCTTTTCTTCTTCAACTTTATCAGGAAAGGGAGCTACACCTGAAAATGGCCCCAATGCAATGCATAAGGAATAGAAACGGAACAAACCTGCAGTCCAAGACAGTCTGTCCATCTGTCATACTCCAGGACAGAGGGATCACTAAGTAAAAATGTATATTGTAATTAGTGTCAAGACTAAGTGTCACAATATTTACACTAGTGTTTCTCAATGGCCAATTACAGCTGTGTTTGCACAATTCAGTCCCCAAAAGCACTGTGCAACGTTCTGATGCAGAAACAGTCATGAGTAGCTGGGAGAAGCCTTTCTAGAAGACCTTGCTGTGGTTATACTGTTCCTTCATTATCGATTCCTGGCATCCTGCCCACTTAGCAGAGACCACTTTTTTGAACAAGGCTTGGATGTAACGGGCTCTCTCTCTGTTCCCACTTCCACTTGTCTCCGTACCACAGCTGACTATTCAACTATTTTCTCCACCCTTCGCTGCCATCTGTTTTGGCTTTGTTTATTTGTTTGTTTCATGCTACTCGAGGACTGTGCCTTTGAGAAACTCTAAAAATCACCCAGTCTTCTGAAAACATGCCTTCAAAGCTCACTTTCCATCCAGTTTGGAAAATTACTTCTTTTAGTGAAGTTAAGAAGACGAGGAAGGAGGGGTAAGAGATGTAATTACAAGAAGTTTCTTTGTTGGTTTATATTAAGGGAGAATTTTAATCAAATTAAAGCTAATGCTAAGTAGATGCAAGCATATACATCTGTACACTCAGAATATAGAGGAATGTCACAGTTGATGAGTGAGTCTGGATACTGTGGTTAGAAGGCGTTCCTCTCTGTCCCCTCATTTGTATCTGAAATACTTATCACCAAAACAAACAGAAAAAACATCCATAAATGCCATTAGGCAGTGTTTTCCTTACAGGATCACTTTTCTAGATAAAAAGACGTTATGTGGAAATCAGATGTCTGAACGTTGTTTTTTTCTTCTGTGTGGTGGGGTGACTGAGTTAGCTGGAAGAGAGGGCCATGAGAACAAATTCTCATTTGAATTCTTAGAAGTCATCTGCCAGTTAGATTTAGACTTTATAAGGGTTCTCTTTTCCTTCTTCACATTCAGGGGCTTGGACCACCAAGGCATAATTGCCTTCCATGTCCCTCTCAACGCCTCCTTCTGTCTGCTGACAAAAGTTGTACTCTCTAACAAAGGAGGCAGATATAATAACCCCGGGGGATAAAAATGTTTCCCCAAGGTTCCAGCCGAACCCCCAAGATGTAACACTGCTGTTTTAAGAACTCAAACAGTTTGCTTATTTGCTTGTTTGCTTGTTTGTCTGAAAACAGAACAATAACAATATGAGAAATAGCTGCTTGAAAACTGAGGAGGTAAAGTGTCCACGGATAATTCTGAGTAACTCTGAACATCTTACGCAAGAGAAAACACCAGTATGAAAGTGACATTCTGGAGCTGCAACGGCATCTGCTTGCTTTCTCAACTATACAGAGAAAAACAAGCTTATGAGGGCACCAACGGAACTCATTTCACAAACCTCAGAAAAAGTCTGTGCTTTTTCCAGCAAGACTCGAGAGTCAGAATCCTTCGCTGACCCGGGGACTGTAGGATCCACAGAGGGATGGAGAACTATGGGGTAAAAACACTGCCAAAGTTGAACTTCACCAAACAGGAGATTATAACATACCTGACAGAAACCTCTCCTAAGGGGATTGATGTTTGAAGCATTTATATCTCATAGGCTGTTCAGAAGATCTTTGCCAGGTTTCTCATGATGGCACCCCACACCTAGAAATGTAAGTAGTAACAGTTCCCAGAAAAGAAACTCAAATGAAGCTATTTTCCCCCAGAAGAATGATGCTGATTCTCAACCAGTGGGAAACACTACCACTTCAATCGATTCCTCGTCATCTTACATCCTATCATTGCTGGCGCTTAAGCATGACCCAAAGGACCCCCTCCCTGGTGTGATGAATCTGTCTAGGAAGCAACCTAGATAGAAATACTAACTGGAGGTTGGGGAGAGAGAGATGAATGGGAAGTGAGTTGCCATAGTCTTCAGGAATGCTTTCTCCTGCTCCATATCATAACCCAGTGGTGAAGCATGCTCCAACAATTACTTTTCCATTGGATATATTTTATTTACATTTCAAATGTCATCCCATTTCCTGGTTTTTCCTTCATGAACCTCTTATATTATCCCCATTCTCCTGCTTCTTTGAAAATGTCTAACCCCTCCCATTTCCCCACCCTGATATTTCCCTACTCTGGAGCCTTGGCAGAACCAGGGGCTTCTCTTCCCATTGATGCCCAACAAGCCATCCTCTGCTACATATGCAGCTGGAGCCATGGGTCTGTCCATGCTTACTCTTTGGATAGTGGTTTAGTTCCTGGGAGCTGTGTTTGGTTGGTATCATTGTTCTTATGGGGTTGCACAACTCTTCAGATCCTTCAATCCATTTTCTAACTCCTCAACTGGGGATCCCATTTTCAGTTCAATGGTTGGTCGTGAGCATCCGCCTCTGTATTTGTCATGATCTGGCAGAGCCTCTCAGGGGACAGCTACATCAGGCCCCTGTCAGCATGTACTTCTTGGAATCTGCGATATTGTCTGGGTTTGGTGGCTATATATGGGCTGGGTCTCCAGGTGGGGCAGTCTCTGGATGGCCTTTGCTTCATTCTCTGCTTCAAACTTTGTCTCTGTATTTCCTCTTATGGATATGTTTGCTCCCCCTTCTAAGAAGGACTGAAGCATCTGCACTTTGGTCTTCCTTCTTCTTGAGCTTCATGTGATCTCTGAAGCTCCAACAATTATTAAGCACTGAATATATTTCAGGAATTTTAAAGGCATGCCACTAAATAGCAACAAAAGCTAAGTCCTATCCCTTCCTTCAAATTGGTGAGGTCATGCAACAGAGACAGAGTGTGTGTCAGAGACAATGACTACATCAGAGAGAGTTCTATGCAAGTGTTGCAGTCAACCACCTTCATTCCAAATCGAAAGAGTTACCACGATAAAAGAGGAACGGTATTGGGATGTCACTAGAAGCAGGAGGCAGAAGGAAGCTTAACTGTGCAGCTACGCATGTGATTCTTGCTCCACCCAATGCTATTACCACTACTGTATCAGATATGGAAGCTGAGGCTCTGGAGTGGAAAAGAGGTTTCAGGAAAAGAAACCAGCAAGGAATGGGGATGTAGCTCAGTCAGTGGAGTGCTTGTCAAGGGAGCATGAAGCCCTGGGCTTGATCTCTAATACAGCATAAATCAGGTATGACAGACTAGGAAAGTAGAGGCAGGAG
Organism: Micromys minutus; assembly: GCF_963924665.1. Lineage (NCBI taxonomy): Eukaryota > Metazoa > Chordata > Mammalia > Rodentia > Muridae > Micromys > Micromys minutus. Next base: position 12,833,525 of record NC_137954.1, on the reverse strand, counting down.
GGTACGAAGTTCAAGGTCACACTCAGCTACATATCATGTACAAGGCCAGACTGGGATGCATGAGAGCCTGTCAAAAGAAAGGCAGAGGAAAGAAAGAAATGTGGTGGGGGAAAGGAAAGAAAAAATCCCCAATAAATCAATGTTCATATTTTTGTATTTTCTTCCCTCCTCTTTCTGCTCACCCTCCCCAAAGGTCTTCTTTCCCCCTTGAGAGAGATATAAATCCACGTGAATCTAAAAATACACAACTCAATCCATAGGAGAATAGAGAAGACTAGAGAGTCTCTGTGGACTGGGACAGAGGAAGAGTTCAGTGGAGTTTCCATTTCAGTGGAAAAAATAGCCTAAAGATGTAGATTTGTGTTAAGGTAATACATGATTGGGCAGGAGAGAGATAGATGGGGAAAGGTCTAGGAAGGCAGAAGAGGAAGAGAGAAAGAGAGATTCAGGGAGGAACGAATATGGAGACAAATGTTTATGTTTCTCTCGGTGCATCTCTTCATAAATAAGGTTGTTATGTATGTTTTTTATAAAGGATGGAATTGTACAAGATCATTTGGCTTTTAAAGGTTAGCAAATTATATAATACACACACACACATACACACACACACACACACACACACACACACACATTGGATCAGAGTAGTTTCGTGTGTTCTTTGATGTGACTACTTGAGTTCAAAGGGTGTAGTGGCATAGAATCCACCATAGAATTGGGATGTGTGTGTCTATGCCTTGACAACAACAAGCGCCAAGGGAAAGTGAGTGAAAACAACACACCAGGGCAGTCATATCCAACCAGGACAGAAGCAGCAGAGGCGGTAGAGTAAACTGAGACAGTTCATAGAGACCAAAGAAGGTTAGAGATCCCGTTAGTGCCAGATGGTCCCAAGTGTGAGCTGGCAAGGCTTGGGACAAAAGGTTAAGCCATCCTTTTAAATATTTACCACAACATAAAGATAGAAATGCTAACAGAAGATGGAGAGAGAGAGAGAGAGAGAGAGAGAGAGAGAGAGAGAGAGAGAGAGAGAGAGAGAGAGATGGGAAATGGGTTGCCATGTCTTTAAAAATGCCTCCTCCCATCTCCGTACTCAAGCAAGTTCACAGCAAAGATTTAACTGTGCCTCAATGTTTCTGGATTTTGGCCTGTCACTGAACTAGGGTCATAAGTGGTAGGGGTTGCCAAAGTTCTCATTATTTGGCAGTAAATGATAGTATGAGACCTTGAGCCTTTTACAGTAAAAGAAAACTTTGTGTAGGCTGCCCATGGGAAGATGTAAAAGCTGTAAAAGCCAGTGGCCGGAAATACCTCTGAACCTCTGGAACCTTCTCTCTGGGGTGACCCAATAGCCTTACAGAATACAGTAAATGAAAGGATTGGGATCTATACTTTTCCAGCGTGAAAGATGGGGCTAGAACTAAGGAAAGGCAATTTCGGGCATCAACAAATATCCTTCACTCGTGCAGTGACAGAGATGTCCCCATCATGTCAGAGTGTGAGGAGTGATGGCCCTCTTCCGCCATCATGGGTCTCACATGTTTAAGAACTCATTTTACCATATTAGGTTGGAAATCCATTTTGTTTTGAGTCTGTGAGGCCATACAGATATAATTACAAATATCAGTTTTCATTATTGTATTTGCAGATGTAAGTGGCATATTTATACCCTGCCTGGGCAAAGAGCCTGATTAACGGCCGCTGCAAATTGGATTGGGATGCCACAAAACAGACGACCACGCCGTGGACGGCTATAGTCGGGTTGGGTGTCATAGCCCAGCAGCGCTCGTCAGCCACCATGTTCCCGATGCTTTCCTGCGGCTCCTTTTCTTGACAGCGAAGAATGCTGACAGCCCTCACTGAATTCCCTAAACTCCGATTTTTCTATCACACCAAAAGATGACAAATGAGGTTTTCACTCCTGTTGATGAGCACATCACGAAAATGACATAATGGTGTAATTTTTCGCCTCAAGACAAGGGGGGAAAATGTATTGGAAATCACTGTGTTCGTGTTTTTGTTCCCTTTTCACCTTCATCTGACCATAGTTGTCACTCAGAAGCAGAAATGGATGCTGTTGTTGAGTGGCTGCCTTGGTGTATGTATATGACAAGGTCATACTCATCCCAGTGGCTGGGACATGCTTTTCTTATTGAAAGGGGTTATCCCAGGAATGTTTTACAGACTGCTAACTGACATCTCAGAAATTGAATGTGACACCCCAAATGACACTCCTCGGGGAGAGATCTTGACAGACACCTATCCAAAGAAATTATTGCTTCCATGTGTGCAGTACCCAGTGTATACGAATTCTCTCTAGTCTGCAATATCGCCTTCTACCCTCTTGTGGACAGTGAGCCCAAATTGACCCGGTAAGTTATTTAGGTGGAGCACTTTAGTTGAAGGAGGGCTTCAAGGTAAACTGTTTGTTTTCTTTTTCTTATTAAATCTTGTGGAAGAGCATGCAGTGTTACCCAATGACACAGTACTCAGACTGGATCCCATTTCAGGAGAGTTCTGGAGGCACTGCTGAGCAGAAAGGTCTTAGCTTTGGTGAGGAAAGATTCACAGAGAACTAAAATGTCTACTCTGTTTCCTAACTCCAACCAATAAGTTTGCTGTCGAGATGGAGTCATGGTTCACTGGAATAGTATCTGCTTAAAATGGTGTGGTACCCAGTGCTTTAAAAAGGAAAAGACAGAAGGAGGAAGGAAAGAAGAAGGAAGGAAGAAAGGAGGGAGGAAGGAAGAGAAAAGGAAGGAAAACATTTTATTTTAAGCTTTTATAGTCCTGTAAAGGGCAAAGGTACTCATAACCAAAGCCACCACTCAGATAGGTAATGTCTTCCTTTGTCTCAGTTTACCACCTCTTTAATTCAGTAATAATAATAATAATAATAATAATAATAATAATAATAATAATAAAGATTCAGTTCCATGGGATTGGAGTCTGTGTGTTTCACTTTTACATGCAGGGGTTGAAGAATGTACCATCCATCTCACACACTCTAGCCTGGCACACTCAGAAAGGGTTCTACACTATTGCACCACTGAAGGATTTCCCACTCTCTCTGGGCTCTGCACAAATGCTTTTATTCTGCAATATTAAATGCATGAAAGCTATGGCCTCATATTCTAAATGTGAAAAACCTTGAAAGGCTTAGAATAGTTTTTAGGTCATCTTTTATACTCACACAGTTCCCCTGCTTAGAGACCTCCTGACTTAATTTTTAAATATTAATAAACCAGGCTGCAGCTGAATTCCCAGCTTGCTTGGCACTGACCAACCTAAACTCCATAGCCCAATCTGCTGGCCACTTTTTATAAAATAAATAAATAAATAAATAAATAAAACTTAAGATTTCTTCAGGTAAGAATCCATGTGCAGATGGCCTTTCTGAAATGCACATCCTTGGGAAGTGTGCCTTCTCCCGCTGTCACTGGGCGAGGTTGTACAACTTAATTTGTCCAGTGGGACAATAACAACCTTGACAAGTATCAAGATTTGGCAAGGTTTTTGTGCGCAGTTGCTCCCTCTAGCCCCCGTCATCGCTGTGGTTACATAACCAGGCAAGCTGGCTGGAAGAATGTGAGAGACAGAGGAAAGCTGATTGGCCCAGCCAATGGCCAGCGCATCTGCAGTTGGGTACATATAGCTGCATTTTCAGCTGGTAGCCATCTCAGACCTGGGTACCACCCCTCTCCCCTCAGCCCAGTCTCAATTACCACCTCCAACAACTTGAGCGACAAACGTGGATTAGTTTGTGCCACCAAGTTACACATCATTAGCCCCTGGGAGGCAGAGGCAGGAGGACAGAGAATAGCTTAGACCACACAGTGAATTTAAGGACAGCCTGGTATGAGACTGTCTCCAAAAAGAAGACAAGAGCAAAGTGGTATCAAGAGCTTTGGTTGTGGAGGTGATCTTCCAGGAGCTGGAGACAGAAAGATCACTAGGTGAAGGCTGCGTATTGAGATCATGTCGCAAAAAGAATCTCCACAGGCCAGAGCAGGCTGGGGGGGGGGGAGGGTTTGTACAAGGGTTTACACCTTGGCACTGCAAAAATTAGTGTCTGTGACAGTATAAAGTTACATCAAGAAAGTTTAGGGACTCTGCTCAGTAGTAGCTTTCAAATATTACAATGGAGAGATTTTATATTATAGCATATATTACAACAGGAAGTTGTATCTAGATCACCAAACGGATCAAAGCCGGTTAACGTGCTCACATGAGAAAGTCCGTGGGGACTCACTCTACCCATCAACCACCCAGACATACACACTCAGTGCACGTGATTGCTATCGGTGATAGTTTCGAAAATATTTCCAGTTTTATCAAGAAGATCAAGGCTCTAAAGAATTTAGGCAAGTTGGGCAGTATTGTGGTAAATGAGTCTTGCAGCCACCAGAAGTCAGCCTTCCTTGCAGACATTCATGGTATGAGAGGTGGGAGATAGTCCTCAGTGTGATCATTTCCCAAATCCACCTACAGTCGCTTCCTAACTCCCTCAGGAGACCACATAAGCAGACCTTTTCACCTACTAGCCTCTCCTGGTCAGCTCCATGACACCTGTTCTGGACACTGTTAGGAGACAGGCGATGAGCCAACATGAAAAAGCACCTTCCTGTTGGGATATATAACCATGCACAGCTAAAAAAGAATGTGTGTAGCTCTGTGACTCCATTCTTCCTTACTGTCTTCTCTTCCTCTTCCTGTTCTGTATCCAAAGTGCCCTGGATAGGTCTCAAAACATAATCTCTCCCATTCATTCTTCTCTCTCCTTTGCATTTTCTCACTAACTCTTCCAAGAGTTCTGCTGTTGTCCAGGTTCCTCGCAGTGATCTTTTTATCATGTAGCCTTTTTGGGCCAATATCTTCTAGTCTTTACTAAATACGCTTCTACTTCACCGGCCCCCTGTTTAGCAAACAGATTGGCATATAAAATCCCTTGCTGTAACCATTTTATCATTTTATCATCCTTTTTTTCTTTTTCTTTAGGGATCTATGAAGAATTCTAGCCAGTTGTCAATCTATAAAACCTCTTTTTTTGGTGTCACCCTCATGCCTGTCATGACCGCCCAGAGAACCTCATCACAGCTTTAGAAGGAAATTTCCAACCCAGGCACGTGTGCTATACATACTGTTTTCTCTTATTTTCAAAGACTCAAAACAACAGATTCTAACATCTTAATGATAAGTTTTATGTAGGCTGAAATTTTCCTGGAATCATTTTTGGGGTGTCCTGTTTACTAAGTACAACACCACCAAAGAAATAGTTTGCCATTGTGTGCAAATTCTTCAAGGCCAAAATTTAGTAATTCGATAGAAGAAGGAAAAAAAATATTTAAAGTGTTTTCCTCACCTGTGTCTCTCCAGAAATACTTTACACCAAGGATGAATGATTGACCCCAGCCTGCAATCCTAGCAACTGGGGAGATTGATTTGGACTGATCACAAGTTCAAATCTTGCCTAGGCTGCACCAGTGAGTTCTAGGCTAGAGCAGAGAACTTAGTGAGAGCCTTAAAGAAGCTGATGGCTTAGCTCAGTCAGTGGTAGAGAGCTTGACTAGCACGTGTGAAACCTTGAGTTCAACTCCCAATCTTCAGCGCCACAGAGAGAGAAGAGAGAGAGAGAGAGAGAGAGAGAGAGAGAGAGAGAGAGAGAGAGAGAGAGAGAGAGAGAGAGACAGAGACCGAGAGGGGGGAGGGAGAGAGAGCTAGATCTTGGAGAAGACAGAAAGATCACATCTCCTACATGTTCTCAAGAGACATTAATTAACATGTGGTTTGAGACTGAATGAAAACTATCACTGTGAGGAATATGGTGGATAGGCAAAGTGTTCTGGTTCTATCACTTCTTTGTCATTTAGAAAAAGAAAGGTATCATTTGTTCTGTTTGTGGGTGTTTGCTTTCTCGTTTCTACTCATCAGAAAGCAGTCATCTGTAACCATTTGTTCCATGTTCTAGTTTCAATGTGGATCATTTTTGCTACTCCATAAATGTTTATTATGATCAATTATTAATATAGAAACATAGACTATTAAAACGATAAGGGTATCTTCGGGAACCTCAAAGCCAATTCTGCACCATCTCTGAAAGCCCTATTTTGAAGTCACCTCCTGCACCCCTAAATGTGGGTGCACATCTGACTATAGACGAGATGCGTAGGAAGGACTTAGGTCTGAAAGAAAATCACTGTACAAATCCACCTCTTCAACTGCACACAAAAAGACTAAAAACCCAGTGCCCACACCACAGACAGCCACGCTGTCTACCATTGTTATCTTCAGCATCGAAGTGTGTCATTAGTTGTTTATCTTTCCTTTTATGCCTAAAGACAGACATGAAGAAGAAGGAACACCTCCACTTCTCCCTAAATAGGGAAAAATGAGCTATGTTTAATCATCTGCTTCACCCCCACATGTCACTTTCCAGACTCTCTAAATGCTAGCTGCTCTCAGAAATGTACTGGCTACAAGTGTCCCTTCTTGGGGGTGTGGGGGGGCGGAAATGCAGGCAGTTGTAAACCAAGTCTTTAAAATTATCAAAAATTGGCTACGCAATATGGAGAATTATAAATCTAAGTACGTTGTGCTGAGGCTAAAGTGTCATATGTACCCTTTAGCTGGTCATGGTACCACCGGGTTGTAGGTTAGGAGGGGACCTGACCGGGCGTGAGGAGCCAGATGTGTCCACTTTACTAATGGAAGGCACATTCTCTGAAATACACATGTTGTTTTCATTTTCCCCTCTACCATGCTGGAGTATTTACTCTTCCTGATGCTGCGGAATAGAAGCTGGAATCTGCAGAGACCCTAATTGTAAAGACTCATCCAGGCAACTCCTAGTGGCTATGAGTAAATAGGCTTCCACCAAACTCAACATTTTCTCTCTAGAATACAGAAGCCATGGAATCACAAGAGATGACACTTCGACTTTCTCTCTCCTCTCTCCAAAATCACTAATCACTTAGGAGGAGAGTAATTTCTCATGCCTTCTCGTTGGCTAAAATACAAATATGACACGTACTTAATAATCCTCAGCGTTCCTCTATCAGTGAAGAGATATTTTAACTCCAACCATAACTCAAAAGTGCTGGCTAAAGCAACACATTAACTGCAACTTACTCTAAATATTTTTGAATAAATGAATAAATAAATGTGTTCCTAGAAAATATAATCAGGTCATGAATCAGAGTGTAAAGCACTCATGGCTTTAAAGAGTAGAACAGTTATTGGAACTTAGATGAGGTAGGTTGAAGAGAAAGCAGAAGGAGAAGATTACATTTGAACTCAGAGTGAGGGGAGTGGGGAGGATATAGTTTGGTGTAGGACCAGGGCTTTGCTTTGAACTGGACAAGGACAGACAGAAGCGTTTGAGAAGGCATCCCCGTCCAGTCCAGCTAGTGCATGCAAGCCATTCAGCTTTCTATGATTTATAAGGAGTTAATCTCACTTTTAATATGAGTACTTTATTATAAAAGAGCTTTGCTCCCAGGGATTTGTTAATTGAGATGTCACTGTATTCCCGGTGGTTGTGAATCTTCCTCCTTGGGGAATAGAGATGACCTTTGGAGCCAGCCAAAAGTCATTTAGCACCAAGCAGGGTGGGCCCAGCGGGAGATCTGGCTGAGTAATAGAGTCTAAGGACCAAACAAAGGGAGATCATAAAGCAGGAGTGATTTCTTCATAGGCTCCAAAATGGGTGCTGAAAGTGACTCCTAAGGACTCCTGGAGCAGCAGCTTCAAAATAAGTACATCGCCACCCAAGGTGACTTTCAAAGGACACTCTCCATTTGCATGCCAGTGTGTGGGTGCATTTACACTAGACAAAATTTACTACCTCAAGAAATTTAACAGGCACCCAGTATCTTCCATATGGATTTTGGGGGTGTCCACTCTGGTGCGCTCACAGGATCCTAGCCTTCTTGCACCCTATCCAGCCTCTGGTCCAAACCAAAGTTCTACACCAAAGCTCCAGTCCAATCTGGTGAGTTCCACGGATCCTGTTATACTGTTGTACACTGAAATATATATTTCAGGCAGCTGAGGCAGGAGGATTGCAAATTCGAGGCTGGCCTGGGTTATACAGGAAGACCCTGTCTCAAACAAAAAGTACATATATGTGCAGTAATATGTGGAATATATTTATGCCGAAAGATTATTCATCATTTATGCAAAAGTCAAGTTTAAGTGGATCCCTCTATATTTTATCTGGAAATGTCACAAAAGAAGTCAAAAGTGGGGGAGTCAATGAGCAATTAGATTGTCCTCCAGTGGGGAGCTGTGGGGTCTCCAACGTCCTCAGAATGTCACACACAGATGTGTCTCAGTGGCCCCAGGGAAGGAAGACAGAGCCTCTGCAGGTGTTGTTCCTGAGAGTTGGGGGGCTGGGGGGTTGAGTGAGGGTGTGGGGGCAGGGGAAGAGAAGCTCCTGAGTCCTGGGTGTGGGATACCAAGTGTATAGAAGAATTAAAACAGAGAAGCTGGGGGACTTTTCCATGTATGGCTGTAGATTATGAATTGGATCTCCTTTAATGTTCTTTGCGAGAGCAAGTCAAGACTAAAATTGCTTTTTAAATTACTTTCAGTTAACTGGATTGTGTGTCTTTCGGTGATACTGCACAAAGATTAAGTCATAAATCCTCAGGGATTTATTTGAGTTGCAAACAGTGTAATTTTTCCTGTTTTCCTTCTCTCCAGTTCCCTATGGTGGAATCTGCGGCTGAGTTGCCACCCATGAGGCCATTGCCAGGAAGCTACCAGGGCAGCTGCTGAGACCAGATGTGTGACCTTTCCACCTCCCCCAAGTCCTATTGAGTCTCTCCAGCTCTGTACTGCTGTGGACCAGACATCAATCCAGGGAGCGCATACTTTCAAAGCACAGAGAATTACCTAAATAATATGTATGTGTATACTAAATTCGTGTGCTTATGAAGTTATAGGTGCCTGCCTACTTTTATCAAGAATTAGCTTTGTTTAGCAATATTTTATAAATGTGAAGCCAACTAAATAAGGGTCAAAAGGGGTGGGGGACATGTCTCAAGAGTTTTGAGCTCTTTAAACAACAGAATCCAGTGAACCTGCTCCTTCCCGGTACAGGGAACATGATCAATGGCTTTCTTAGAGGATCAATTCACCTGTTAGCGACAGTCTAGCTTTTCACGAAGACAACCTGTGATTCGCTCCTGTATCAAAGTCTACTCTGGCTTGCGTCACTCTCTGAGAATTGCACCAAAGTAGCTACAAAATTAGCCAGGTGATTGACTCAGTGGCTTTTATTCTTAGTTTGTTTTTAGTTTTCTGTTCTATCCTGTTTCACCTCTCTCTGTGGCAGTTGTGCCGATTGCTTGGAAGTGGTGTTTGTCTTGGACCACAGTGAATGCTTGCTTGTAAACTGCAAGCACGCTCTGGCACCCTTCTGAGAACATGCCCGTGTTATTGTTTCTCATGCTCTTCTCTCGTTTAGATTCCTTTCCCCCATTGAGTCTTCTTTTTCTTCTTCCTTCTAAGAAATGTGTGTTTGACATTTACTGAAATTCCATATACTAAACCAGAAATGCCAGATGCTCTTCTTGCCATCAATAAGCCTCCCGCTCTTGCCTTAAAAGTTAACAGGAAACAATTATTGTGACAGAGTAATTTGCAACCGCGATAGGACTTTGTGAATTGGCAAGGAATTTTCATCGACTCCAGTAGGTGCTTAAGAAGGAGGCTATTTTTGTTTCTAAATTCACACCTTCTTTATAAACTCAATTTTCAGCGGGAGAAAGTGATTCTTCCATAGTTTGTCTAGTTTCTAGGGGCATCTATCAGTTGCATCTCTTCTTTCTGGGAAGAGCCAGCACTTCGTGGGGTAGAAGCAAGCAGCTCCCTACTCTGTAATCTGATGGCAGCTTCCTGCTCTGTAATCCGATGACAGCTTCCCAAGCAGGCTTCTCCTGCAATATCTTTACACAGGTCTACATTCTTCCCTTAAGAGGAAAATGCCTGACCAGTGAAAATTCTGCACTATCTCATGTATCCAAAGAAAAGACATTTAGCACTGTGATTTGCCTCCTAAGTACTCACTGGTGGTTCATGCATACAACAGAATGGGGTTTTTCTGGCTGAAGACAATGAACAATGGAATTAAGAAGAGAATAAACAAATATGACTAATTGGCCAGAGTTAGAGCTGGAAGGAGCCCACAAATTGCCTTTGGCTCCTTTGTTCACCATGGCCTGTATAAACATCTGTGGATGAAGGAAAAATTAAAAGGCTCATCAAATTTACAGATGGTTTAAAGATAAGAGGAATATGGAAAATGACTCTATCAGAATTCTAAATGGTTTTGACAGGCAAGAGCAATAGTGAGCTGACTAAAATCATCAGGTTTAACTGGGATAAATAAAATTGCAATTGGGATCAAAAATCTAATTGTATGTAAGCAAGAGAAGAGAGATCTAGCTTAGTGGCCTTTGACATTTAGTCAATAGAAGATTCAATATTTTCTAGATCTCTCTCTTCTAACAAGTAAAGCTTAGGATGAGCCATGGATGAAACCCAATGGGAAAGTGAAGGTAAAAATTGATAGTTGGGGCGTTAGTTAAAAGAGCTACCAAGAAGAACCATTCAATGCAAAACCCACAAATGGCAATTTAGTGCTTGACTGTCTCTTAACTGGGTTCTCTAGCAGGAGAATCAGGAGACAAGAATTCAAATTGTGCAAATGAACAGTAGGTAACGAAAGATACAAATCAACAGAAGGCGGTCTAAGCCTACACCTGCCCTGGTATCACGGTTACTAAGAAGTAGGGTAGACCCAGCCCAGTTAGTTTGCAGACTTCTCTGGGGCAGATGTGGAATGGAGGAAGGATAGCAACTCATCTCTGGCTGCTTTCTCACTGGGCAGGATCCAAGCAGAACTGCCAACACTATCTGGGTACACTTTTCAGTCTGCTGTGCCCTCTCATGAGACTAGCTGGCCACTCATGAGACCAATACTGACAGGGCTCCACCCGATCTCAGAAGAAGGCATCGTCTTTAACTATGCCAAAGGAAAAGCACCTCAGTACAGTTGAGGTGCCCAGCAAGAGCAACAGCAGACGGCAATCAAGAGATGCTGAAGGACACATGGCTTTCGTTCAACCCTTTTTCTCTGCTTTCCAATGTGTAGAAAATGGGTTGGTGGTGCAACCGGAGGCACAGGAGGTTAGAAAAGAAAAACTAACAATATCTTCTTTAAAAAGTTACTGTCATTTTAAGCCATACATAGCATCATGGCTTTTCTGTCACAGGCAGAAAATATGAAAGAGCCAGAGTTATTTAGTCATTAACACTGTAGTATTTATGGCCCGTGTTCTTTCCAAAAGTCAATAAAGATGTTTTAAGGCTTCAGAAGATTTACTATTTACAAAATATAAAACTGATAAACTGAAATTAATAAATGTTTAATTAAACATCTACAAAATGTAACAAGATGTCAGCTACATTATTTGTTGTGTTCAACATTCATAAAATTTCATTACATTTGAAAGTAATTTGTATGTTAGATATTCTCACTTTATAGGAATTCCTGACTGTGCACGATGCTTGTGCCAAGGCAGCCACTGCCGATCATAAATTAAATGAGTTACTCATATTTTTTTCCGACTTTTAAAATCCTTTCAAAAACTTTATGACAGAAAACAACCCATATGAGTCAACAATGGTTTTACTTTGTGATACAATAATACAGTGGAATTTCAACAGGAATAGTAACCGCTCAGACCCATTGCTGCCCTGTGGGGGCCAGTCCTCTCCTCTACGAACACAGGAGATGCTGAGCGCTGTCTTCATATCCAGGAACTGCCTCTCATAAGGATCCCACTGAGACTTTGACTTTCACTTCCCACGTATCAGTTACTCTTACCAAAATAGGTGACTTCATCTGTCTGCCACACAGTTCTTTACAGCTCACGCGGGACTGACCACGTCTATCTTATTGGTTATGGATAATTCAGAATACCATCGATTCTAACCCAGGGCCTAACACATATCAAAACCTTAATAGTTACCATTAGCAGTAGTGATTCATTGTAGAGTCTGGAGAAAGAGAACCGGGCTGTGCAGCCTTCTGTCTTTCATATCAAGTGGGAAGAGGGGAGGGATTTCAGATTGGGAATAAGACACGGACACTGATGCCCTGAAGACCTTTTCCATGAAGGTGTGCGTGTACTCAGCATGAAATATAACAACATAAAATGTAAACTGAGTGGCTGAGTAAGTAAATCAATCCATCAGCGAAAGATGGGTAGATGTTAATACATAATAGGTTATAAGGTCTAAATTTGTGCTTTTGGCCCTAGAGGACAAAACTAGAACCAGTGGTCCAGAGCTGTAACAGAAGCAGATGTCTCCTATTTTAAGGGGTAGCTCTATTGAATTTGAAGTAGCAAAAACTGGAATAGCCTTCCTCACTGGGGTAGGGGTGTGCTGTGCGTACAAACCAGGATGGAGAAGAGAGACTGGAAGGCTGAGGTTGAAGATTACACACAGCCATACCTGAGACTCCAACAGCTTCCACCTTGCTTGGATCACACACAAGCCTGAGTGTCAGCCCATTCTCGGTTGTCCTTTCCAACCCAACACCTATCGCATGCTCCCAGCAGGAGGAAGCTACCAGTTTACTATGGACATTTCTATTCAGAAGATGCAGGATGCTGGGCTCAGTCTTGTTGAGTATGTTAGAGGCTATTCCTGCTCATCCTGTTCCCGTCTGTTCTATTATACATGTGTCAGAGAACAAGGAGGAGGAGGAGGGGAAAGAGAGGGAAAGGAGGAGGAAGCATTTGATAAAATGTTAACTAAAAGTTTAAAGAGAAGAAAGAGTAGAAAAGGAAAACTTTGTCCTAGCTGTATCATACAAGTGAATTATTTAAGGAGAATTCAGTGTTGAGTATGGGATGAAGGAGTAAGGCATTAAAATATTTTGAATGGTACTTAATTCATTCCACTCTCTATAAAGGCTGCACAGTGGAAAATGTGGCATACACCTTTAATCCCAGTACCTCTGTGAGGTCACGGCCAGTGTAGTTTATACTGCAAGTTACAGACTAGCCAGGGCTACATAGACAGATCCAGGTTTCGGGTGTTTGCTGCTGCTGCTGCTGCTGTTTTGTTTGTTGTTTTATATAGCACATTCTTTACTGATGTTTCTGTGTTGTTTGGAGATGCAGAGCTGCCGAGAAGTATGTTGGCTGCCCAGCTTTTGTAAGGCTAAAGTTACCACTTGGTTCCTGGCTTCACTTCAGGGCTATGACTGCTCGGTGCTTCTTTTTGGCTGCTTTATGCCCGACGTTGTCAACTTCTCAGCTAGTTCTGAGAAGGTTTATCACCACAAGCAGGTCACTGACACCCAGTGACACACGATTGTTGGTTAAAAATGGTGATCTGCGAACAGCTGTCTGATGCCTCAGGTCACGTATCTTCAAGGTCCTTCTGCGGCCACGCTTCCTTTGCCCATCCATGTGTCTTAGTTTTGACTAGCCAAACAGCAACATGGCCTCTGAGGGCAGGACTGTTGTGACCTCTCATTTCTTTCTGTTTTGCATGTTGCTAAAGAGAATTATAGTAGCTTGGTCACCACACCTCTTTTTCATAGACAAGAGTCTGGCTTTCTAGCAGAGCAACACGTAGAGGCATCTCGGAGCACTTTTATTTCCTCCGGGTCAGTTAAAGCCATTCCTGCCTGCTTTTAGGAAACTTTGTTGTCTAGTTTAGTGAAAACCTCCAAAGCCCTAGGTGCAGGTCTTAAAACAGTTCTTTCCTAATGTCTGACCTTGCACGAAAAAGGTAAGTCTACCTCTCTAGGCCTTTGGTTCTAATCTCCGTTGAAGTGAAGAAAACAGGTAGGTAAGTGTGCTACAACAAAACTCTTTCGAAACAACTCAAACTTTTCACAGAACATCTGTCCGGAACACCTGAACACCCTGAGCCGGGCCCACTGAGAAACGCCCCGAAGCTGTTTTCCCATCTAGGAAAAGGTTTGTGCTGTGTCATTCCTCTTTTACCTGCTCTCCTTGGGGACAGGCCTGCTTGAGTTCAGGATACAGTCCAAGTCTAGGAAACAGCCTCTTTTCCTATTGTGCAAAGCTAATTGGCCCTTGTGGAAATTGGACCTATGCCCTTAGACTAATTAACACTACTGCCTATTAGCTCCAGCTGAACAAACTTCTGAAAACACACACTCATTTTATTTAGTAGATAGCAATTTGCATTTTTAAAAGATAGCCCTGCCCATAGCTTCTGGCCACTAAATGTGCCTCAGATTCCACACACGTCCAAGTCAGCACGGGCTTGGCACACATTCTGGCTCCTGAGGTATTAGGAGGGGCAATTGGATAAGAAACTGTTGGCTACCCCATCTCTGACACTAAGTGACCTTCCTGGAGTAAGTAATTAGCCTCCCAGGTCCTGGTTCCTCATCTGTAAAGTCACCTGAAGGATCTCTAACCCCCATTCTCTGTGTACAGAGCTGTAATCTTTGTAACCACACACTCTGAGATCATGGGGCTCTGCTGATAAATGGCAGTGCCCCCACACCAGTAGGGGACACTCAGTTAATAGGCGCCTCTCATCATAAGCGGCACATATATCTCTTCCTGAAAGTTAATGAGAATTAGAAACATCACCAGCAAAACAATCAATGCATACCCTTTAACCCGTGACCCCCCTGCTCTGTCATTTAGTTGCCTGTGTCCAGATGTCCTTTCATAACTCAGGGGACCTTAATGAACCCTGAGCAAAACGAGAGGCTGACGTCGGGACTCGATGGTCTTTGTGGGGTGGGGGTGGGTACATTCCTGTTGCAGGCCAAGTCTGTGGCAGAGCAAAAGCAGCCAACACAGATGGAGAAGAAATAGATGTCTCAAACCCCATTCTCAGCAGGGTCAAGCTTGGTGGCCCCACTCTCCAGTGAGATGCACTGAAAGGAATCTGCCAAGGGATTTTGTAAGGTGCCCTTCTCAGGAGGCATCACCACCATATGCCATCCCCACAACACAGGGGCACATTTGCCCTCTGGGTTGTTAGGTCGAATGTGACTGGAGATGAATTATGCATGAAACGGTTATTTAACCAATCCCAGTCAAGTTTAGTTACATTTCTTGGTCTATTTGTAGACAGGAGATGGGCAGCCTTGTAGCTGCGCGTTAGGCACCCCTGACTCTGGGTTGTTCACTAGCAGTTCAGAGAGCTGTGTGCTTGCTGTGAACACAGCAAAAATCCGCTGTGGTTTTCTTTCCTGCAGGAGCCTGAAACAGCAAACGGGAGAAGCACACGTTGAGGAGCCTTTCCTGCCTCGCTCCCGCTGGACATTCTCTGGGCTTTTTCACAGTCCCCTGCATTCTTACCCTTGACCCCCTGGTGCTATCCAGCTCCCTTGTGTCAGGTCCCTCTGAAGGCTGCGATTTCCTCTCCTGACAGGCAGCAGGAAGGGGAGAAAGCTGCAGGCCAACCTTTGCTCTGAGTGCACCGGAGAATTATTAACAAAGGGGGCACATGACAGGGTGTGCTCAGGAAATATTGATAAAGTGAGAGAGAAAGAGGAGAGAGAGAGAGAGAGAGAGATGCCTTGTGAGGCCCACCTTCCCCTCTCCACACACAACACAGCACCCCCTCCTCTCTCTCCACCATATGTCCATTGAGGTGTCAAGGGGACTCCTGCAATGGCTGGCCCAAACACACATCCATATGCTTCAGTTTTCCTCCAAGTTGAGCGCTGAGATGTCGTGAGTTCTTTATTGGTAAAATGGTAAACTATTAAAACTTTCCCATGAAACTAAATGATGAATTAATCAGTATAAAGGGCTTAGAAAACAGGTTGCTATAAATGTGCAGGCAAGGCCTTGTTAGTATATTAGTGTTATATTTTACATATTGTAATTTGACAAATATGTAATTATATATTATAACATACAGTGTATATGTATATATATTACTAATATAGTATGTTAGTATTATAAGATGGTCAGCAATAATTCTCTTCTCTTCTGCATTTTTCTAAACCTAACAGTCAAGAAGACACTATATAGGCTGGCAATGGAACTGTGTTCTCCTGGCCCCTTGCTCCTTGAATTTGTTCTTTTCTTGCTGATGTCATTTCTCAGCTGCGAATGACAGCTGTCACTTCATATGGACATCAGACTGTACGAATTTTGCTGCTCGCACTAGTCTTTATTTCGAAATCTGCTGTGATGGCAGCTACAGAGGAAGAAAACCTGGACCTAATCTCCAATCAAACATTTACCAACCTGTTAACCTTGAATGGGTCCCTCTGTGTTTCTGAATGGTGACTTCCTCTCATTGGTAAAATAGTGTGATCATATTTAGCCTGGCTGCCTCTTGCTTGGCCACAAAAGCATCCTCCGAGACCCTGTAATATGGAGAGACTCTGAGAAGAGAAAAATTGCCATAGAAACAGAAACAGAGCCCAGATCTTTGAATTAATTGTATACACCATCTAGCCCAACATTCGCACCATGGCTAGCCACCATCCTTCCTGATAGTGAAGATTAGAGAGCTGACATGGGAACCAGTCCATTGGATCCCACCATAACCTTCAGTGTCTTTCCATCTCCAAAATCCCAAGCTGGTCATGGGAAGGCTTAGCTGCTCAGTACCCTTCGATAGTAACGTTTGCTAGCTCTGATGTCAGCCTTTCCTGCCCCGCTCAGTTTTATCACGGACATCATGCCACAAGCTCTTTGTGTTTCGGTGGAGGTTTTTATTCCTTGCCTTTAATGTAAAATGACAGGCAAGTCTTCAGAAGGTTTGGTGTTAAGATTATGTCTTTTACATTCCTACAGTCTCTGTTGTTTAGCTCGGCTTGTCAGGCTGTCAGATAGAGGCCCGTGGAGCGTTCTACGGGAATTATTAATGAAGATTCGACTGGTTTTTCTTCTGGAAACGGATCACTTCACCTTTCATCTCGCTGGCATTTTACATTAACAAACTAAAAATAGCCACGAGTATTCGGGGGAAGGGAATATCAGTATTTGGCAGGGTATTCTTTGCTTTCCAGTTGTTATATTTGGTTCTTTGCCTACTTGGGACAAAGATAAATGAAGCCATTTTAATAGCATGATCCTCAAATCAGTCCTCATGGAGGTTTTGTTTAGTACAAGGACTGAATCTTGCTTTCTCGTGTCTCCCGTTCCACACAGGTCTGCCTCTGCCTGGCCAGCAAACCAGCCATTCTCATGTGAGATCTGACGGAGGTGGCAGGAATGGTCTGCCCTGACCAGCACCAGCCCAGTTGCTGCAAACACTGACAGCTGAATCTCTGCGGGGTACCAGCTCCCGGGCCCACGTTGTTCCTGCTTCTGAGCATGGACTGTCTGTGGCACACTGCAGTTCCCTGCTCTGAGGAACTCATTGTGGTCCACCTTCATCAGAGCCTTTCTTTCCCAGGGAGAGAGCCATGTGTGTCAGAATATCATGTGGATGAAGTTTGACATCTTTATTCATCTTCTATTTATGGGATGAACGTACAGTTAAAAGGTGGCTCGAGACCATCAAACCCACGTCTGGCTGTGACCTAAGCGGGATTTAACTTAGGTCTCCTGAGGTGAAGAGAGAAAGGAAGGAAAGAAATGAAATGCCTGTTTCAATTTAGTACTTCAGGTCTCCCTTCCTCTCACTCTCCCTCCCCCTTTCTCTCTCTCAATCAAAAGGCTGAGACCTTTGTTGGCCCCCTGAAGTTTTAGGGTTTCAGATGCTTAGAGACACAATCTGTGCAATTTTGTGGCATCTGTTTTTTTCCAGACAGTGTATTACCACTATAAAGTAGCCTAAACTGTGGGCTCCTCCCAGCTGGGGGGGGGCACTTCAAAGGCAGTGTTTGAAGTCTCTCCACCCCACCATGCTGGCGATGGGTGAAAGTGCCCAACCCGTTGTGTTTAGTTTATTAATTACTTTAAAGAACAAAAAGAAATGCTAATTTTCATCTAAATCTCTCGGCCTGTCTTCCTCTGAGCTAATGGCCTTCAAATCTGTTTGGATTTTGCTTCTGTCACACACAAGTAACTTTTAGTTCCAAATATTGCTACAATGTAGCTATTTGACACCTCTTAACTCGGAGATATTAGCGGTCTTTCCAAAGAGAACATGATTGTTTTGTCCTAAATGAAACAAAAACTATAGATTCAGGCAAACCAACCCTCTCAAATTTCTGCTACGAAACAGGTGGAGACAGAAAGCTCTTGCCTATTAATTTCATCAAAAAAGGAAAAAAGTCTTCCCAAGAAGCTTCTGGCAGTTTCTGGAATCCCCCGAATTCTGAAATTTGTCCCTCTGCGTCCTAGAGGAGCAAATGGTCCACCAACTTTCAATCACTGTTGCTTGTCTCACCCTGACCACAGCCAGCTTATTGCTAAATATTTTCTCAAACCTCAAACCAGTCAACAGGATTCTCTGTGGTGTAAAGCCAAACAAAAACACCCCAAGGTTCAGACGCAGTCACCAGACAAAAATTTGCTATGAACAAGCAGAAATGAGTAGTTAATGGGTCCCATATGTGGCGGTTAATGCAAGTTTACAAGAACTTCCAAGAGATTTCTGAAGAGGGTCTTGTAGCACAGAGGAAGATCAAACACCCATTTCTCTGTCACACGGGACAACTACTACTCAGTTCCCCCGCCCTGGTAGACACTGAGAAAGTTCTGAATGCAGTGTTTGCATTGCCAGGAGCTCACCACAACATGTGGTCCTCCAGGGAAAGTATTTAAAGATGCAGCCTCCTTCCTCACAGCATAGACCCATCAGCCTTTGGAGTTCAATTTATCCTGAAGAAGAGGTTTGCCTGGCAAAAGGTAGGAGGAGCTGGACAATTTTCTTCACCCAAAAACCAGTGTGCAAAGCAAAACAGTACAACAACCTTTTCTTCAACTACCCATTCCCTCCTTCTCTGGGGAGTAAGTTTCCTCACCCGGATTTCAGGATGACACTGAACAGTTGTTTAGCACCACCCATGCTCTCCTGAGGAACACACACGGCTGAGGACATGTGAGAAATGTATTGTTTGTTCCATGGAGCAGAGGCAGGGCAGCTGGGGGTGGGGGGGACTGAGGAGGTGTTTGGGAGGGAGGGGCATGGGGGGGTGCTGGGATAGGTTAAATGCCTGCCTCTCTTTGTTATTGTTTTCTTTCCCCTCGTGTGTGTAGTGAACTCTGACCTATAGAGACGGGGGAAATTATCTCTCCTTTTGTTAGTGGGATGTGGGATGGCTTCTGTGAGGAAACCACTAGAATGTTCTTGTGGGTTTTGAAGATGACTTAAAGGGTCTTAGAAGTATGTCTGTGGGATCTCTGAAAGGTCGCTCCAGCTGCTTCCTCCTCTCCTTCTAGCAGGAGAGTGGAAAACATCAGAACCTATCGGGGCAGTTTAGAAGAGGGCCTGGCCTGGTACGTGGTTGCCTTTGGACAAAATGTCCCAATAAACGGAGAGCACACAAAGCATGCAGGCTGACAACAGAAACTGGAAGGGCCCGGTGACGTCCCCAGAGCCTTTGAGTTGCTCCATGACAGTGAGATGTGTCTACCCCAGGCCGGCTCACTAGTCTCCCAGCTGCCTGGGGCCAGTTGGAAAGGAGTTGAAATGTTCAACGTGCGGGGAGTCAGCAGGATCCGTGCAGATAATGGAACATTCAGTTTGACATCCCAAACTGGTGCATCCAGGAAGAGCAGGGCTCTCGCTGGGATGGGAGACAGTAATTGTTTTTTAGCATGACAGATAAGACACTCTGGCTTCTGCAGAGTTCCTACAACTGGGAAACAACTGTTCTCAGTGTGTTGATACTACCTATTTAAATGCAGGCTTGCAAAGGCTTCCATCTCTTCCTGCTGCCCTTCCAGCAAGACTACTTTCAAGGAAGAATGTCCCTCTCAGTTTTACACTCAACTAGTACAAACATAGTCAGTCTTAGGAGGATTCAGCCCATTAAGCTGGTCACAGTGTACAAGTGTGTGTGTGTGTGTGTGTGTGTGTGTGTGTGTGTGAACTAGGGTATCCTTCCTTAGCAACCTTTTATCTTGTTTTGTGAGACAGGAAGGCTTTCATTGGCCTGGAACTTGTCAATCAGACTAGGCTGGTTGACCAGTCATTACCGGGTACTGTCTCTGCCTCCACAGGGCAGGGCTTAAGGGCAGGGAAGCATCTCCCCAGCCCTCAGCCCATCACTAAGAACCTTCTGAGGGATTACAGGGAACAGCATGTGGCTGGCGGCGGAAGCTTATAAATAAACTCTAAGACTGCAATTGGAGAATTGAGAAGGACCAAGAAGGCAGAAGCTAGTGAAAGTCGATCTGTGATGGAAATTATAAACAGTCTGTTCCCTCTGAGGCTGAGCACAGAGCAGTCCCTCCTTGGGTGTTCCCACTGACAGCTGCGGTCAAGTGGATCCACAGATGTACTGTTCCTTAAACAGGATCCCATCGTCCCCACAGCAGTGCCGACCCCCACCTGGTGATCACCCTCCATATAGTTACCTCAGTAGCTGGGTTGACAAATATTTAACCTACACGGAAGGACATTCAGGGAGACGCATCACTAGCGGCTCCTCCTCGAGAATTAACTGAGATTCTTGAGAACATCAGTCAAAACAATTCCCGGAATAACATTGCCTTCAGAGCTTCAGAGAGGGATTCCCCCTCTAGTTCTTCCCCCCCCACACACACTTCTGCAGAGTCCAGCTGTCTTTCTCACCCCCCACATCTCTACCTTCACCCCCCCCCACACACACACACCCAGCGAACTCTGGAAAAACAGTAGTAACTAACATTTGTGCCTTTGGCAATAAAACCACAGGCCTTGCAAACCCCAAATGGCAAAAAGACATTTCCATTCCAATCCCAGTTTTAAATTAAACTGTAATGAAAAATCAGCAGTGGCAGCTGGGACCAGAGACACTGATTGTCTCTAGGAACAAAAAAGGAGGGGTGCGGGGCGGGGGAGGGGGAGGGAAGAAAAGAGACCGCAAGTAAGCCTCGCTCTGGCAATAAAGCATCTGGTAAACCTTCAAGTATAAAGAAATTAGAAAAACAAATCTACTACTGAGACAAGCCAAGATGGCTGTTTCCCTCCGCAATCACAGCGAGGCGGATCACAAATCACCCTCCACTTTATCAATGGACAAGGAGGGTGCGGGGAGGCGGAGGAAATGCGCAGGCCTGCAGTGACACCTGGAGGAGGATGAGGGTAATTCTCCGGGGCGCGGCCCCGCCCCCACTCTCGCAGGGTCTGGGGATTTAGGCTTTTTCAGGACACCCCCACCCCCAGCAGCAAGGAGACCCCTCAGGGCTTCAAAGGAAAATAAAAGGGCCGTCATTGCCTTCTTACTCTTTACAAACAAAAAACTTGCTTTGAGGAAAAGGAACATTGACGTTCATTGGAGTTTTAAACCGAGAAATTTGAGTAAATTGAACCCAACCCCGCGGGTTTTTTTCTTTTTCTTTCTTTCTTTCTTTCTTTCTTTCTTTCTTTCTTTCTTTCTTTCTTCTTTCTTTCTTTCTTTCTTTCTTTCTTTCTTTCTTTCTTTCTTTCTTTTTCTTTCTTTCTTTCTTTCTTTCTCTTTCTCTCTTTCCTTCCTTCCTTCTTCCTTCCTTCCTTTCTTCCTTCCTTCCTTCTTTCTTCCTTCCTTCCTTCTTTCTTTTCTTTTTAATTCATGGCGTGAGTACTTTAATCAGAGCGAGATGAGAATATTTTTTATTTTAAAACTCTCCAAAACTTGCATACTCTGAAAAGCCTCCAGTATATACTTTTTATTTTCTTAGGATCTGTGATGGATGGGGATCTGTACAAACCAAAGATGTTATCAAGGGAAGGGGCTCCGAACTGGAGAGGGTTTGTGATAAATATAAATTCAAGACTGTGAAACCCATGGTCTTTCACCTTATTTTGGTCTCAGAGTTCTGTGAGATCTTTTGAAATTAGCGATAGTTTTCTAAAAGCCACAAAATACACGTAGGCGGTCACATGACTGTAGATATTCACAGAACAACCATGGGTAGGTAGACGGCTTGGAGCAAGGATCACAACTTTCCATCGATGAGATTCTTCCGAGATTTCTCCCGGGGAAAAATAACCAGATAAAACGTGATTGCCTGTTTATTCGTCTGAAGAAATGTCTTTATAAAAAGAACAACTACTGTGGCCAGAAACAAAAACGTGAAAAACAAAAAATATGTCCTGGTCAAGCGTGGTGGTGCACAAGGTGTGGGGGTGTCTGGGGGTAAGTCAGTTGGGGAGCAACTTCCTGTCAATCTCTGAATGTCCCAGAATTTCAGAGCTATTTGGTGAACTGTCTCAGAACAGTCCTGGCTGTAACAGAAAAGAGGTCAGAAACAACATGAATCCAACAATATAGAAGAATCTAGTATTTAAGTGCAAAGCCCTGCAGAAAGCTCAAAATCTTTATTTTACCTAATAAATGTTGGTTTGTATGCACCTGATATGAACCAAGCGTGGGCACGTCAAACTCTGATAGCACCTTAGTGGAATTTCCACTTGACCACTGGATCCTGGAAGCCTCCACTAACAACCTGTCCTCATCCTCCAACCCATGTCTCTCATTCCCTAACCCCCGGCCTCCTCCCCCTTCCCCTTTTTTAGTATTAGATCTTTTTCAGTTTTGATATTATTTTTAATTATTTGCCTGTGCCTGGAGGGCAGAGGTGTGAGGTTGTCTGACAAGTTACAGGCAGCAGCGAGCTGCCTCCTGCCATGTGCGGATGCTGGAAGATCAGTGTGTGCTCTTAACTGCTGAGACTTGACGCTTTCAAATGCTGGTCTTCGTTTTTCCCACAAATAGTTGAACAAAACAAATGGCCTCTTCTGACTGAGTCCAAGTGGCTTCCAACCCCAGTCTTTGGGTCTAGTATCTCTTCCTCCCCTAGTTTCTCTGTTCCCCACTTTCTCTTCCAGCCCTGTTTCTTGCCTTACTTTTGATCTCTGAGCTGTAGTGAGGGTGATAATCAGAGGGAAATACTCGGCTCCTTTAAGAAAGTTGGATACTCAACATTGTAAATCTTTTTTTTTTTTCTTTTTTCTTTTTTTTTTTTTTTGTCTTCAAAACAAGATTTATTTTTTTTTAACATGAAAATACATGGAAAATACATTGGTCTCTTATCTGTTACAAATAAGACTCAAATTATTAATCATAACAAGAAGTGTTTCTTGAGATATTTCCATCTACACAAAAGACTAACAGCTTATTATTTTTTTTTAAGATTTTAAACATTTTTTGCTTAAAATTATACATTTTTGTCAGTACTGTTTTTTCAGACATTAAAATAAATTTTACATAAAACCATGTGAATATGTTTTTTAGTCAGTACTTGATTTTTTTCAAGGGCTTGACAGTATGCATTGAAAACATACTAGTTGCAATAAGCGTAAAGTACATGCAAAACAAAACGCAACATGGAAATAGTCAAAGTCTTCTTGTTTTGTGAATATATGTATAGTTTTTGTTTTCTTTATTTCTTGGACTTCATACAGTCTGTGAGTTGTTTCTGGGGGAGTGCAAGCCTCTGGGGTTAGCATCCCACTATCAGTGACTGCATATTATGTCTGTTCTTTTGTGACTGGGTTATCTCACTCAGGATGATCTTCTCTAGATGCAGCCATTTTCTTAAGAATTTGGTTAAGTCATTGTTTCTGGTGGCTGAGTAGTATTCCATTGTGTATATGTACCACAATTTTTGTATCCATTCGTCTTCTGAAGGACATCTGGGTTCTTTCCAGCTTCTGGCTATTATAAATAGAGCCGCTATGAACATTGTGGTGCATATATCTTTGTTGTGTATTAAAGTGTCTCTGGGGTATATGCCCAGAAGTGGAATAGCTGGGTCTTCAGGTAGTACTATATCCAATTTTCTGAGGTATCGCCAGACAGATTTCCAGAGTGGTTGTATTAGCTTGCAACCCCACCAACAGTGAAGAAGTGTTCCTATTTCTCCGCAGCCTCGCCAGCATCTGCTGTCATCTGAGTTTTGGATCTTGGCCAATCTGACTGGTGTGAGGTGGAATCTTAGGGTTGTTTTGATTTGCATTTCCCTGATGGCTAAGGATGTCGAGCACTTCCTCAGATGTTTCTCGGCCATTCGGTGTTCCTCAACTGAAAATGATTTGTTTAGCTCTGTACCCCATTTTTTAATAGGGTTATTTGATTCTCTGGTGTCTCAACATTGTAAATCTTAAGAAACTGAACAATAAGAATATTTCATTTCAGGGTGAAAGCATGAAATAAACAATGCATATAGATTTTTCTCTCGATAAACTTTTCCCCATCAGTTTTTGCTGTGATCCATCACACACACATACGCACACTCACACACTTGCACACAGTCTACTGAATGGATTGGGTATGCATAACATGCCCTCCCTCATCTAATGACTATGAAAAAAGAAGTATTAACTTATAATTTTTATTGATGTTTCCTGAGATAGAACTATAAAATACCTACTATGTATTGCTTTTCCCCAGGCTCTGATATTTTGGGGGTTTGTTTTACTTTTGTTGTTTTTTTGAGGGGAGGGTGTTGGTCCTTGAACAAATAAACAAACAACCACATCCATCAAAGGTTTCTGTTTACCACTACACTACATTAACATGTCAATAAATCCTTACCAGCGAAACTCCCACTGTGTTAGAAAATATTTACACAGGGTGTGAAGAATGGGGTCAGGTCTGTTGGTGGTGATGGAGATGCGGAAGGTGTTTAAAAGGTACAAGGGCTGGGTGGGAAGATGGCTTAGTCAGCAGGTGCTTGCTTGCAGGGTTGAGGACTTGAATCTAATCCCCAGAACCCATGTAGAAAAACTCAGGGTAGTGAACAGGGTCTGGATGGGAGAGAAAGGTGCATTCTTCATCCGTTCTCCACCTTGTAAGACAGTCTTTGAGTTTCTGTTTGTTTATCAAATGAAGAAGATATCACGTTAAGAACCATAATTATTAAATGATTACTTTCAAATATTAAAATAACGCTCAATTCCATTTAAGTAACTAATTTTCATTTTCTATAGATTTCCTGCTTAAACAACAGATTCCTGTGCCTGCTCTTTGGTACTGTTGTGTTCCCAGAGCAGGGCTTGTCTGAATAATACACCAAGGGGCACCAGGATTCAGCCAGAAAAGAAATTGCACATGTGTTTGAAAATAGAGCTCCATGAGGCATTTGCAGGAAAGAGTAAATTTTAATTTAATGTATAAGTTAATCTTATTATAGTTAACTTCCATGGAACACTTTTCTAGAGACCTCACAGTCCTCGCCATGCATTATTTAAGAACAGGACTATAGTCTAAGAAATTGGTTGCTAGGCAAGTTTGTCGTCGTGTGAATAACATTCAGTGTATTTACACAAACCCAGGAGGTGTAATTCAACTTGACATATTGATTTGAAGGAGAGCTGGAGTAAGCTAACCCTCACCCTTAGTCCTTTCATGGACTAAAAGGAACTCAGGTATTTCATTAGCAGGAGTGTAAACTAATCTAGGCACCGTGGAAATCAGAATAGGGGGTTCTCAACAAACTGAAGCTAAATCAAGCATCTGACTTCTGTTTACCCAAAGTCTCCGCGTCACCACATCACAGAGATACGAGGGTATCAGTGCTTCCTGCTGCAGCACTAGGTGAAAGAGGCCACAGAACCACCCATGGGGTCCAGCAGCAGAGGAGTGGGAAGGCAATGTGGTCCACAGACACAATGGATTTTTTTTCCCAGTCATAAACAGGAATGGAGCTATCTTATTTGCAACAAGAGATAACAATAGTAAACCAATGAAGATGGTCCCAGAAAGACAAATATGGTGTCTTCTCTCACATGTAGCTTGTCGATTTTAATGTAGTTCCATTAAATCATGTACGCGTATCTGCATTGAAAGCAGAAATAAAACTGTCCCAAAGAACAAAGAGACTGAAAGGAAGTGGGGAGGAGGCAAAGAGGATGGGGTGTGGGGGGGAATTAGCATAGCAAGCAATATATACTTATGTGAAAACGTCCTTATGTAACACAGTACCACATGTGGTTAATATACACAATGAAATGTTGCGGGGGGGGGGGGGGGGAGGGGTGGTTGTTGTTGTTTTTCTAATTTGAGATGCGGTAACCCTGAGATGCGAGCATGCAGCTGCCCACATCATAATACAATGTAATATTTTGCAGGAACCCTAAAATCAAGGGTCTAAAGTAACAACTAGCAGCATCGTATCCAGAAGCTATGAGAGTGGCTAGTGCGTCACACTGCATTGCAACTGGCGCTGTGATGAGCGACAGCTTTGTTTCCACCGGCATCTCCTTGGTCACATGATCTGACCTCAATAGGAGAAGGAAATGTCTTCAGTGTCACTATCATCATATGTGAGTCTCTTCACGTATGTAGTCCACCATTGGTCCAACAGTGACCTACATCAGTTTTCCCCAGAGGTTCTACGATTTATCACTTCATCTTCATCACGGTGACAAATGTTTTAGATTTCCCCTCCCCTACGGGGCACACACTCACACACTCTTGGTACTAAATGTGTGAAGAATGGAGAAACCCATGAAGGACCCTAACTGCACATTCAGTCTGCTCACTAGTGCAAGGGACCGAGATCTTGCTTGTATCCCACTTGGACCGGGGAATGTCCTTTTTTGTGATATTTTTAATGTGCTCTGGTGCTTTGCCTCAGTGTGTATCTGTATGAGGATGCTGGATACCCTGGATCTGGAGCTACAGAGCGTTGTAAACTGCCGTGTGGGTGCTGGGAATGGCTCGGGAACATCTAAGACATTTCTTCAGCCCTGGGAGTGTTCTTTGATCTGAATCCATTTGGACAATCTTCGCCTCTGCTGGTGCCAAGACCCTTCCCAAGGCCAGGTGCTCTGTGTCAGTCCTGAGACCTTAGTGAATCTCTGCTCTATGACTTTGAAGGTAGGTGACCCCACACGGCTTTCAAAAGAAGAAAAGTTTCCAAACACGTGTATCAACTGTGAAACAGAATCTTTCGGCGTTCTTAACCTCAGAAGGATGTAATTTTAAATGGATATTTGTTGCTTTCTACTTTTACTCTAAATTTTTGTACTAGTAAAGAAGCCCTCCTCTCAAATTAAACCATTGTCAGAGACCACAAATGGTTTCTCATATTAGTTTTTAAACCTAAAACACCAAACCAATATATCTCCATATTATTTCTGAATTACAGAAACAAACAAAATAAGACTGAATTCTTTTCTTTATCGTGAAGGCTCTAAGTAATGAAAATGTTGTGTTTATGAGTGTCCCAAATGTAAAACTTGTAGAGATCACACGAGCTACAGAGAATTCAAACACTCAGGTCCGTACCTAGGTTAACAAGCATCTTACTGAATCTTAAGAATGTTAAGCCATGTATGCCCACACCATCTGAGCTGCCTTCAGGACAACATGATCCTCATGGTGTGGGATTTATTAGCACTGCTTCTCAAAGTCTCAAAGTGTGCTGGGGGCTTGACCAGCATCAGAATCACCTGCATGACTGAGCACTCGTTAAACATGCAGGTTCCTGAGGCCCAGTAAAACAATTAAATTGGAACCTCCAGGGGTAGGACCTTGGAATTCTCTGTTTAACAAATATCCCCCAATGACTTCCAACTCATACCAAAGTCTAAAAGCCATTAACGTATACCATGGTGTAGTTTTCAGAGCAGAGCCTCAGAGTCAGGCTCTGAGCTCGACCTCAGCGGCCCAGTCTATTAAGTGGTGCCCCCCCCCCCTTAACCTGTTCTTGGGATTGAAGAAGATGCAAGAGAGCTGAGGTAGGAATATTAAAGCATAAGTCCTCAGGAAGAGCCTCTCCCCTCTGCCTCCCATGGGATGCTTTATGCTTTTCCTCAGCTCCTGGCTCCACCCAGGGGACTAATCACAGGAAGTTACGTGAGGATAGAAAGATAAAGTGTGGAAATACTACAGCAGTGGACCAATAGATACTGGGAGTTAGGGAGAAGAGGTGGAGTGGGTTCATGGGGGTGTAAACAGCCTGAGACCAAACATGGACCTTTAAGATGGATAAATAAAACCTTTAGGAACCTATTCCATATATTGTGCTAAAGCTCCCTCTTTGCAATTTCATCATAGGATTTTTTGATTAAAAGACATTTCTCAAATCAGGCAAGAGTCAGAGCTGACTTTCTTCGAGAAGCAATTTGCCATTTAGAATTCAACTCTTACTCTAGAAAGTCTGTATTAGAAGTTAGAAAGGGATCGGTGGATGATAAAAGGAATGGAGATGATCGATATGTTCGTAGATAGTTAGTTAGGTAGATAGATAATAAATAAATGATAGATGGATAGATGCTTGAAAAATATATACATAGATGATTGGTAGATAGATAAATAGATAGATAGATAGATAGATAGATAGATAGATAGATAGATGATAGATAAATGGAATATAGAAGATTTGTGATAGGTAGATAGGTTATTAGACAAAGAGTAGATTATACTTAATACAATTCTTAATAACTAAGTTCCCATTTATCAAACAACTCACTTATTTAAAAGTGGTCCAGTTACCCCACCATGAATTACCCCACCATGAATTACCCCAACATGAATTACCCCATTCTTTAAAACTCGTTCCTTTCTCAGCGTACCTAAGTTCTACGGTTGGGTATGTGTGTGTGCTTGTGCACACGTTTCCCTTTTTATCTCTTCCTGCCCTAATATATCCTTTTTTGCTTGTTTCTCCTCTCTTCTTTTCCCATGCCTCTTCATGTTTTTATTGTTTCATTTGCCCTTCCACAAGCTTTGCCCTCAGTGCAACCACCTTTGGAGCATTCTGAAAGCAGACCACCTACAGCCCGGCTCTCCAACTCCAGTGACTCCAGCCTGGTACTGAGATCGTGTCTATGTCTAGTATTTTGTTTTTCTCCTTGGAAACCAAGACCCTTGTCTCTGGAGACTCACAGGCATGAGCTGAGACTCCTGGACTGTGGAGAAAGATCTAATTGGAACTTTGACCTCCAAAAGCTTTTATTGCTTTCAACAGGGCCCCTCTGAGTCTTTGTAGGCTATTTTCATTCTTCCAGAAATCATCAATAGTTTTGTTTTGTTTCTCGTTTCTACCAGGTACCTCTTTTTGAACTGAACAAGTAACAGTTCTTTCTCCATCCCATGTGACCAAAGTGGAACTGTCAATCATGCCTTTAATAAAACATGCTATGGCCTAGACCTTCTTGGACTCTTACCCACACTGATTGGTTGAAGGGTAGTCACATGACCTAAATAATATCAGCTTCTAATAAATTTTAATGTTTGTTTATTTGTCATTTGGGATGGAATACTGAGAGAACAAAGAACTTAAACCTACCTGAAGCTCGGTTTTCGAAGTCTGCGAACACAGGTGTGTGTGACGTAGTTAATACCCAGGAGCAGCCCGGAAGCAGTAAGCACTGACTGCCCACCTCTTACAGTGTTCCATGAGCTCCCCTATAGACTGAGCCCCCGTTGTCCATGACAATGATTCGACCATGAGCACATCCTTTATTTGCTTCCTTACTTTCTCCTCTCACTTCCTCAGACCCTCATTGCTTCTTGCAATTGTTCCTTAAATAAAATGCACTTAAACTTCTGTGAACTGTGAAAGGAATAAGTTCCCCTTGAGGACTGGAGGGAGAGCCGTTTCCAAGTCTTTGGACCATGGCAAAAGTCGGTGACCTCAAAAGTAAGGACAAATTCCAAACTACTGCGCAGGGCTGAAGAATCACAAGGGTCTACAAACTTGGAAGGTGAAACCGGAAACAGACAGCCTGGTAAATGACACTCTGCAAAGATGACACTATGTCATATCTTGCTAGCTCTGAAGATGAAGTGAGAGGCTCATGAACCTTGGAGTGTGAGAATCTTCTAAAAGCAGAAGAACAAACAACAAAAACCATGGAGATGTTTCCTTCCTAAACCTTCCAGAAACCAATGCATCCCAGGGAAGCTTTGGTATTAGTCCAATGAGACCTACATAGTACTTCTGATCGATACAACTGTTATATATTACACTTTTGTTGTTTCGAGTCCCTTGGTTTGCAATAATATGTCATAGTAGCAGTAGGAGCTAAGATGCCTCAATTTTGTATGGACTGAGAAAAAACCTAAACAAGAGGATTGATTTTCTTTTCTTATTGTTCTTGGGGTGTTTAGTCACACTTTTCCAAATATAGGATGGACAAATACTTCCTCAGTATGGTTTGCCAAAACAACGTAGACAGTTGACCTAATTTGCAATGATGTCTGACTAATTAAATCAAACCTCTGTCTCTTTGGCAGAGGAGGCCTTACCTTGGAGTGCCAGAGGAGTCTCACCAGGGCCCCCATTTTAATTAGCCGAGCTCTGTCTCCTAGCCAATGCCTGGTTCCGCATCTGTGGATAATTTTTTGTTGTTGTTTAAAATGTGAAATAATCTAAAGATTCCAGTATTGAGAAATAATTACTGTGAGACACGGGTGAACTCAACTATTACCTGAATGCAAATGGTGTCATAATTTACTGTAAAGAAAATTCATTTTAGCTTTGGAAAAAGCATAATATCTCTTCAGATCTCTTAATGCTATTGTCCCTTAGAGTGAAAGCTGTGCCGGGAAACCATGTGCTTCATATTTATTTATTTTGAAAGTGCTCAAAGTATTGGCCCATCACATTTTCATAGTCAAAGCTTGCTTCCCAGTTTTGCCCTGCTAATGACCTCATTTCTCCCCCGATGCTCTAGGACCAGGCTCTCTTTGATTAATCATTCTCTGTGTTAATATCAAACGGCCCTGGCCTTCTTCAAACAGATTGCTGCTTCTGTTCAATAATGCTCTAAATATACAAAGCAGATAAATGACGACGCCACTGAGCCAATGGGAAACAGAACTCAGCTCTAAGATGGCAGGGCAATTAGAATGAGAAGACACATAACTGATGAGCGCCATATCTGAACAGAAAATGATCCGTGAAGCACAAGATCAGAGGAGTACAGTTTGAGGGCTCAAGTCGGAGCTGCTGTGTCGGTGCATAAACTAGAGTAGAAGGCATTTTGAAATTGTGCTCTCTCTCTCTCTCTCTCTCTCTCTCTCTCTCTCTCTCTCTCTCTGTGTGTGTGTGTGTGTGTGTGTGTGTGTGTGTGTGTGTGCGCGCGCGCGCACGTGCACATGCATACATTTTTTTTTCTTTGAAATGGTTAAATGCTTCTTTCAGGGGCAGAGACCCGGAATGATATTCATCTGGGTTTTATTTCATTTCAGTCTCTTGCTTATTTTAATTTATGAGGTGTGGAGAATATTAGTTTTTTAGGATGATTTAATATTTTATGTTGTAAGTGATCTTCTGCCGTCAGCTTGTTAATTAGATACTGCAGACAGGCTGGTTAATATTACGTGTTGACTGCAGGAAGGAAGGAAGAGAGACTATCTCTGGTAGTCAGAAAGACTCGAAGGCACACGGTCAAGGTTCTCTTAGAGACCCTGTGTTAGAGGCGCTGTCCTGTAAAGCAAATTGTATTGGGCCCTTCTGAAGGCTCCTCTAGTGGGGATGATTGAAGGCCTCTTTCGCTTTGATCTGTTGGACGTTTTTTAGAATTGGGGACTGGGAGGGTGGGAGCAGACAGAAACCAGAGCTTTTCGCTTAAATACAGAAGCCAGGTCTGAGAATCCTTTTGGAAGACTAGAATCCATTAAAATGGATCTTCCTATCTTGAGTGCCTGGGAGGACCCGGTTTGAAATGGAAGTTTTCTGTTATCTCCTGCTGACCTTGTCCTCCAGGCCAACATCTCCCAAGTAAAGAAATTACACGTGACTTCTCTGAGTACTATTTATGTATTTAGCTTTCTGGTTGGAGAGCCTAGGAAGAGGCAGAAAGCTCACACGGAGACTACCAATGTGGTTTTCTTCTCTGTATGCCACAGAAGAAGGCTGTTGTTAGGATTCTGTAAACCCCACCCCTTAATTACCCTGCAGTAGCCAGGTATGCTCTGCCCCAGTGACCTGACACTATAAAAGGGGCTGCTTGCCCCCTCCTCTCTCTCTTGCTTCTTGCTCTTGCGCTATTGCAGCCTTGCTCTCCCACCCCTACCCCTTCTCTTCCCCTTCCCTTCCCCCCCCTCCACATGCTAATGGCTGGCCTCTACTTGTCTATTCCTCTCTCTCTCTCTCTCTCTCTCTCTCTCTCTGCCTCTACCACCCTCTTAACTCTCCCATGACCTGAATAAACTCTATTCTGTACTATACCGTTGTGTGGCTGGTCCCAGGGGGAAGGGATTCCCAACATGGACCCCTCAGAGGCATCTCCCTTGCCCCCAGGCCTCACCGAACCTCCATGGGCCATATGCCCCCCATTCTCTTCATCCTTCCCCTAACAGCTGTGCATGGCTTCTTCGGTTCATGTGTGCTCTGTGGGTTGTGTGGGTTGATTTTGTTGACCAAAACTTCACAAGAGCTAAGGAATTCACTGAAGATTTACTCTGTCACACAGTTCCATTACATGTGCCTTGTGTTGTAGTGGTGAATATTCAAATTGCATCCTAAGGTAAAGAGAGATTAAGTCAAAAGGTTTGATTTAAGATGACGTTCAGGTACATGACAGAAAAATAAAGTAAAATAGAGCTTCCCTGCCCATGGTTCAGCTTTCAAAAGCAACCCGACAAGAGCAAGTTATTCCATGGCATGGGATGAGGCCTTGCGAAGGTTTTCAAGCTAACTCTGTAAGAACAAAATGGCGGCAGGTAATCCAAGTGAAACAGTTGAAATTACCTGTCCAGTTTAGCAAAAAATCATCTTCAGCCTTACAGCTACTGGTGTTTATTCATTCCTTAGCATTTTGTCTGATTCATTCCATTCAAAATATCAGAATGCTTAACATAGTGTCTTGCCTGAAACTAACATTACCACTTTTAGCATAATAAGAAATTATTTGCCCATCAAAATAGTAATTTTTAAAGAGATCAATATTTGCTTTTTTTTTTCATGTGAACTGTATAGTCCTCATATGCCCTTGACTAAGAAACAATGGGAGCAAGATGCCCAACTGGGCGGGGTGGGGACGGGGTCCCCAGCTCTAGTCTGTCTCGTAGAAATGCCAACTGACCACTATTAACAGACAGAATTGTCTTTATGAAAATCCCAGGACCTGGGGTGAGGTTGAAACACCCAACAAAACAGAGTGGGGGAGCACAATAGAAGTGCCTGCTTTTTGTTGGGATAAACACCACAACCAAAAGCAACTTGAGAGGAAAGGGTTTATTCTTCTCTAATGGGTCCATCATTAAAGGAAGCTAAGGCAGGAACTCAAGGTGGGAACTTGAAGCAGAACTGTGGGAGAATGCTGTTTACTGCCTTACCCTAGGCTTACCTCCAGCCACTTTTCTCAGAAAGCCTGGGCCTACCTGCCTAAGGGCAATACTGTCCACGTGTTCTGGGCCTTCCTCCATCAAATTAGCAGGCAAGGAAATGCCCTGCAGACCAATTTTATGGAGGCAATTCTTAAGTTGCCATTCTCTCTTCTCAGGTCTGTCAAGTTGACAACCAAGATTACCATCTCAAGATCTAAATTAAACAGCCTCCCTCTGAGCATGTTTCTCCTTCCTGGGGAGAGCATGCCACCATGGGATAGGGTTCACTTTGACCTGTAGTTTGGCCAGTGTGGAAAGAGAGTCCGAGGCAGACGTCAAGCTTCTCTGACATTCTCAGATACTTTCTGTCAGTCTTCCATTTTTCCTCATAGGAAACACTGGGAGAATTGCTATCTGGGATCATCTAGAAGCAGAGTAAGAAACAATAGTCTCACAGTGCCCAGTGCATGGGTCTCAATGGCTGGTGCTACCTTCAGGCTGGCAATCTTATTTGACAAGTAAGACAAGTCAGCAGTACATGCCAAATCCCATATAAGGAAAATGCTTTTCAGTTCTGCCCAGGTTGGCTCTATGGTTAGGAGTCTGATTTGACCACAGTGCTCACAGCTGAAGGCCCAGTCCAAAGCAAAAATCCTACAGATATGTAATAATTTCCAAATTAAATATTCCATCTTGGAGGGAGGTTCATTAAGACATAGGGTGTTAAAAGGGATGTGAAACAATCAGATTTTCTAAGGGAAGGTGAAACCATATAAGGGGGCAGGTTCAGGAGGGAGTAAACAACTCCGCAGCTTCAGGAAGCCACTGAAACTAACCAGATTTACTAAGCCTCTCCCTCCCCAAGTCTATATAAGTTGTAAGGACTCCTGGACTCTTAGACAGCTTGTGTTACCTAGAAGAGGCTCAGATCAACAGAGATACCTATAAAAGGCAGAGATCAAAAGAGAAGACTCTCAGACAAGCCAAGCAAGCAATTGGGAGAAAGAGGGAGTAGCTGAAAAGCCTATAAGAGGCTCTGCCCAAATGAACTGCCTGGATAGGACAAATCTCCAACCTGCTGAGTTACCTGCAGGTTGTACAGTACACCCCAGGTTTTGAGCTTTTACAAACTGTCAGTCATGTTGGAGTGGGTTTTTGATGCTGTAGCTGTGTTTGGATCATTTCTGCTTCTGTAACTACACCCATACAATCGTGTAAGCAACCTCAGTAACTAATTGGTTCACTAATTGGATTTTGCTGGTATTATTTGTGTCAGTTTTCTATCTGGGGTAAGTAGCCATTTGTTCATGTTTCCTGGGAATAGTGTCACATGATAGGTGCTTAAATGTGGATCCTGCAGTCCTGAGAAAGAAGTCAATGTGGTAGTACTCCTTAACCATGGGGCACACCCAGTGATAGAAACCCTAGCTTAATAAGAACTCCAGAGATGGCTGCTACTTGCTCAGGGAATACAGTCTGAGACTTCATCTGAACCATTTTGTTTAAAACAACCTGACTGTAAACACACCATATGGCCGATTTACAACCCCTGCTGTCTTGAGAAGGAACTATATCCCAACCAAAGCATCTGTAAAAGCAGAAAGACATGTCTGCCTCTACAAATGTCCACACTCTAATGTCAGAATAGAAAGATGACACGGTATCACAGGAGGATGACACCACCAAAGAATACCCATAAAACTTGGATAACTGATCCCAAAGAAATAAAGACATATGAGCTGGCAGACAAAGCTGTCATCTTAAAATAATTCATATCTACAAGAAAATATGACTACAAGAAAGGACAACTAGAAACCACAAGACATCAATAAAAAATAAAATTCTAGCATTAAAGACATGACTGAAAACTGTATAGGAAACTTGGACAACTGACTTCATCAGTGGGAATAGTGGAATTTAAGAAAGGCCATTTGTAATTATCCAGTCAGAAAAGCAAAAGGAAAGAAATACAAAGTACAAAGAAGGCCTACAGAACTCATGGGACATCATCATTTAGACATTCCCAGAGGGGGAGAGAAAGAAAAATGACAGATATTCTGTTTAAGGCAATAATGGTCGAAAACTTCAAATGACCATCTATATTCATTAGACTCAAAAGTTCTCACTACCAAGACACAGTATAATTAAATTATCAACAGTCAAAAACAAATGATTTTGAAAGAAACCAGAGAAAAGAAAGTTTCAAAAGCCTGGTAAAACTATCAGTGGATTTTCTAGCAAACACATTTCACCTCAAGAGAGAAGGAGATGACATTTCAAATATTGAAAGAAAAATACTCCCAGCCAAAAATGGAATATCCAGCAAAGCTATCCCCAGAAATGAGGAAAGACTTTGCCCAACAATGAAGAGTTATAACTCTTTGATAATAGACTTACCATACAAGAAATACTAAAGGAAATTCTTCAAGCTAAAATAAAAACATGCTATTAACATACAACAATAAATTATTTTAGATTTATTTATTTTATGTGTGTGTGAATGCATTATGTATGTATATGTGCACCACATGTATTGATACCCTCAAAGATCAAGAGAGATCATCATATCTCCTGGGTCCAGAGTTATGGATGATTATAAGCCATCATGTGAGTGTTGGGAATCAAACACAGGTCCTCTGCAAGAGACACAAGTACTCTTCTTAGTCATTGATCCATCCCCCAGCCCCAAATTCACTTTAAGAAAATGGATACATAGTGGAACTAAGAATCTTCCTATGTGATGCCACACAAGTCACTTTCAACCGTGGCATGCATGTTAAAAAAGCAAATGAACTGTAAACATCTATAACTGCAGCAATATGTTGGCAGACACAACATGTCAAAATATAATGAACAATCTCAATAACCTAGATCGTGAACCTCAGTTGTTCTTTTGTGTGCATTGTTTTGTAGGTTTCTTTACCTGGTTTTATTTTTTGAGGTAAGGTTTTATATACTCCGAGTTAGCCTCAGATTCCCTGAGTAGCTGAGGGTGACTTTGAACTTTTGGTCTCCATGCATGTACCTCCTGAGTCCTAGAGTTACAACTACCA
This sequence comes from Micromys minutus, assembly GCF_963924665.1. Lineage (NCBI taxonomy): Eukaryota > Metazoa > Chordata > Mammalia > Rodentia > Muridae > Micromys > Micromys minutus. The sequence continues at coordinate 12,797,132 of NC_137954.1, read as the reverse complement.
TACTAGTCATAAAGTGCTAAGGACTGAATCCAGTGCTTTATGCATGTGAGACAAGCATTCTCCCAACTGATCCGAATCCTCAGTCCTTGTTTTCGTACCAAGTAAAATTAAGTAAATAGCTTTAATAATGTATAAGTGATAAAGAATGCCATTATATAACGATAAAAGAGTCAATTAATCAAGACACTCATAAATATTCATACGCCCAGCATTGCATACCTAGAAACTTACAGCAAATATTAACAGAACGAACAGGAAAAATGTAAACTACACAGGAATAGTAGGAGATTTCAAAACCCACTACCCCATTTTTTATTTTTTGAGACAGAGTTTCTCTGCACTGCTTTGTCTGTCCTGGAACTCACTCTGTAGACCAGCCTGGTCTGGACCTCAGAGATCTGTCTGCTTCTGCCTTCCACATACTGTGTGTGGCACTACCACCTGACTTTTAATGCCCACTATTACCAAGATAGTTTAGACAGAAAATAAGGAAATAGCAAAGTTGAACTCTGCAGGCCACATGGATCTATCAGACATACACAGAATATTCTACCCTATAGAGAAGAATACCTACTCATTCCAAAAGTACCTGGAACCTTCTCCAGAATATGCCAGATGTTAGAGTACAAAACAGGTCTGGATAAATTCAAGGAGCTTGGAATCACTGCAAGTCCTACTTCCAACCAGTGTAATGAACCCAGAAGTCAATGGTACAAAGAAAAGGAGAATTTTGTCAAAATCAAGGAAACTAAATTACATGTCTCTAAACACCCATAGGGCAAAGAAGCCATAAATAAACAAATGTTGTTTTTCAGGAGCTAGAAATAAGGGAAGTAGGAAGAGGCTGGTCAAAGGTGCTAAGTTTCAGTTATTAAAAGAGATTAAGTTCTGAACCCTCACCATGGTGACTACACTTAGTAATATATTGTAATTTAATTTTAATATTGTTTTTCATTTCCTTTCTCTTCTTTTTTTTTTTTTTTAATTTTTGTACTAGGGATGGAGCTCAGGGCCTCATACAGGTGAGGCCAACACTCTTAACATGAAGCTGCACCCCACTTTTTAGCCTTAACAATTAACAGTATATTTTATACTTGAAATTCAAGAAAATAGACATGAAATAGTTTCCCTAAACACCAGAACGTAGTAACTTCATGAGTTAATTGATGTGCTAACTAAATTGTGACAATGACTCTACCATATAAATGCATAGCAGGACCTTTACATTGTACACCTTCAAATATATATAATTTGACAACAATTATATAAATAACTGTTGATACAATTATGTATCAACAAAGCTGGAGTCCTGGCAGCAGTATGGAGCTGATGTGCTCCCAGACATATCCTCTTTCATTCTGCAGATACTGCAGAGTTTTACACATGGAAGGCTTGTACCAACCACGTGTCCTATAGGTTTTCAGCACTGTCTTTACAATACGATGTGCACCTTCACATCCTTGTGTTTTCTTTTGGTTCTTCCAGTAGCTTTTCTAATCTTTTCATTGTTACCATAGCTTTACACTGATCTGTGATCATTATTCTCATACCTTACCAATGCACCATTTGGTGATATCACAGACAGTAGCCATAGAGGAGAGAGAATGCGTTTGGAAAAACATTGTCTATATCTTGAATGCTCCCTTCTCTATTTCTTCCCTTCTCTTCAGGCCCCTCTGAGACACAGCGATACTGGAAGTAGGCCACTTAATCTAACAGTTCAAGTGAAAGAAAAATTCAAACACCTCTTTGAATCAAAAACCTAGAAAGGAATGAGCTTAGTAAAGAGAGGAGTCAAAAGCCAGAAATAAGCCTCTTGTTCCAAACAGTTGTCTACATTTTTTTAAAGGTAACTCCTGGAAGAAAACTAAAATGCTAATCCAGTAAGCAAACAAAGGGTAAGGAAGTTAAACAAATCTGTAGTTGATGCAGGAAAGGCTTAGCAGACCGTGAATGGGTCTTTGAAGCCAAGGGCCAAAGTCTTCTCGGTTCCAAAAACCAGCACACAAAGGAAGCCATGGAAGAGAAGCTAACAGTGCTTGGTTCATGAAATTTAAGGAAAGACACTGTCTCTATAAGCGGAGGGGCAAGGTGCAGAACTGCCCCAGTGTCCCAGAAGATCCAGTTGAAACAACTGAGGAAGGGGCTGATGAGCCAGCCTGACTCTGTCCCAGGCTTGAAAGCCATTGCATGGTAAAGACAAATTAGGTTCACTTCTGGTTTATGATTAAATCAGCTTCTCAAGCATTGGGTTAGCCCTGCCTGTAACCTTAACTACAAATGGTTCTGTACTGCCTGTTCCCCCCCCAAAAAAAATTACAACTGTATCTTCATTTCAAAAAGTTGTTGTTAGCATCTTGCAACTATACCTATGGTTTAAAAGATTGCAATGGCAACCCTATTATGACTACCTTATGCCCACCTTGCAGTCATGTTTTTGTTTCAGGACATTATAATTACCTCATTTTGCTTATGTTCTGCTCTTATAACCCAGTTTATTTTGCCAGACAAACCTCCCATTTGGAAGCCCCCACCCCTGAGCTATAAAAACCATTTTTTCCTCATGTCCAATGCTGACCACTTGAACCCTGCCTTAGGGGAAGGCACCCCATGTACAGAAATTTAAAAGCTTGCTTTAATTAATTTAGCCGTGATGTTTTGGGTCAGTGGTCTTTCTCCTCACATCTTTGGGATTAAGGTTGGCCACACAATAACAGATTTTTCAGTAGATTTGAAAGAGCCTTCTATTAGAAGAAGATGCTGTCTAGGACTTTCACATCTAGAAAGACATCAACTCCTGATGTTGAAGGCCAGGCTAACTCTTCACGGAGAGCTAACACAGCTAGCTGGTGGCTTTAACTCCCAAGGCCTTTAGGAATCATAGTAAGTTTGCTATGCCCCTGTAAATGGGACAAATCTGAATAATAGCACCTCTATTTGCAATGTGGTTTACTGAATTCCCTTTATATGTTGTTTTATATTAGGTTACAAAGTAGCTTTTTTTTTTTTTACAGAATTTTAATACATGTTTAGTCTTGGTTGACCTACCCCACTGCTCCCTTCCCGTCTCCCTGTTCCCGTTCCTACTTATTTATCCCTTCCCCTCTTCCATTTTCATGGCACATGCACCCTACAATCTGCCCTACCCTTCTTCCTTTAAGCCTCTATTTCCTCTTCTCTTGGGCCCCTTTCTAGTTTCTACACACTCACTTCCACACAAATACACCAGCGTTAAAAATTAGAAGCCAAGACTAAAGTAAAACTGAGTATTACTTCTCTGAAAAGTTCACTTCATGAATCTATAACTTCTGTATTGATTTCTCTCGTGGATCTGGTTAGAATAAATTGGAAGATACTTCCAAACAGAATTTACTATTCTAGCCACAGGTAAAAAGAGTCATGATTTATAAAAGGAGGGCAAAATATCAGTGCGAACAGGAGTCTGAGAGAAAGCTGACTCCGACCCTTGCAGATGACTTTAATTGCAATGGAGATGTGGGAGGAGGGAACGTGAGTTGTAGCAGAAATCCAGAAAGAACTAGAATTAGATGTGAAGACTGAGGATGGGGCTGAGCTCTGCCATCTCATGATAAAACTGGAAGACAAGAAGATGATTTTGTTTCTTAAGGGTGAACAGCAAAGACAGTGGCATTTTTTGTTTGTTCTGTTATTCTCTGTTTAGAGGTAATCTACTCCTGGTGATGATGCTGTAAAACACTGTTGACATGGCAACCAATGATTTAGACTATTGTATGCACTTAGCAGCAGGACTTGAGAGGATTGACTCCAGGTTTGAAAGAACTTTCTGAGGGTAAAATGCTGTCAATCGATATTCGAGCTATAGAGAGATCTTCTGTGAAAGGAAAAGTCAGTCAGTGCAGTAAACATCATTGTTACCTTATTTTAAGGAATTGTCATGGCCACCCTAAGTTGCAGCAGCTGCTACCTGACCAGCCAACAGTCATATTGACATCCATGGAAGACTCTCCACTGGCAAGAGGATTGATTAGAGCGGGCTAAAGGCATCAGTGATCATTAATGTTTTTCATGAGGCTGTGCACATTCTTCAGATATAATGTACAAATGTTTTATAGGTACCTGGAAGTCTCCATGTTCACCCAATTCACTTTATTATAGTATTTATTTTAGCTTCCTCACCTGAAACCAAACTTGCAATATCTCTGAAGTATTCTGGTATTCTATGTATGTGCATGCACATAAATTTATATGTAGGTGCATATGTATATGAGTGTGTCAGTTATTAAATCCCTCTTTGAAAAGCAAAACTCCCTTGCTGACAATAAAGGGTAAAATAGAAAGAGCTCATTGGCAGAGTCAACTGCTTGGACATTTGGCAGCGAGGTTTATTCGCAAAGGTTGGTGACCGATGATGGTTCTAACCCCTCACACTGTACCTTGAGCAGCATCAGATGCTGCTCACGTGAATAAAAGGTTGTCTTGAGCCTCTGGAGAAAGCATTTTGTTTTCTTAATGTGGTGACTCGTTTCTAAAGCCTGAAGGCTTTGCTGCAAGTAGTTACCATGTATGGATTTCCTGTGACTCCATGGAAATATACCATGTACTTAAAATATGTTTAATGTGGCAATGCCACCAACCAGCATAGCTCAAAAGAAGGCATCTTTTTCTTCTTCCCTGTTCTATCTATCTGTCCTTTAATTTCATTGCGATTTCCAAAAATTCCCTTATCCTGCAGCTGTTCCACTGTTAATAGCCCTGAAATAGAAATGTGTGACTTTGCTTAGAGAGAGACATTTGCATATTGTAGAAACACAAAATCATGTGATATGATGAAGACAGGAAGATGGTTATTGGTATTTTTAATGCATATGGTTTAAACTCAAATATGTTTGCCTTCCAGACATTTTTTAGATATGTTGTTCAGATCTATGCTTTAGATCTGTGATGATTTAATAATCTACATAAAAAACGAAGGTTTTCCAGTCAATCCAACATCTCCTGCTGCTAGTTGGCTAGAGTTTTTTTTTTTTTTTGTTTTTTTTTTGTTTTTTTTTTTAATGTCACAGCAGAGCCTTTGATATGCTACCACAGGGGGCTCTTTATCTGGGCTGATTGTAAATAACCATTCCCAACTTTTGGTCCTTCCGCCATCTTTGATCCTGTCATCTTGAAATTTGCCCTTACGATAAGTATGGCTATTTTCATACTGCATTTGAAAATGGCAGACTATTTAAGCTCTAGGAGGGGAATAGGACAGGTTCAAAAGTTTGCAGATAGATGGATTATTCCAGGCTCAGGAAGAGAGAGAACACGCATGCCTTCTCTCTTGAAAATCTCTTGCTACGTCATAAATCTTCTTGTGTCTGGGCCCTATCCTCTAATAACCACATAAGTGGTCAATCTTGAGCTTCAGATTTACACACAGAGCCCCAGCACTGACCTCACCAAAGGACACAATTTATGTAGTGGAGACGAACCAAGTATGGAAGGCAATCCAGTCTGGTGATGAGAGTCTAAACTGCTCTCATCAGATGGCTCCTGTTCAGCATTCACGGATTATCAGTGTTTCCTTGAAGGGAACCTACTTCAGTTTTTTCCTTTCACAGATAAAATGGAACGTAGGAAACCAGTTTACCTGAGGGTTATGCATTAAAAACAATAACAACAACAAAAGCACCTTCCCCTGCCTTGCTTTTCTTAATCCACATAGTGCTGTTAACACAATGCCTCAGACTAGGAAACAAATACGGAACAGAAATCTATTGGCCATGTGGTTCTAGGCAGGTAGGATGTCATGCTGGAAGAGCTGCATCTGTCAAGGACCCTCTTGCTCAGTCATCTCACGGCAGAAGGTAGAAGGTGGAGCGAGGCAGGCTAAGCTTATGTTTTCGAAAGGATCCCACTCCAGTGTTACTCCATTCATGAGGGAAATGCCCTCTTAAAGGTTCCATCTCTCAACGGTGTTGCAGTGAGGATTAGGTTTCCAAGACACGAATTTGGGAATGGGGGCCCATGTTTGAGCCGTTGCCCTTCTCATCTGTAATTTGGGCCTTTGTTTCTACCACATAACCTCTGTTCCTACCACAATCTGGAGTCCAAGAACCATTGACTCCATAGGCCTTAAAACCCTTCCTTGTATACGGAAGGAGCACGGCCTCTCTTGCTCTAGCCTTTTGGAGCCACAGGGGGATCGTTGGTCTGAGATCTTTGGCCAAGCTAAGAGACTCAGAAGATCCTTCTCTGACCCACAATCAGCCCCAATAGATGTAAAAATCGAAACAAAACAAAAGAAGATATTCTAATTCAACAGTATGAATCCCCGAGAGCCACACATGCTAAAATGTGCTCTTCAAGCCAGGGAAGGAAAGCAGAGCTATTTGACAAATGGCGTTGGGACAAAAGGGTAGACATCTGGGGAAAAAAGTAAATTGGCTCTCTATCTCCCATCCCATGCGATGATTGATCTTAAGTGGGTCAAAAATTTAGATAATAGAAATACAAACATTCAGGTATGAAAAAAACATAATATAATTTTAATCCTCAGGAAGACTGATTTTTAAAACCCAAGTTCAAAATTGGGAATCCATCAAAGGAACTGTTAAGAAACATGATCTCATAATAATACAAGCGTTTATAGGACAAATACACACACGTCACACACAAATGCACATACACAGGCGTGTTCACACCCATGCATGCAGCCATACAAGCAAAGTCAAATATAGGAAATGCACAAATTAAAAAGCATTGCAAATATGTGTAAAATGAGGTAAAAAGCTCCCACACATAGAGCAATAAGAACTCAGCAAGCTAACAGAATTTCTTTTTTAAAGTGGACAAAAGTGGACAAAAGATTTAAACACTCAATTCAAACAAAATGAAACACAAAAGGCTCTTAAGCCTTTGGAGAGATGCTCGGCTTCACTCATAATAAAAGAAATGCAAATTAGAACTATATTGAGATACCATTTTTCGCCTATCAGGTTGGCAAGAATCCAAAAGCTCTGATCATACACTCCACCAGAAAGGCTGTAGGATAGGGGCCCTCTTACGCATAGCTTGTGGGAGTTTATGTTAGCATAACCCCATATGGAGAGCAATTTAACAAAATCTATCAAAATTACAAATGCATTTATCTTTTGCCCTGGCAGTTTTACTAGCAAATAAATGAATGGGCATACAACACAGAAGGTATTCATCACAGCGTTGTAGGAAGAACAACAACCCCCCCCCAATTTTTTTTGAAATAGCCTAAATTGCTAAATTCAGTAAATTGCTAAAAGACACAGATTTTTTTTAATTGATACATTCAAACAACACAATACTATACAAGGTGAAAAATAAAAACTGTGACCAGGCTGTAGTAATATGGAAGTGTCCATCCAAGAGATACTGAAAAATGAAGGGGGAAAAAAAAAAGAAGCAAAATGCAGAACAGTATTAAAGTAAGCAGTAAGTTGGGTAAAGGATAACACCCAGCTTCCTGCTCTGTCTTCCACCTGTACCTACACATTCCAATGCATATACCACACATATACACACACACACAAAGCAAAAGAGTAAGAGAATCCAGATGTGTGGTACCCAATTAACAAGATTTTACTTATTTATTTTATACTGTTTATACTGGTGTTACATATACACACATACATAATGTAATATATATATACATATATACATATATGAAGAAACATACAAATACATGAACTTAAAATTACACTTTTAAATTATAAAATTAATGAAGTCTCTGTTTAACTCTACAAAGGTCAACTAGTTTATATTAGCATGAAGGTTAAAAGTCTAGATTCACATGTTACTTCCCAGAGTCTTGACTATTTTGCTTTTCTTTCCCTCCTTCGTTCAATAAATGTATTTAATTTTTTTTGTATAATATATGCTGTGTTAAGTTCTTGAGCTGCACCAACTAGCACCCCACTTCCAGAATCTACATTCTAACCCAAGGCCTTTTTTGTGTGATGTGGGAGGATCCTATCAGTAAGCAAGGTCTTTAGGACTCACATTATCTAATTTAATTTTATTTCATCAGCATTTTAAGTTTGAGAATGTTCAATCTGCATTGGCAAAGAGTTCAAGAATTCAATAGCCTTGATTTTGGTGAGCAAGATAGTATATAGACCAGAAGCATTTTTGGTCTTTCTCAGTGACACCTCTTTGTGAAATTCCACAGTATCTCTTACTGTACACAATCCAATGTAATGTGAGACTCTCTTTCCGGTATGGTCCTTACTTATGCTTATCCAGGGGTGCAGTTCTTTCTTGGGGTTTGTTCTGATGCCCTTCACCGATGCTCTGGGATTGTGCTGCACAGCATTTTTGTTCCTTTCTGTTTCCTCCCCAGTTTTAGTAGTTTGTATTCCATGATGATGAATTGTTGAAATCAAATATCAATTCCATGGTCATGCTAGCACCATGAATAGCGTTCTCTTCCTCCATCCCTCTCCTCTGGTACCAGGTAGATGGGACTCTATGAAGAAGCCCCACCATCTCAATGTGCATTTGTGAGTTTGTGATGGATATGTGGCTATCTGTAACCAAAGCAGTATATTTCTTTCTTTTTCTTTTCTTGTTCTTTCTTTTGTTGGTTTTTGAGACAGGGTTTCTCTGTGTATCCCTGCTGTCTTGCCTCACTCTGTAGACCAGCTGGCCTTGAACTCAGAGATCGGCCTGCCTCTGCCTCCTAATTGCTAGGATCAAAGGCGTGGGCCAGCAAAGGCAGAATATTTCAAGGCTTAACCCACTCAAAAACAAGCTAACAAACAAACACACAAACAAAATCATTGTTTTCACGCTTGTCCTATAACCTTTCCACAATGATTGAAATGTCTGTAGCTACATTATCCAATATAGCTCCTGATGGCATCTGTTAACCACTTGTAGCTGCTAAGCACTTCATATACACCCTGTGGAACTACAGCATTATGTGTTCATATTTTTAATGAATGTAAATAATAAAAGCCAGCAGAAAAAGAAGAATATGTTGAACTAAAGTATATACCTTTGAAAAGAGTAGCTTGTCACTGACATGGCAGACCACAAGAGTGAGAGGATCTTAGTCTTAACACCCCAGCCTCGGGTATTCTAGGTGCTGAAGGCTCCATCCCTGGGCATGAGGAGTCCACAGAGCCTGGACACTTGTCAGCTAGCTTCTGAACTCGGTCAGAGCACAATGTGTTCGTCCCACATTCTATCCTGAAAGTCAATAAGCACAGAGAAACCGGTTAGAGCTCTACGCAGCCACTGTGGGGCTCAAAGATAAACCCCTTCCCATCACTGAATATGCATCAAGAAGAACGTAGCATCTCATGGATGGAGCACAAGTCCAGGGCATCATGAATGCAAGGCTTAAGAAGACAATCCTAATTCCAGTTTTCAATCAGAAATAAAATCCGACTGCAAAGACCTCCATGACCATGCAGAGTAGCTCATGACCTGCCTATAGTTGCATTCATGAACAACATCTTCATTATCAACAAATAGAACGGCTCAGATAGAACAGAGCTGGTAAGCTCCATGCCTGACTGGTTTGCCCTCCTTAATGTCCTCATTTCTTAAACTACCAGGTGTACAGCCCCCACTGTACCACTCAGAGCTCACTGCTCTGCTCGGCCTTAACACTACAGCCAAACTAACCTCAGTACACATACTTAGATATATGCCCCAGCTTCTCCCACCTCCAAACCTCTACTCAGACTGTCACCAAAAACACCACACTTTAGCTTCTTTCTTAATCAACACACGCACACACACACACACACACACACACACACACACACACTCACACACACACACGAGCCATCTTCCCTAGAACCCACAACCATGTATGTTCCTCCTTCCTTGGTGCCCTATGGAACTTGGTTCATGTGGCTGTTTGGGAGCCTATATCTTTCTTTCTTACTTGATAGCATCAGTGAATTTCTCTGATCTTGTCTCCTAGTTTGTGACAAGCTCAAGGATGGGGCCTGTGTGGGCACACAGTCAGTCTCCAAGAATTTTTACTACAAAGGAAAGATTGCTGTATCCCACAGAAGAATCTCAGTGATGGTTCAGGAGAAGGGGGATGCTCTCAGCAATGAATGCAATATGCATATATGTTATGTTGCATATGTAATATCAGTTTTCCACTGACACTAATGCTTGAGTCTAGGGAAGTGCATGTAAAGATTTCATGTCTCCAGATTTTCTTGAAACACACAAAATCAGATACCACCTACTGGCCTGTGACTTCTCTCAGATGATTTGCCAGCTCTCCACAATTCCTGCTTTGTTCTCAGCACCGAGCTGACATCAGTTTTTTCCGTACGTAGGTCAGACATGAACAAAGTCTATGCACCTTGAATAATGGTTATGATTTACCCCTACTACTTAAGAAGTTTGTATTGGCCATCTTCAAAGCATACCCATTCTGATTACTTTAAAAGTTATGATTTTGGCCGGCTTTTTTTTTTTCTTTTTTCTTGTACTGTTCATCCAAATCCTGAGAGTACAGCCCATATCCAGATATAAATAAGATTTAAGTCCTCTTAAAGGGGTATGATAGCAGATTCAGGCCCATTGTCACTAAGTCTACAAGTGTGGTTTGTTTGTTTGTTTGTTTGTTTGTTTGTTTATTAGATATTAGGCTAATTAAGGAACTCAGAGCGGCGGGTCAGAAGGCTTACTTGTTGAAGGCAGAAGAGACAGACACTTGGAACAGGAGAGTGACACCTGCGTGATATTGGATGTCAACACTTCCTGTCACATCCATTGCACCTTTTGTGTGAAGATTATCAAGTGGATATCAAGCAGCGACTGAGTTTCACACCCTTTGATGGGAATGGCGGCTGTTTTCCTCATGGTCCCGTGGAGGAAACTGAGGCACTGTCTGCTCATGCTGGTGAAAACTGGGCCCCTCTGCAAGAGACTTGGTAGTTAAATTTAATTATCCTCCTTCCGACCTCTCCCTCCCTCACCCACTCTTCCTCTTTGGTTTCAAGGCTGATTTATGTTAGATCAATTTAACTCACTCCCAGAATTGAATCAATACCACCTGTAACTTCCAACTCTCCTCAGCGAAACCTTTAAGCTTCAGAAAAATACGTAGTAAAGCACACACAGAGGTGAGATGTAAAATTGGACAGGCCTCTCTGACGTGTAGACAAATACCCGAATTCACTTATTTACCTTTTATTATTTATTTACTTATTAGTCCTTTTCTGGTTTCTTGAGATACGGTCTTTCTACATAGCCCTGCGTGTTGTGGAGATCATGAAAACCAGGCTGGCCTTGAACTCAGAAGTCTGCCTGCTTCTTGCCTCCAAAGTATTATGATTAAAGAGGTGTGTGTGTACTACCAAGCCCAGGCCAACACCTGAATTTCAAAATGCTCATACTCTGTTGTCAGTGGCCCCTCGATGTCCTCTCTCACCTCTGTACACTTCCTCCACCAATTAATAATGGCATTAATTAATAATAATTAATTAATAATAAGTGGAGAGTCTGTGTTTGGAATTTACTTCAGAGCATCATACTTGCACCATTTGGGAAAAGAGTTCTTAACTTCTTTGACCCATGGAAAGTTCACCCATTTTTAAAAGTATATCTTTTAGCTAAGTCAACACTTGAAGTAGCCAGCATGTGCTTTTAGTTCAGAAAAGAACAATATTCTGTCTTCGACTGTTAAACCCATTAACCTAATCACCTCACAAGCAAACTGTTCCACAGCACCCATTCAGCATGTTATCCTCATGAACATAGGATTTCTTGAGTGTAGGCCTTTTTGGTATTTTGAGTAGGATCTGGCTGTCACATCTTTGTAATAATCAGTCTCACCTCCCATGACATCTCCCTGACCAGGTAATTGAAAACAAGTAGAAAAGGCAAGAAATACTCAATCACAAGTGGGTTCGGTGACCTTTTACCCCTGGAAGGCTAAGATTAAATGCCGTCAGACAAAAGTAATTTATAGATCTCTATCCCATGTGATTAGGAAACCAAGGGGGGGGGGAGAAAGTGATTATACAGATCTACCTAGACCATCATGGTTGTAGGAAAGGAAATATTTAGCTTGTGTATCTTGTCTCTAGTAGAACTTTAATGTCCTCAAATGATAACGTTTGTCTAGTTCCTCCTGGAATTTGGCTGCTCTACATTTGCTCCCAGGGAACAAGTAGAAGTTGTATCAGCATCAGCCTGGGAAAATCATTAGCTGCCATTTCCCCTTTGGGTGTATATCCTGAATACCCCCCCCCCAAAGCTCTCTCTGACTTGCCCCCAGGGCAGTCGTCCTCAGGGTCTCTGCTCACAGCTCCTCCCCCAGCATTCACCATCATTAGATCATTAGATCATGCTACTGGATCATCAGCTCGTTCTGCCTGTCATCATTTCTTGTACAGGTGACCTCCTCTCGATCATTTTATGTTCTACCTTTTTCTAACTTACATTGTTCTCCGGAGTCCGTTGCCCAGCTGAAGGAGTTACAGCCCCTTTCTCTGGTAGTTACTCCGGGTATCCATCATTCTGTATCCACCTGGACTAGCGTTAGCCTTCTTCCTGTCTTCCAAATCAAAACCCATTTCTCACTCCCATATGTCAACACGAGCCACATGCGTTGATTAAATGTCCCTCATTGGAAAGCACACAGTCCTGTCATCCTCGCCTGTGTCTGAATGCCTCCCATATGCTCTGCACGCAAGTCTAATTCTCATGTTCCTTTGCTCTGGAAAGTCATTCTTCATTGTAATAAGTCTCCCAAAGTAAATGTATTCATCATCTTTTCCTCTGACAACCATGTTTCTCCACTACGGGAAATTAAACACCGCAACATATGGCCCGAGCAGCAAACTTTAGAGCTTGCTCGCTCAATTGTTTTAACACATTGCCGCCTTCACATAATATTCTGTTTGCCACTAGCATGTCAGACCTCTACTTGACACATGCATTAGACATGTTAATGGCGAGAGAGAAACCAACTGAAGCTGACAATATGAAGAAAGAAGGGTAAGTGCCTATTAATTACAAGAATCTGCCTTCCCCACTCTTTAGCAGAGGAATGAAAAAAAAACAAAAATGAAGGCCTTCAGAACGTGCCACCACATTAGCTCGATGTGGTGCCATCTGACAAAAGTAAAGTCTAAGTACAATGGAAGGGCTTTGTCATTTCAGGGAAGCTTGTATAAATGACACCAGGGCTCTTCCTACTGTGGTGGAGACTATTGGTCTGCTCAGCCTGCTTCCTGACATACTGGTTTACAAACCCAGTATGCTACCAGTGGCCGAATTCTTTCTGCAGCATCTGAGCACCTTCCCTACTTATCGCAGATCTGTTTTCCATCAGTGAGCACACTGCTGTTGTGAAGATCCACTCCAAGTGTTCCCTACCCCTGAGAATAACAGAATACTGCTTCTTTTCCAGGGCACCTTCTGAGAGTAGATCATGTAGTCGATTACGAATCTTTGGGTTTCTAATTGTGAATCTCCTGACTCTGAACTCACCTTTCAATGAAGTCATTCTGATCTCAGCATTTGTTTATAGGCTTTAGTCATTTACTTGCAAGCTTTTTTATCAGGGTTTTTGTTGTTTGTTTGTTTTAATCTGTAGTCTTTTTCTCAAAATAATATTTTCATTGATTCTTTGGGAATTTCACATCTTTCCAGTCCATCAGTGTCAGATTCCCCACCCTTGTGACACCTCCCCAGCAAAATAATAATAATAATAATAATAATAATAATAATAATAATAATAATAATAATAATAAATAGGTCCAATTTGTGTTGTCCGTAAACTCCTACTGGCCTGCCCCTAAAGAAAACCGAGTCCTTCACCTGCGTCTATACCAGAAGCCATCAACTGTGGAGAGCTACACTTCAGCATCCTTATCATAAGTTTAAGAGTGCTCTTTGGTAATATCCTCTTTAGGCTGTTAAATGTTTTGTGGGGAAGGGGTGAGTGGTGGGTGGGGATACGGGATGGGGGTCGGGGGGATAGGGGTTGTCCCAGAAGCTTCCATGTCCCTCTCTCTCGATTGTGTTTCTGCTGCCATAGATATGTCCTCAAAGCAGGTTCTTTGCTCTTCACAATCCGCTGGAGCTCAGATCCTCGTCTTCCTGGTGGTTTTTGGCAACAACACAGACCATGAACATGGTCCCTGGCTGCAGTAGGGCCATGGACCCAGCATAGACTTCGGGCATCCGTTTGCTCTTCGGCGGTAACACCGGACACAGACGCTGGTAACAACAGGGCCTTGGATCTAGATATGGCCCTCGGGGGCAGCACACGACCAGCCTTCTTGGCCGCTGGTAGGCGCACAGGCCACTCAAATCAGACTGATATGGCTCCCAGGGACACCATGGCCCATGGTCATGAACCTAGTACCACTGACTCACCACACGCTGTTGACCTTCGAGGAGGTCCAATCAAGGAAGCGATCCCCATCTCATTGCCCAGAGCCAGGGTGATCCTGCGATGTGTTAGGGGGAAGGTGAGTCTGCCTCTGCGTAAGCTCCAGGCACACCACTCCGTGGACCCCAGTGGGCAACCACCTGTTCCCCTGTTGACCTCAGCCCTCTCTCTCTCTGCTATCTCTGCCATCATGTCTCCAGTTCTGCCTCTCCACCACACCCGCACTGCTCTGCTCTCCCACCCCTCCCTTTCTCTGTCACACTTTCATTCATTGGCTTCCGGCGGCCCCACAATCTATATTTTAGATAATAATCTACTATAGTTGTAATCTTCAGTTGTACATGCATAGCCTCGAACAATGAAGAGTTTTAAAGGTTTCCAATGGATACTCCATTACATTTTCTTTTGTGTATTGAATTTTCTTTATGCAGCCAGAAATTATAATGAGTCATGTGTTATATTTGATACCAGAGACCATCCAATAGCCAGCAAAGTTTCTTAGAACCTCCCAGTCTGAGACATTCATATTTTTTATGTTTTCAATGATCCTGAAGTTGATGGCTCCTGAGGGCATGCTTCATATCAAAGACAGCATGGTCTTGGACTTGGCATCAGGCAATGGCTTTCCAAAGTGTAATTGAAAGGGATAAAGAGGCATCCTAATGTCCACCCATGCCTTTGACCGTCTAGAAAAAAAAATCTATTTTAAGATTAAGGCACATGGCAGAGTTATCTACGTCCTGTTGAACTGCTTTTACATTGAGTTCAGTGTCGTCTGCATACACTGAGGAACAGCGTCAGAGGCACGCCTGAAAGCTCATTTTGCTTTCTGTTGTTCAAGGTCTTACCCACTAGATTACAAAGTCACGTGGCTATAAGAACCTATATGACAAGTTTCCCCTGGGTTTCCATTACACAAAGGGCGGGGCCGTTCCTAAGCATCGGGTTTATCTTAAAAGGAGTAACAGCATTGGATTCTGCTTTATGCATTGTCTATTAAAGAGCTTGAAGCACATAAGCAGGTCCCCAGGACTTCAATTTTTGTGTCCCAACCTCTATAATGGT